>NW_028258302.1:19697951-20001132 GCF_053883595.1 Heterocephalus glaber | reverse complement strand
AGAAACAGAGTTTGAAAATCACTCAAGCACATCTCTCTCTGAGTACGAATGGCTGTAAGGCTGGGAGGTGGCGGGTGGGTACAGAAAGCCACAGCTGGGCCTGGGATGGCCCTCACCCATCATACACAGGCACAGGGAGCAATGGGACAGGCAGGGTCACACTCTGAAGCCCACTGGCTGCCACCATTCAAGCTGGACAACTATCTCCCCAAGGGGCAGCTGAGAAGCAAGGGAGAACACTGGACTTGGAGCCAAGGGGAGCCTCAAATTAATCATCCTCTCTTTCTACAACATTGTTCTCCCTCCTTAAGGGCGCAGTCTTTGTATTATGGTCTCAAGGTGCATCCATTTTCCTACAAATGACTCAAGTTTATCCTTCTTTATGGCAAAGTAGTACTCCATTGTGTATAAATATCACATTTTCCTTATCCACTCATCTGTTGATGGACATATAGGCTGCTTCCAAGATTAATCTATTATGAATTGTGCTGCTGTAAACAGGTATATGCATTTGTCACTGTAATATGGTGCCTCTAACTCTTTGGGGAAGATACCTAGTAGGGGAATAGCTGAGTCAAATAGACACACTAGTTTAAATACTGCATGGCTTCTCTTATATGAGAAACCCAAATTATAAGTAGGGAGACAAATCTTTCTTAAATGGAAAGAGGATCAAAAGAGGAAGGGAGGGCCAGGGATTTAGCTCAGTGGTTCTGCCGCCTGCCTCGAAAGCGCAAGGACCCGAGTTTGATCCCTGATGTCAAAAAAAAAAAGATGAAGGGAGAGGGAGGAAGAGAAGGGAAAGAGGATGAAAAAGGGTACTGAGATGTATTGTGCAGATGTTCCAACTCCACAAGAGGAATGTAAATACTGTATACTGCAAGGATGTACTTTTAAAAAAAAAAAAATGGAGCGCAGACTTTGGCTCCTGATCACACAGATTCAAGTCCCTGCTCTACCACATCCAGCTCAGTGCTCCAGTTCCACCACTGGGCCTGTTTCTTCCCATGGAAAGTGGCATGGCATAGGGCACATGGTAGGTGCTCAATAAGCATTTACTGTGCTTGGGTTGGAGGGGACAATAGCTAATGGTGAATTTATTCCCTGGTGTCCTTGTCCACCAAGACAGAGTGGAAGAGGCGGAGTGTCCTCTCCTGACCCTGTAAAAGTGGGCTTGGGGATATTCTGAGCTAATATGTGAACCAAGCCTCCCTGGGACAGACTGGGGACCTGTCTGTCCACTGTCCTTAAAAGACCACTTCAATTCCATAACCATTTCACTGAGATTCTGTGATGCCTGTCTGCTTAACACTTACTAGATGCCAAATCCTCACCTCAAACCCACCTGGTAGGTAGCACTGCCCCCATTTGACAGATGAGGAAACATGGTTAGAAAGGTGATATGACCACTTCATGGCCAGACTGCCCCTCCAGAATGCAGAGGATCTGCAGCCAGGCCCAGAGGTTGGGTGAAGGCCCTGGGGTACCAGCCCACATCACTTGGCGTTGTGGCAAGTGGTGGCATCTTCAGAGGGAAGAGACCCAACTGGCATTAGGTCTTACCTGGGGCACAACCTTGGCTGCAGCTCCATGCCACCTCCCTTGGAGACCTCTGACAGGTCCTGCCACCTCATCCCTCCTCTGGCCCTGCCCCAGGTTGCTGCTAAGTACTCCACACATTACTTCTTGAACCTCACCAACATTTCTCTGCCTGTGGGACTGGGGTGTCCCTCCCTACCTCTCTGAACTCAGCTTTCTCAAGGGTAGTTGTAACAGTACAAATCTTGAAAGCAGAGGTGAGGAACAAACTGGGAAAACCCAGTGACTATGGCAACACTTATTTAGCACTTACTGCATACCAGCTCAGGGACTTGCAGATGGGAGGATAAGGGCCAAAGGCAGGGTCCAGATGTGTCAGCTGGCCCCTCCCTGCCATTCCCATCAGGCTCTAGAGAGATCAGACTCTCTCCAACTCCTGGTCCTGAGAATGCAGCCCAATGGCACATACATACTGTACAGGGCACTGGAGCGGGGCATGGAGTCCAGCATGAACCCAGCTGTGTGTTCCCTGGGCCCTGCTCCATGATCCACACATAGTAACTTCCGCCTGCTGCTGCTTATCTTCCCTTCCCCTGACCATGTAGCAAATCCATCTGGGCAAGTCCCCAGAGAGTGGGGGTGCCCAGCCACTGGCACCACTGGGGCAGCAGCCTGTCCTGGCACTGGGCTGATTCTTCTGTTCTTTTCTCCCCTTCTGCTGACTGCTCCTGGGCTGGGCTCCCCTCTCCTGTGTCATCCTGCTACTTCTGCCTCCCTTAATGCCCTGCTCCTTGTTGGGCATCAACAAGTCTTCCATCCTCCCCATGCCCTACTTGCTGCTTTCCCAGTACTACCTAAAGTCAGGGGTCCACCAGCTGCCAGCCAAGGTGCCCAGACATGAAAAGAGGCCATGCCAGGGCAGTCCCGGTGGTGCAGGGCTGAGGCACTCTCTCACTGCATGTTCAGGGAGGCAACACCCTTGGTGGCTGGCAAAGCTGCACCCTAAGTGGCAGAACCCTCCCCAGGAGAGGCTGGGCAGAGGTGAGGAACCAGACTCATGGGGTACAAATCCCAGCTCTGCCAAAGACTTAGTCTATAACCTTGGGCCAGCCACTGAATTCCTGCATGTGGCCCAGTTTACTCATCTGTAAAATGGATTATTAGTAAACTGCTAGAAGGATTGGAAGACTTCACAAGGGAATAGGACTTGGAACAAAGGGAACGGGGACTTGTCACTGCTATCAGGATGGGCCTCAGGCAGAACCTGCAAACTGGCCTCCACTGGCCAAATCTGGGCCACAGATGTGTAAACAGTTTTAAAGTTCCAACGTTGTGGAGATTTTAGGCGAAAAATCAGTATTTCCAACTCTTTTTAAAAAACAAAACCCAAAGACTGGCTGATAGTGGGCTCACATTTTCATGTGGCAACAGGCAACTGCAGCTGAAGGGAAGCCACCCCAGGGACGGGCCTTGTCCCCAGGGCACCACAGCCCAGCCCACTCCATCATGTCTCCTCCTCACTGCGGTCCAGGGTCAGCCGCCATTTTTCACCATGCTGGCTCTGTTCTGTGTCACACAGAGAAAAGCAACCTATTTCTTGTAGCCTGCTTGTCTCCGTCACAAGTGGGAAAATGATTTATGTATAAAGCTTCAGAATGGGCCAAATTAATTTGTGGTGTCAGAACAGCGGTTGCCTCTGAGGGCCGGACGTACTGGAAAGGAGTAGGAGGGAACTTTCTGGAGGATGGGAATATTCTGGAAACATCCTCTGTCTTGATTCCACCATGGTCACATGGGTGCCTGCATTTGTCAAAATTCATCCAACCATTCGCTTCCGGCCTCTGTATTTTACTCTATTTAAGTTACACCTCCATAAGGAAAGAAAAAAAACACGTAGGAATGCAAAGATGGGTTAGGAGGGTCTCATGTTTCAAGGAAAACAGAGATTGACTCCTTTGGGTGTGAAGAAAATGCCTGTGAGTTTAACATGCTGACAACTGTGACAAAGACAGAACTGAGGATGCCTTTGGGAACTGGCTGCCCCCCTGTTCGACCCCAGCCTGCACGAGAGTCTGAAATCTGCCGTTCAAGGCTGTGAGTGGTTCACTGATCAGCAAAGAACTGCACAGACCCACGGTGTCCAACTCAGAAGCCACTAACTTCGTGTGGCTATTTCAATTTATTAATACAGAATAAAGTGAAAAATTCAGTTATTTGTGCTGGCCACACGTGGTTACCGGACAGCACAGATACAGAACACCGAGATCACAGAAAGTTCCACTGGACAATGCTGGTGTACCCAGTCTTCAAAGCTGGGCTCCCTTCTGGTCTGGTTAAAGTTAGGGTCCCCAGGCAGGGCAGCCACCAGGACTACTGCTTCATAGGGCCTGACACTGAGCAGGTGCCCAGGAAATATGGGTCAAATGAAGGACTGAGGGTAGAAGAAGCAAACAGTAAAACCTGCTGGAGTTGAATCTCAATGGTGGAGCCTCCAGCAAAATTGTCCTCTGAGCCTTGGTCCCCTTTGTACAGGGGATGGCATGACGGTCTTCCTCCGTCTCAGGACTGGCACCTGTGGCAATGTTCTCGGAGCACCAGGAGCCAAGAAAAGGCCCTCAGGAGAACTGATGTGTCAGCAGTCCAACTGTGACACCGGGGAGCAGCTACTGAAAATGGCAGGAGTGGTAAAGATAAACCAGGCTGCTCTCAGGGCTGTGGGTTTGGGAGCGAGAGCTGCTGAGCACAGAGGAAAATCTACATTTGCCCCCATGCCTGGTGGCTGAAACCAAAGCCGGCAAACAGCGTCAGACACCCACAAACAGTGCTGTGGTCATGGTGATGGGACAGGATGCCACCTCAGTTCCCAAGGACCCTCATCAGAGCCTCACCATGGGGCTGCTGAGGACAGGACTGGCTCAGCCCAGGGCCAGAAGCCAGCTTTGTCTTTTCAGCATTCATACTTTTCCACATCCAGCTTGTCAGAGCCTCTTAGAAGCCAAGGAGGTCAGCACATGCCTGTTAATTCATTCATTTGTTCATTCGTTCATTCAGCAAATACTTATCATGTACCTGCTATGTGCTGGGAAATAAGCTCCCAGTCAGGAATACACCATGGGACAAGACAAAGTTCTTGCTTTCAGGAGCATGAATTATAATAGGGAAGAGAGAGACACAAACAAAGTTCTAATAATAATTGTGTATAACATTTATTAGTGCTTACTGGGTGCCAAATATCAAATACTAAGTGTTTTTCCCTCCCTTCTTTCCTTCCTTCCCTTTCCTTTCTTATTTTCCTTCCTTCCTTTCTCCAGTCTTTCCCTCCTTCCTTCCTTGACAGTGTCTTGCTATGTAGCCCAGGCTGGCCTTGCACCTGCAACCCTTCTGCCTCAGCCTCCTGAGTGCTGGGATTATAGGTGAGCATCACTATGCCAGCATTAATTAATTTCTTAGTTAATCCTTATAAGAATAATACTATGCATTACTGACCTGTTTTGTAGATGAGACACTGAGGCATATTTTTTATAGATGAGACACTGAGGCATATATTTCACCCTGCTGGGCTGTCCAAGGTTTGGGGTCTGAACTCAGGCAATTTGACCCCAGAATCCCTGACCCTAACAGTACACTGCGGGCCTCCCTGCAGAGTGGATAGTGTTATGGAGAAAGGATCGCACAGGGCAGGAGTCATGGAGGAGTCAGGGAAGGTCTCTGGAAGCTAGTGCCACATCGAGACCAGAACGACCAGGTGTCAGTCAGAAGGGCTCTTCAGGCCCCCAGCAAGAGCAAAGCCCTGGAGGCAGGAGCAAGAGTGGTGTTTAAGAAGCAGGAAGAAGGGATTAATATGAGAAAATGGAAAAATAGGAACAAAATTTTTGTAAATAGGGAGGGCTGGAGGGGTTGAAGAGAGGGCTGGGCAAGGGTGAAAAACAAGAACCAAGAGAGACTATGTAAAGGTGCAAATTTCCAATGATGAATGTCATTATATTGTATACCTAAAATGTACCAATGATTAGAATGAATAATCGATAATGTAAAATAGGAATAAAAGGTCCAAAGGGGTAGGGGTAGTGGGAGGCACAGGGGAAAGGAAAGAAGGGAAAGGAAAAAATGATGAGAAATGGAAAAAATGGAAATAAAGTCTTTGTAAATAGGGAAGGGTGGAGGGCGTGAAGGGAGGGCTAGGAATGGGGAAAAAATTAGAACCAAGATGCATTATATAAAGGTACAATTCCCAGTGAGAAATGTAATTGTGTTGTATACCTACAATGTACCAATAAAAGAATTTAATACAAAAAAAAAAAAAAAGAAGAAGCAGGAAGAAGAGCAGGGTGGCTGGATGGAGTGACCTTGTCTGGCCCTCCTCAGCCCTACACCATTCTACAGCTGTGCTAATGGAGGCCCTGAGAGAGGACCACCCCACCCTGTATAAGCTGAACCAGGGCACAGCCAGGATGAGAATCCAGGCCTCCGGACCCCCAGACCAGTGCTCCTGCCACAGCCCTGCCTACCTGGCCATGAATGCTCAGGGCTTGGCACCATGCCAGTGGCTCAGGGCTAACAGGCCAGCCCAGAGGCCCCTTGTGTCTCTGCACCCAGACTCTGCCCCTTCTTCTGTGTCTGGGCCCCAGGAGACCTGCTGCCGACTTTAGTGTCCCCCAGTGGCCTCACTCCCCTGCATTTGCTCCTGCTCCACACAGGCCCTTGGAGGGCCAAAGTTAGGGTCGCCCAGTGATAGACCCGAAGGTAGACTGTGAGGTCAGACATGTTCAGCCTAGCCACTTAGCTGTGTGACACTGCAGGAGCCCTGTCACCTCCTGGTTCCTTTCTACAAGGAGTAGTAGGCTCCTTGCATGGCAACAGGAGGTTCAAATGAGATCCTCTGTGTAAGGTGCCACACATTCTGGTCTCCTGTGCCCCCTAGGCCTGGAGTTCCTAGTATGTCTGAGGAAAATAACCAAGGGCTGGAGGTGGATGCCCTGCCTTGCCACTGGGCTATGGCAGCTAGGGTGCCATTCCTGGGTGGTGGACTCCAAGTGGGAAATAGGCCTTTTCAGCAGGCAGCCAGGTGCAGGGAGAGGCCTGCCCATAAGGGAAGCTAGGCCCTCCCCCTTAGGGAATCTGCCCCCCTCCCCCAGACCAGGCCTCGCCCTGAGCATCCTTGTGGGTAGAAATCTCAGGCAGGACAGAAGAGAGGCTCACCATTTTCCTACTACTCCTATTCTGGGGTACCCCATGAAGTCTAGAATGGGGTCACTTCTGGAAACCTGCTTGCCTTGCTCTGGGCCTGGAACAGTGCTCAGGTCAGCCTTCCCTAGAGAGACTTCTACTTCTTCACCTCTAGACCTTCACCTGAGCCCTCTGTTGCTCTGACTGTGCTCTCAGAACAGGGCTAACTTTGAGGCTTAGCCTGAACAGCATTTCCATCGTCCCTGTGACTCCTTTTTCACAGGTTTAATTTAACAAGCATTTACTAGGGCTCTCAAGACTTGCTGGCTTCTTCTCCCATATATACTGGCAGGGCCTGGCCACTGGGGGACCACTGAAGGCTTTAGTCCCCAGCCCCAGCCCCAAGGCCACCTGCACAGAACTCCCAGAGGCTGCAGGATCCTCCCCACTAATGGAAAAGCACTCCCTCGAGGAGGAAAGTCTCCTCTCTGGAACTGGGGATAAGAGGAAGGGTGTTTGGTAGGAGAGAGGGCTAGGAAGCCTCAGCTCAGGAAAATGATCTAGAAAGCTTTCAGATCAGAGACAAGGCCAAAGAGGCAGGGATTGTGAGGCCATCCAGACCCTCAGACACCAGCCCCTGCAGACTGGCTGTGTGACTTTGGGAAAGTCACTTGCCCTGGGTGAGGCACAACCTCCTCCTTCAAAACAGGGCTCACTGGGCATGGAGATGGATGCTTATAATCCCAACACTCGGGAGGCCGAGGGAGGAGGATCGCTGAGTTTGAGACCAGCCTGGGCTATGTAGTGAGTTCAAAGCCAGGATGAACTACATAGCGAGACCCTGTCTCAAAAAACCAAAGGGGGTAAAAAAAAAGAAAGAAAGAAAAAGAAAACAAAACTTATCTGCCCAACCTCTGAATTAGAGGTGAACGGCCCTGGCACATGGAGGAACCTAAGCCTGGGAGTTGAGGGGCATGCTGAAGGCCCCCAGGCTCCATCTACAAAGGCCACACTTGTGGGCATCTCTCCCCTTCCTGCCTGCCCAGGGCTTCCCCGGGCGGCAGCTGCTGAAAACTCCTCAGGACCTGGGCGACCGGCCAGAGCTTCTTAAAGTTACCAGTCTCCCGCCGAGGGCTTAGTGGGACTCAGCCAGAGCCCATCACTTACTGATTCTAGGGATTATCACAGCTTGCAGAATGGCAGGGTGCCTGGCAGGAACCTGGCGCTAGCTCCTTGCTGGAATGGAGCCAGGACAGCACCCCACACCCTCTGGGGAACTCCTCAGGACCCTCTGTCTCTCCCTTCCTCATCACTCAGGCCACTGGGGCTCCAGGATTCTGAGGCCACATCTCAGGCATGGGCACTGCAGTGTTGTCCCCACTAGCCCAGCAGAAAGAAAGACCTCTGGGCTAGACATAGAGGATGCTCTAAACTCCTGAGCCAGGCTGCTTGGGTTCAGCCTTGGCTCTGTCATTTACCAGCTCTGTGACCTGAAGTGAGCTCCCAATGCTTCTGTGCCTGTTTTCTCACTTGTAACATGGTGAAATAATGATACCTACCCAACTGGGTTGTTGGGGGGGATATAATCAGTTCTTCATAAAGCATTTGGAACAGAGCCTGGTACGAAGTGAGCACTGGGCTGGTTGGCTGCATGAACAGGTGAGTAGATGAATGAGTCATGTGTCTGTGCTCTGCCCCATGGGACCTGAGGCCCTTCAGGATCTGCCCTGACATCACCACCAGCCACTCCCTCCTGCGGGTCTCAATCACATCTTTTCCACCAGCTCCCTTCACCAGGCACAACCTCACCCCTACTCTTTTCTCCTCCAACTTCCAGTTCAAAGCCACCTCCTCTGGGAAGCCTTCTTAATAAGGAAGGGCACTTGGGGTTGTAAATGACAGAAACCCAGCTTCAGCTGATTCGGTAACAAAGCAAACATCTTGATTCGAATTGCCTTTCCTTTGTGCATTACTATCACTTGTCTCACCTTGTCGCTGTCTAGAGCACTAGAGAAAACAAACATCTCCTGGCTGAACTATCAATCCCAAGGCAGACCTCTCACTGGCCAGGCCCGGTTAAGTGCCCTCCTTTGTGACATAGTGGAGGTGGGGCTGGATACTATGATTGGGCGCCATCCTGGAGTGGAGGAAGAGAGTTCCCAAAGGAAGGGGTCCACTGGCAGCAGAGAAGAGGGGGAAAGGGAGAGTGACAATCACTTTGTGTCCACACCATCTCCCTGCAGCTCTCCTTCCTCTGAGTTCCCCGCACTGCCCTCCAGCAGACCTTCCAGGGCTGCCAGTGATGGCTCAGGCACTTGGTCACAGGGGGCTGTCTTGTGAACAAGACTAGGCAGTCCTTCAGGGCCAAGGCTCTGGTCACCTTGGCTCCCCAGCACTCATTGTGAGAATGTAGTGTATGCTCGGTCAGCACCACCCTGCCCTCTACCCACAAGCATCAAAGTCATCCTAATAAAACCACACTGACAAGGTGACTGTCACCCATCCCTCAGGAAGCAGGAAATAGCTCCCACCCCTACCAGTGCCCCATGGGCAGAAAAAGCTGGACCTGCATTCAAAACCCACTCCTTGAGACACAATTATGATCTCTCTTAGACACTGAAATCCCATCTTGGCATCAAGTGTCTGTCCCCCCATGCCACAGTGCTAAGGCCTCATGGGAAACCCAGTCCCCATGTCCAGTCCCAGCCAATCAGAGTAGATCCTTAACCAATCCAGACACTACAGAGCTGCCTGCCATTGCCTTGGTGACTAGGAACGTCTGCCTAAGGAAACCCACCCTGTGGTCAGCTTCCCATCAGGTCAGCATCACCTTCTCACATGTGTCATACTTGCCTGGGGAGGACGGAGGTCACCCCGGAGGAAATGCTGGGGGCGCTGAGTCCTGCTGACAGTGGGGAATGAGGACCCAGGGGCCCATCTGCAGTCTTGGCTGAGGGGTCCCCAGCAGACATGGAGGTTGGGCACCAAGCTCAGATTCCAAGGGAACAAATTGCTTCCCCACTACTGGAGTAAGAACAGCAAAAACTTTGAGCAGAGAGACTGCCTTGATTCCCTGTAATTTACTGCTGTGTGACCACGGCAAGTTGCTGTACCTTTCTGAGTATGTGTCCTCATCTACAAAATGGGAACATGTGAGTTTACTTCAGCCCGGTAGGAATGAAGACAATAGATAATCCAGGAAAGAGCACACAGGGAATTCAAGTAACTCAGTAACTGCCAAGGTACCAGCCATGACACTGGATGCTGATGTGACAGCATAGGAATGTCCCGGCTCAGGGGCATCTGGGACCAGCTAGCTGTTCAATGTGAGTGACAGTGTGACCCCATACAGTGTGACCTGGGTTATGGATGCAGTGGCAATGACAGCAATGACTGCTGCTGATAGACAGTAAAGACAAGAACAATAGTGGCAGCAACACAGACCACTTCTGCAGCAATGACTTCATTCTGGGCCCTTTACATGTGTTTCTCTAATTTAACCAACTCAGCAACCTCATGTCAGAGACGTGGCAGAAGCTCAGAGAGGTTAAATAACCAACCCAAAGTCACAGAGCTGGGGAGAGGATGAGATCAGGTATGAATGCAGGTCTGCCCAACTCTGAGGTAGGATGGGATCCTGCAGAAAAGAGTAGGGGGCGGGAGGTGAGGCTAGGCCAGGCGGCCATCCCTGCTGGGACACACACAGTAAGCGACATTCCTAAACCCCCTCCTGGGCCCCCCAAATCCTGGCTATAGCCATTCTGCAGGCTCCTCCTCCCCTGCTGGGGCTTGGCTCTGCTCAGGCCAGCTCAGCAGCCAATTTGCAATTGCACAATTTACAATTAGGAACAAATTTTCTTCCATGGGAAGGATCAGCCCAAGCCCTGGTGACAAGGACACAGGACTTGTGACAGAGCCCAGGAGGTCTGTGCTCCAGTCCCTGCTAGGATAGGCAGCCCCACTCCTGACCCAGCCCAGGCTGGAAATCAAGGGTCAGGCAGCCCCTTCCCTTCTCTACCTCCTGCCTCCCCTCCAGGAAGATGCCCTGAATGCCTGGGCTGCAACTTTCATTCCATCCTCTGGTTCCGACCAGGGATGGACTGATTCTATGTCCTATCAGCATCAGGCCACACCACTGTCACAGGCTCCGATCCAGGCTCAGCAACTTGTGTTTGCTCATGTGTGTGTGTATGCATGGGATGCTGCACACTACTCTCCTTGTCCCACTCAGTACCAAGTCTGGTACAGAACACATAGAAGTTGTTTGACTCATGGTCTGCTCCTTGGCTTGGAGAGCTCCTATTTGTCCTTCAGAACCTAGACTGATTGTCATCTCATCTTTTTTTTGGTACCAGGGATTGAACTCAGGACCTTCTGCTTTCGAGGCAGACAGCGGAACCACTGAGCTAAATCCCCGGCCCAATCATTTTGTCTTTAAAATCCCTCCTCTGTGTTCCAAGTTGCCCTGTGTATGTTCACCTGTAGTGCCTCATGTGTTTCCCTAGTAGAATAGGATATACTAGTTCCCTGCACTGAAGTTAATAACTACTCTCCAGGTACTGCACTATGATTGTTACACTTATTAACTAAATCTAGCAATTATGCTGAAGAGAGTCTATATCCACCCTCAACAGATGGAGATGCTAAGGCTCAGAGAAGTTAAAAAGACAGCAAAATTCACACAGCAGGATTGCAATCCAAACCCAGGTCTGTTCATGCTCCAAGCAAGTGATCCTTTGGTTGGGTCAGGCTCTCTCTCATCTCACTGCACTCTGCTGTTCCCCATGATTGGCCCCTGAAACAAGATGTCACTCACCCCTGGCCCTTGGTGGCATTCCAGGTCACAGGTGACGTACCAGCAGGCTCCACCTCTCTCAGCCTCCAGGAAGACCTGGTGAGCCCTAAGCACCTCTCTATGAGCAGCCAGGAGCAGTAGCTGGCTCTGCTTTCCCTGTGCTCCGGAGCTCTGCCATCCCACCCCTCTGTCTACATAGCAAATGAAGGAAAGACTCGGAGGACTTGGGTGCTGGCTTTAGGACCTTGGGAACTTAACATTTCTCTGAAATGAGAAGGACCCCTCCATACAGAGGACTAAGACCATGAGCGCTTCACTCTGTACTTGGTACCTGCCCACTCAGTGAGCAGATATTCACCCTACACCTACTATGTGCCAGACACTGCTCTTGGTGCTGTTCATTGTAGCAAACAAAACAGGGTATTTTTACTTGGCAGAAGAGGAAGTCTTCACTTTTTTTTCTTCCTCTTTTTTTGGTGGAACCGGGGATTGAGTCCAGGGCCTTTGCACTGAACTACATCCCCACCTTTGGGGGTGGGTACCGGGGATTGAACTCAGGACCTTGCACTTTTGAGGCAGGTGGCAGCACCACTGAGCTAAATTTCTGGCCCAATCCCCAACTCTTTTTAAATTTTTTTATCTTTTTACATTTTGAGACAGGGTCTCACTAAGTCACTAAGTTGCTCAGGCTGGGCTTGAATTTGGCAATCCTCCACCTCAGCCTCTCAGAGTGCTGGGATTAAAGGCATGTGTTGCCATGCTCACTGGAACTCCCAGTACTGCTGGTCAGTTCTCTCAGTAGTAAGATACAAGGGGCCTTATCTAGTTCTGCTACCTTAACATACACTGAATAACACATATTCCTTTGGAAACTCTTGCACTTACCAGGAGTCATGGGGCCAGGCTCCTGTAGAGCATGAGTTATAGCAGTGACCCAGGGATAAGAGAGCTGCCCATTGCCACCAGCCTGGGCAAAATGACACAGAACCAAGCACAGTGTGGACACAACTTGACCTCGCAGGAAGAGAACAAGACCATGTGCCACTTGGAAAGGGGGCAATGGTAGCAATGGCACCCAGCTGTCCTATTTCCTATTGCCTATTTCAAGGCAGACATTTGGAGAAGCAGCTGTCCCCGGGAGAGGGAGGCAGGGAGTCACCAAGGGCCACAGGCAGTCAGCTGGACTCAGAATGTTTTATTCCGGAAACCAGACAGCTTGTCCACCAGCGCATTTTTTCTGAGCTCAATACTTTTTACACATGCAGAATATTTTGCTACACACCAAGAAAGTCACAGGCTTTGGAGGAGGAGGGACTTGGACTTCAGCCCACCTGTTTTACATGATGTGTCCCCATTTCTGTTCAGACTCTTCTTAGAATCTAACAAGGTCTGTTTGTAAGGGGCTTGGCTTCTCCATTGTTGTTTTGGTTGCTGAGGGCTGAGGGCTCTCCCGAATTGAGCAGACTGACAGAGGAGAAGGGCCAGACTGCAGGCCTGAGATGAAGGTGGAAAGGATTCTCTTGTCATGAGGCCAAGCCAGCCTGCAGTGATTCTTAGCTGGTGATGCATTGTGGCCTAGGTGACCTCCATCCTTCCATCAGCAGATCAGTCAGGGATCTGGGCTGGTTTCACTTCCTCAACACCCCCATCCACTTCTCAGACCTCTGCTCCTGGCCCTCTGGGCCCCACCAAGCCAGCTGCATCTCCTGATGAGCTTGGCAGGAAAGCTTGGTTCCCTCCTTTCCCCATTCCTCTTGGCTTCTCCCAGCCCCTGCTCCTCACTCTCAAGGTGGAGTCTTAACTGCCTAGGGCCCAAATAAACCTCTGGGTGACTTTTGCAGGTCCCTGGCTCTAGCAGTGTGGCGGAAAGTGTGAGGTCCGGGGGTCTGCCTCCTGGCTCAGGTGTGACCCTGATGTTCTCAAACTTAATCTGAGGCCACCACCCCTCTCGAAGCTTGGTGAGGCAGTGTCCACACCTCAAGGTGCTCCCCTAGGGATCACAGGGTGCAATCTAGGACCCCAAGCTGGATGCTGTTATATTCAAATGGTTTCTCCCAGTGTTGGCACAATCTAGGGGGCAGCTGTTGGACTCAGGTGAACATGGGCAAGGCGCAGTGTGGGAGCACAGGACAAGAGCAGGGGTGGGACCCCAAATCCAATGAAAGTTACTCTGTGGCACATACAAGGGGTCTACCTGAGTTTCCCATACCCTTGCACATTACTGGGATGCAGCCCCCCAGAGCAGCCAAGTGTAGTGGGAAGCTGGGTTTCAGGTTAGAGTGCATCTGGGGAAGACATTTACTTCATCCCTGCCAGTCCTGACCATAACCTGCACCACCAACAGGCCAGCTTGGCCCAAGGTGTCCTCCTTGGAGACCAGCTCCAGTTCCACCTCGGCCCTTCTTCATGAGACTTTGTTAGGGCAGAACCTTTCCCCTCACTGGGCTTCAGCTTCTCCATCCATAAAATAGATGGGATGATAGCTAAGGTCTTAGCAATTTCTAAAATCCCCCTCCTGAGGACCCAGAATTAGTAAGGCTGCTTGAGGCCCATTCTGCAATCCAGGCAGCTACAGTCAGCAAAATCCTCCTCCCTGGGTCAGAAGGAGGCAAAACTGACTGGGTCAGACAGGCCCTCCAAGGAGGACAGCTGGATCTGATCGTCACCCCACCCCCAGCCCCATGATGTGCCACAGAGCAGAGCAGGAGAGTCCACAGCAAGAGCCAGAGGCATCAGGTGGGTGCACAGGGTGGATGGGTGGGGGGCACGGGGAGGAAGGGTCAGAGCAGGTTGCCTGGAACATGTGGTACCCACAGGTACAAAGCAGTATTGTCTAAACTGTGCTTCCACAAACTCGCTCTCTGCCACGATTTGATTGTGCCCCCCAAAAGTTCATGTGTTAGAAACTTAACCCCAAACTCATATGTCTTTGATTTTTGGTTTTTTTGGTATTGGGAATTGAACTTGGGACCTTGTGCCTGCAAGGCAGGTGTCGGAACCACTGAGCTAAATCCCCAGGCCCCCAAACTCATATGTTAAAGTAATAGAAAGTAGGGCTTTTGCAGGTAATTAGGATTGGATCAGGTCAGATGGTGGGGCCCCGAGCATGGCATTAGTGGCTTTATGAGAAGAGAAAGCGAGACTTCTGTCCCATGTTATGAGGCTCCAAGCATGCACTCAATAGACACTGCAATCTTGGACATCTCCACCTCCAGAATATGAGCCAAATAAATTCCATTCTTTATAAATTACCTGATCTCAGATTTTTTTTATAGCAACTGAAAACAGACCAGGGTACACCCTCCCAGGAAACCACCTTTCATGGGCCTTCAATGGAGTTGGGTTATACAATTCCTAGGGTTCAGTTTCTTCATCAGCTAAGTAGAAACAATAAAGCAGCCCTCACAGGGCTGTTATAGAAAGAAGTGATAAGACTCTGTCTGCAAATGGCCTGGCACATGCTAGATGCCCAGTAGATACTGGCTCCGTGCCACCTTCCTCCTCCTTCAGCAGGATACTCCCATCACCCAGCTGGGCGCCAGGAGGCATGGGCCGCTGATTTCTGGCTTGTCTCAGTCCCCGCTGGGCTGACAAGCAGTCCGGATGTTTACTCTGGCTGGTCACAGCCTCCTGCCTGCCTGGGATGGGCTGAATAAACACATGTGGTCCCACAGCTCCTGCCACCAGCTTCCCATGCAAGGCTCACCTCCCAGCCTACCTCATTCCTCGGGGCTCCCTCCCCCCAGTCCTCAGCTTACCTGTGAGGTTTGCTGTGTCCATCTGATACCAACAAGGTCTGCGAGCACCTCCAGAGGAGGGGTGAAGAGGGAGGGCCCAACTGAGTGGAGCCTCTGTGCCCTCACTGTAAAGTGGGGATGATGCAGGGATGACCCCAGGGAGAATGGTGACCATGAAAAGGAGTGACGTGGTAAAGGTACACTGTGATGGCTCATGGAAGGAGCTGGGGAAATAAGTTTGAAAATTTTTTCTTACTGTTTTATGAGTAAAGAGTTTGGCCAAGAAGGCAGGGGGCCCTGAAAACACATTCTAAAAATAAAAAAACCTTGGCCAGACTTTGCTAAGCACTTTTCATATATTATCTCATCAGTTCCCTGCAGCAACCCCAGGAGACAGGGTACATCACTGTCCCTAGCTTCATAGGTAGGGCGCTGAGGTGCAGAAAGGTGAAGTCACTTCTATGGGGTCACACAGCCCTGACAGGTGAAGGAAGCACATGCCTGCTACACAGCCTGTGCTCCTGGCTTCCATACTCCCCAGCTCCTTCAGGGGTCCTCTCTTCCACCCTCCCTTCCTTCTCAAGTCCCCCTGGGGGCTCTGGCCTCTTCTAGGCCATGTAGATACTGGGAGCTGCCCAGGAGCCTGGGACTCAGCCACTTGGCCACCTGGTCCACTCCCCAGGGGTCTGGGGCTGGAGGACCCTGTGGGTTTAGAACACACAGAAGGAGCTATCTCTACTCTCCATCTGCCCCATGGCAAGCCCCACCAGACATTTTCCACTTTATGACCACTCTGGCCTGTAGGTGTTGTTATCTCCATTTACAGAGGAGGCAACAGAGAGACTCCGAGAGGCAAAGTCACTTGCCCTGGGTCCCACACCCAGTGAGCGGCAGAGCTGGGGACTCCAACAAGGATCACTCTGCCTGGAAGAGACAATCTTGGTGCTCCCCAGGCCATGCCTGGGTCTCTCTCCAGGGAGATAAGACACAATATAAACAGTCCTTACACAAACCAGAAAGAGATAAGGCCTTCAGGGAAGGCCAGATAAGGGCCTGAGGACAGACACAAAGAGGGCTGGCCTCCCTGGGCAATCTTTGTATGATCGCCCCAAGGGGAACTTCCCAGGGCAGGAGGGGCACTTTCCTTCCCAGAAATGGGCTGTCACACCACGTCCTCGTTCTCATTTTAGAGAGGGAAAACTGAGGCGCAGAGTGGGAAGGGCACTTCCCCCAGGTCACACTGCTCAGACGAAGCAGATCAGCCTGAGACCAGGCCCTGATGAAGCAGACTGTCCCTGGCCACCCCTAGCTGGACCGGTCCTGCCTTCCTCCTCCTCCTTGCAAGGTCCCCGTGACTCATGTGGGCACCAGGGACAACTTCTGAGGTCAGCATTAGATCCCCATCTTAGAGATAAGGAAGCAGAGGCTCAGACAGAAGTCCCAGGGCAGCTTCCCTATGAGATGGGCCTGGAGATATGGTGTGTATGGGTGACACCAGAGGAGCCCACACTGGCCCTGAGCCCTACACATTGTTTCCTTGTTAACCATGTAGGCAGGCCTGTGCTCCCCACCTGTGGCCTCTTAACAGACACTTCCCTTCCCACAGTGTGGGCTTAGGGGATAGAGGGAGTTGTGGTCCTTTCCCAGCAGAAGCCAAGGCATCCTGGCTACATGGTTACCGTAGAAACTCCAAAGGATGCTCTATTGGCAGTGACCTTCCTCACCTGGCAGGACAAAGGGCAGGCAAAGGCACAAGTCAGGGCTGTGGTAGGGCCTTCCACCTACACCCCATGCCGTGGCCCCGGGCCTTGTGACAAAATGGCAGTGCCGCTGTTGGCACAGGACCAATGGGATGCTAGGAAGGTGGTGTCATTTTGAACCCAGCTGTCAGAAGTTGGAATACAGACTTGGCTAGGTGAGAGGGTGAAAGAAACCTAGAGATAGAGAAGAGAGTCAGAGGAAAATGGACAGAGAGGATGCCCCAGAAGGGAGTCAGGCAGGACAGGTCAGTTTGGTAAACACCTCCTGAGCTTGGACAGCTTTCTTTCCAAGCATTTGGTCATATGATCCTCCAATCTGCTGCACTTCCCAAAACCCCTAAGACAGAGGAGAGATACTGAGTCTGGGGTAGGGTGGTGGACCAACCCAAGGACACAAAGTTAGGAGTGAAGGGCAGGAAAAGAGGTGTGGGGAGGGGCTCAGCCTCTCTGGGCATATTATGTGGCACATTTTTTGGGTGTCAAGTGACTAGAGATTGCTAGGGTTTATTTAACCCACACTTGGTCACTTCCTGCAATGGGTGGGACAGTCCTGCAAAAGAAGAAAACAAAAAGGCCAATGAGGCCTGCATATGAAGAAATGCTGCCGGTGAACCAGACTGTTCTGGTGTCCTTGGTCTCCAAGCCCAGCAAGAGGAAGGACACCGCCCAGCACCGAAGCTCCTGGCCTGACTGCTGGTGGCTGAAGCAAGGTAATGGCCTCGAGGAGCCAGAGAGAGATGTGTGGTGCTCTGAGGGCACGTGATGGGGATGCAGGGCTGGGGCGCTCCTGTGTTATCAGAACAGCCCTTCCAGCCTGTGCAGGGGCACTCACCTATAATCCCAGCAACTGGGAAGCCTGAGGCAGGACAGTCACAAGTTTCAAGCCCAGCCTGAGCAATGCAGCAAGACCCTATCTCAAAATGAAAGACTGTGGATGACGCTCGTGCCTAGCATGTGCGAGGCCCTGGGTTGGCCCCCAGTGACACACACACACACACACACACACACACACACACACACACCCAGGACACATTCACCCTAGTGCAGTTCGAGCCAGGCCAACTGGCCTGCTTTCCTGTAGCTCCTGGGTCCTCATGGGACTTGGAATGGAAGGCTGTCAGGATCCTAGTGCTTTTCTAATTAGAGCACAGGGTGGGTGAGGGGTGGGTCTAGATCAGGAGGGACAGATAGCAGAGGCCAGAGGTGGGCAGCAGGGACAAAGCCTGAGCACGTGGGATGGGAGGATGAGAGGGAGGACTGTGAGGCAGGAGATGAAGAGGGCGCAGAGCCGGCCAAGAGTAGGGGCTTGTTCACAACCCTTGGCAGCTGGCGGTCAGCCACAGAGGGAGGGAGGAAAACAGCCATTTCCCAGGCATCCAACCACGCACACCAGCGGGTGAAGAGCTTCATGTTCTTTATTTCATTTTGTCCACATGACAACTTTGCCGAGTAGGTGGTCCTGTCCCCATTTTGTCAACTGATGCTCAGGCAGACTAAGCGACTTGTCCAAGGTCACACAGCTAGGCCACCGACCAGGATGTGCAGGACAGACAAAGCCTGCCTGGTAGCAGGAAGGTGGGCACAGAGGTGGTCTTCATCAGGAACAGCAGCATCAGGGACAAGAGAGGACAAATGTAACCCAGGGCAGAGGAAGGCACGACACACAGCTGGCAGAGAAGAAGATGGCACAGACAGGCTGCAGGACAGCCCCCAAAGTAGGGCATTCTACTAATGGCCTGAGCATCTCCCCAAACCACCCAGGTATGGAAAACAAGATAAGTCTGAGACTGTCACAGGCCACAGGAAGCTAAAGAGACACAACAACCACATGTCATGTGGTGTCCTGGACAGGATTCTGGAACAGAAAAAAGACTTGAGTGTAAAAGCAGGTGAAATCAAGCAGAGTGTAGAGTGTAAGTAACAAATGTACTAGCATCGGCTTCTTAGTTTTGACTGTTGTACCGCAGAAGAGAAAGATGTTTCACATCAGGGGAAGCTTGGTGGGGGACTAGACCAGTGGTGGCGAACCTATGACACGCGTGCTGCACTGGGCATGCAGAGCCCCCTCTATCGGCACATGAGCCATGTCGCCCCAGCAGGTGAGCATCGGATAACAAGTTTTTTTCCTAAACTAAAACCTCAATATTGGGG
Source organism: Heterocephalus glaber (assembly GCF_053883595.1). Lineage (NCBI taxonomy): Eukaryota > Metazoa > Chordata > Mammalia > Rodentia > Bathyergidae > Heterocephalus > Heterocephalus glaber. The sequence continues at coordinate 19,981,984 of NW_028258302.1, read as the reverse complement.
TTTAATTGCAGTGTTGGCACTTTGTGATAAATAAGTAGGTTTGGGGATGCAGTTTGGGCATTCAGTCTCTAAAAGGTTGCTAGATGCTAGAGGAACTAGCATCTTTGCAGGTTTTCTGTAAAGCTGAAATGATTCCAGAGTTAAATGTTCCCTCTGCCCCACCCAGTTCTAGAGATCAAACCCAGGGCCTTTGGCTTGAAAGGCAAGTGCTGGGCCAGGGATTTAGCTCAGTGGTTTCGCCGCCTGCTGCACAAGCACAAGGACCCAAGTTCAATCCCTGGTACCAAAAAAAAAAAAAAAGAAATGGAAAGGCAAGTGCTGTACCCCTGAGCCACACTCCAGCTCCTAAAGGCTTATTTTGTAGGTTTCTTGGACTGACTGCTGAGAAAGAGGGAGCTCAGGTGGGAAGTGGTCTGGGCTCCACGTGACCATGCTCCTGGAGCTGCAGGCTGGGAAGCCGGAGGTCTGCTGAAATCCCTGGCTGGGGCTTTGGAGGGAGGCAGGCTCTGCTCTCTAGGGCTGGCGTCCTTTCCAGACACAAGGCTCCTCACCCTCTTCCAAAGCACCCTGAGGGCACAACTTGTACCTGGCAGATTTGAGCCTTTGCTAAAGTGTCATCTTTCTTTTCTTTTCTCTCCTGTTCTTTTTTTCCCTTCTTTTTTTTTTTTTCTTTCTCTTCTTCTTTTTAGTTTTGGGGATTGAACCCAGGGCCTTTGCACTGAGCTACATCTCTAGCTTATTTTTTATTTTGAGACAGGATCTAAGTCACTAAATTTCCCAGGCTGGGCTCAAACTGGTGATCCTCCTGCCTCAGTTCCCTAGAGTTCTAGGATGACAGGAATGGGCCACCATGCCCTGTTCACATTTCTTTATCTTAAAAATTCATAACAATTCAGCATTCTGTTCCAAATTGTACTGGTTTGGTTTTGCAATGAAAGTGTCCCACTTTATTCCCCAGGGCAGTCTTGTGTCCTGGAATAAAAAACCCAAATATAAAAATCAACCGTGGGGCGGGAATTTAGCTCAGTGGTTCCACCACCTGCCTCGCAAGCGCAAGGACCCAAGTTCAATCCCCGGCACCAAAAAAAAAAAAAAAAAAAAAATCAACAGTGAAACCTCAAGAGTGGATAAGCTGACTTTGAGAGGGTGGGTGGAGAAAGTCCTGAGATTAGTCCAGAAAAACACAGCTGGAGAGGCGGAGGGGAGGGGATCAAAAGATACATGGCCCCTCCACCAGGCCTGACGCTGGCAGCTGATCACACTCATTCATTCACTCACTCATTCTCCTTTTCCACTTACTCTTTTTACTTTGTGCCTGCACTGTTCTCGGTGGATACAGCAGGGGACAAAACAGACACAACCCTTGCCTTCACAGGGCTTATATGCTAGTAGGAGGAGATGGCATAAATAAGATAAATAAGTCAAATATGAAGCATGCTCAACTGTGTAAGTGGTAAGAAGGACAATTAAATACATGAGAGGGTGACAGAAAGTGGGAGGTGAGGAACAATTGTCAATAGGTGGCTGGGGAAAGGTGACATTCCAGTAGACTCAAAGGAAATGAGGCAGCTGTTTGGCAGGTGTTTCCTCGTTTGTTTGCCACAACTGTGGATGGGAATGATTTCTCCTATCTCATGGCTGAGAAAAGTGAGTCTTGAGAGGTGAAATCATTTACTCCAAGTCACCTAGAAAATGACTAGGACTTCATGGGAGGGCACAGATGAAGCCAGGCTCCCTGGCTCTCCTCAAGGAAGCAGTTAGGAGCATCCTGGTCCCAACATCACTAAGTGATGTGCTGCAGCGTATCTCTCTCCCTCACTACAGCCAGACCTCTGCATCCTCAGAACAAATATGACCACTCAATAGAGGCAGACACACACTCCCTAGGGTAGGTGAGAAGATTGGAGAGAAGAGGGGAGAAGAGGTCAGAGGAGAGCACTGTACTACCTCTCCACCCAGGGGGTCAGAGGTTCAAGGGCCCCCCGAGGGCCATTGGGCAGAAGGGGAAGCAGGTCTGAGACTTTGAACAGGGACTGAGAGGGACCTGCCATCTCCTCAGAGTGGCACAGGTCTGTCCAAGGTGACCCTCATAGCTGTCTAAGCTGGGGTTTGCTGACTTAACCAGGTCTGGCTGCCCCATCTGTCCCCTAGAATCTCCTCCTTGGTGGCTCCAGTGCTTCTCAGAGCTGGGCGCGCACATGGAGGGGACCAAAACAGGGCTGACTCTACCCCCGCCCCTTTCCCTCCCTCTGTCCTCAGAGTTGCAGAAATGACTCACTTTCTCCAGAGAGGGCCTGGGAGGGGCTGAGTCAGGCTGGAGGAACTGCAGGTTGCTAAATCCACCTCCCCACTCTGGCTGGGACAGCTCTGGGCCCCAGGACTGAGGGGACCAAGGGAGGTAGAGATGCAGAGATAAGTGGCTAGGGAAGGGTACCAGCCTCTCCTTACCCAACCTCAGTGTGTCACTGGGCACCGTTCACACAGAACCTGGCATAGAAGAGACATTCCTCAGGACTTTCCTGAATGAGCTTTAGGGCTGACTCACGGCCATCTGGGGACAGCATGAAAATGCACAAATCACCAAAGAAGGAAAAAACCTCCAGTGGGGCAATCTCCTCAGTGGCTCGATCAGAGATGCCCGGAAGCAATGCTCACATACAATTTGTTCTCCAAAGAAACATATTAAGCAAATAGATGGGCATCGGAAATCACTGCAGAGTGCAATCCTGTGACCAAATTCCAGTTCTGCAGTAGCCAACCCTGGACATGTAGCGATGTCGCCCTAATGACCCTATGGACACAGGCTGGCTCCAGGGCCAGCCACCTGCTGGGGATGGTTTGGCCTCCTCCTGACCCTTCCCCTAGCTCCAGTCTGCCACGGGCTCCTTCCCTCTCTCTCCCTCCCCCAAGCATCTGTCCAGGGCAGGGGAGATAGCCAGGGTCCTGTCCCCCACTCTCCAGGGGAGAAAAGCAAACAATTGAAAGACAGGAGCACCCCAGAGCAGAACAGTGCCACCTCCTGCTCCAGCTGAGAACTTGCTCTGACTGCCTGCACCCTGCCTCCCAATGGCTACCACCTGCTCCCCTCCAGAGTGAGCTATGCGTAAAACACCCTCAACTGAGCCAGATGCTCCTCCAGGGCCTGCAAAGAACAGACTCTGGAATCAGTGAGAGTTCTGGCTCAACTGTCTCTCAGCTGTGGGCCACTGGCCACAACGCTCACCCTCACACCTTAGCCTGCTTGTCTATTAAATGAGGACACACACCCATAGTCCCAGCTACTGAGGAGGTTGAGGCAGGAGGAACACTTGGGATCAGGAGTTCAAGACTTGCCTGGGCAACATGGCAAGACCTTGCCTCAAAATGGGGGGGGGCCACAAAGGACATCTCTTTAGTGCTGACTTGAGTAGGAAATAAGGCAATGCATTTGTTGCTTAGCACAGGGCCTAGATCAAAGTTAATGCTCAATAAATTGTGTTCTCATCTCTTGCTTCACGGTACAGGCAAAGGAGGCATGAAGAGCTCTGCCTCAGGAGGGGCCCCAGCTCCTGTCCTCAGGACAGCCTGAGGCTCAAAGGCATCCAGGCTTTGTGAAGCCGTGAGGGGCTCTTTCGTAGCCCATCTAGTTCCAAGATGGCTGGCTGTTCCCCCAGTGCAACGATTTCTACACCTGAGTTCCCAACTGTGGAGGGCACTTTCTGGGACTTGTCTGGAACTGGTCTCACCCTGGTCCCTGGACTCCAGGGTATGGGGACCGGGAGGGGGGTTCAGCCTGAAGCCTTCAGTGATCTTCTTGTCCCTTGTAGCCTCGTCTTTCCTCCATCTTGTGTCCTCAGGCAACAAGAGCGGCTTCCCAGGCGCGGTGCCACATAGCACGCTGCTCCCTGAGCAAAAACACCATGGGGAGGCCGGGAGGCTCAGGGGGCCATGAGGGGTGGCAGGAGCAAGCAAACAGCTTGAGTGCCTTATGCATCAGGGTGAGGAAGGGATACAGGACCATGGATAATTGCGGGGGTGGTGTGTGTTGGGGTGTTTGGTCTCAAAGCAAGCAAGGGGTCCAGTCCCCAGAGAGGGACCAGGCCCAGGCCTACGGTCTAAGAGCAATTCCTATGGAGAAGCAGCCAGGGGGCTAGGGGCCTCCAGACTGGTGGGAAAAAGGGAAGCTTAAACCCCACAGAGAGACCCCTTCCCTCAGGAAATGGGCTTGGACACAGGGGTGAGTGCCTGCCAGCGGAGTCGTGAGTGCCTGCCAGCGGTGGGTGCCTGGGATACCAGGAGGGTTGGTGTGGTCCAGGGTGAGGAGGTGTGGGGAGGCACGGAGGTGGTAGTCATTTAAACGAACATCTCAGAGGGCTGAGTGGCCAAACAGTGTTAATGAGATAAAAGAGGAAATCTTCAAGCCAGGTGTGGTAGTGCATGCCTGAGCCAGCATTCTGGGAGGCTGATGCAGGAGGTTTGCCAAGTTCAAGTCCTATGTGGGCAATTAAGTGATCTAGTGAGAAGCTGACTCAAAATAAATTTAAAAAGGGGCGTAGCTCAGTATGAGGCTCTGTGTTTGGTCCTCAATACCACATACACAGAAAAAAATCATCAAAGGGGAGCAGGCTGTCTCTAGAGGTCTGGCTGAGGGCATGTCTCCTGACTTCTGAGGTGAGCCCACCGGACAAGGAGGCCAGGCCAGGGACATCTCCTCAGAGCCTTAGGAGTTCCCTGTTCCCTCAGGGAGGGCTCCAGCCCCAACCCCCACTTCTGTGGAGCTCCATCAAACCCCAGGAGGGCAGGGTCTGGAGGGCCCTAGTCTCTCTGGGGTCACAGAGGTCACATGGAAAGAATCTGGAGGTCAAAGCACCACCCCTCCCCTGTTAGCTGCTTCAAAGACAGAATCTCTGTCCTCACAACCTCCTAACATCCCACTCCCTTGAAGCTGCAGGCTGGGGGGGGTGGGGGCAGGGCTCTGCAGCTCAGCTGCCAGGGGTCGGCCGCAGCAGGGCTGTGCTGGACGGCTCTGGGCAGGAGGCCAAGGCTCAGCATCTGGGGTCTGCTACTCAGTTTGGGCGACATCAGCAACTCACACAGCCCTTCTGGGCTCTGGGCTCCCATTTGTCAAAGCAGTGGCTGCCCACTCCCCTGGACCAATCACCACTTGATGTCTGTGTCCTCCCCCTCCTTTGCTACCCCCACCCTGGTCTGTTCCTTTCCCTCCCCCAAGCCCATGTCCACTCTGCAGTGCCCAGCTTAATAGAAGGCAGGTGGGATCCTGTCACTGTCCTGCTCTCCCCCTTGCCCCTTCCACCCTGCAAGCTATATGTTTTCTATACATTTTTGCCTTTTCTTCCTTTAGAGGACTTACATGGGGTCTTTTGGTATAGAAGAAAATAAAGCCTTTGGCATAAGGCAATAAAGTAAAATTTGATTTAAACACACACACACACACACACAACATGTGGGTCTTCACTGCTGTAGGACTAAAGTCCAATCTCTCATCTCGTCTCTATGGCCATGGAGTGGGGTCCAGGACCTACGTTTCCAGCACTGATTCTACGATTCTGATTCTAGTGAGCCAGTATCGTATCAGGATGTCACCATTAATTATCCTATATTTACCTGTCGCAGTGGTTGGCGGAGCTGGGGTCTGTGCCTCCAAGAACCTCCATGTGCGGGCATGCAAAAGAGGCAGCAGGGGTATCGGGAAGAACACAGGACTCAGTAGCTAAGGGATCTGGGTTCTAATCCAAGTTCTGCCACTGCAGCTGCTGGGCTGTGGGCAAGTTGCCTAACCTCTCTGAGCTTCAGTTTCCTCATCTGATTGATCTGCAGATTAGATTAACATTTTAGGCACACTGGTTACCAATGTCTCCGTTATGATTGGTAGAAATCTCTTTCAAGACTCCCCACCTCCCTCCCTTTGCGTCAATATTCCCACCAGAGGTGCTCTGATGGCTGAAATCACAAAATAAGATGCCCAGGACAGTGCTGGGCTCAGAGCAGATGTGTATCAAATTAGGATTTCTAAAATGTGCCATGAGGCCTGCAAGTATCACAACTTGGGGAGCTGCTGGTGATGCAGGCCCTGTACCCCACTCCAAACTTATGGGGTGAGAATCTCTGGAAAGATGGCAGAGAAGCCTGCATTTGGAGCCAGCCTCTTGTGTTTCCCTCCACCCTCACGGATGTGACTGTGGGCTTGTCACCCTGACCCCAAGTTCCTTTGTGTCCTGGTTACAGGCACAGTTCTTGTGGAATGGGCCGAGAGTAGCCAGTGTTCTTCCTACCAGCTTGAAGACAAGACCTAGGCCTTGGAGTTAGGCAGACTGAGGTGAAAATTTCAGTTCCCACCCTTGGCCCCCAAAAAGAAAATTTCAGTCTCTCTACCTACTTGCTTAGCTGTGTGACCTTGGTCATGCAGCTCACCCTCGATGCCTCATATTTAAAATGGCAATAAACCACCGACCTGCTGGCGCTGTTGGAATGATCTGATCTGATCTCATCCTACAGGAGGAGGTGCCCGTCTGCAAAGCTCATTCCAGGTGCTGGAGCAGGGAATTGCAAGGCAAAGCAGGAGATGCCTTTTTTGTCCCCCTGCCTTCCCCGTAGCCCTGGGAGTGAATCCGTGTGCCTGCAGGACACCACAGCCCCGGCCATCTGGAGGCTGAGACCTTCCTTGCAAGGCTGGTCAACTCCCCTTGCAGAAGAGGTGAGGAGTGGAGTTTGTGAACACAAGGGCTGGTTATCTGATCAGGGCTTTCCACTAAGTGACCTGGAGCCTGGAGAGTCACATCCCCTAAGGCCAGACTCTGTGGCAGGGCATAGAGCTGCACATGCCCTGTGTGTGAGAACACAGACTCTGGAGACAGACTGTTGAGGTTAAATTCTGGCTCAGCAACGACGGGTGATACCTGGTTGGCAAACTCCTGCTCAACCTTCAAGACCTCACTCAAAGATCACCTCCCTGGGCCAGGCTAGCTGTCCATTCCTTTGGGCCTTCAAAGGTTCCTGCCTGCACACTCACCAAATACTATTCAGCACCTTTCTTGCTGATTTGTCTGTCTATCCCACAGATCTGGGACCTCCTGGCATGGGGAATGTTGGTTCAGTTGGAATTCCATCTTTTTATGCCTTCTAAGTTCCCTTCTTTTCCCCACTAAAAACTGCCTGTTCTAATCCCTATTCCCCTCCCTGACACAAGCCCTTTATTTCCTAGGGTTTGAGCTTTCAGATCCCCCTTTCTGAAAGGTTCACATCTTCTCACCCTTGAGCTGATGCTGAAAGGAGGCTTCTGAAGGACACAGCGCCAACCTCTTCCTGTGGGAGGGGAAGCGTGCTGTCTCTGAGATGAGCTCCTCATCAGGGCTGTGGGGACAAGTCAGCTGCAGAGCATGTATGTGGCACAGGTTAAGAACTTGGATTCTGTAGCCAAACCGCCCAGGTTCAAATCTGCTCTGTTGCTTACTGAACGAGAGAGAGATCTATTATTTCTTTGTGCCTTGGTTTCCCCTCCTATGAAATACGAATAATAATAACAATAGCTTCCTAGGGTTGATGGGAAGATTAAGTGAATTTAGAACAGGATTTTTAGTGCTGTGCTTGGCAAACACTCAAGAGACAACATTATTATATTGTATTACTGTTAAGACTAATAAATGCCATGGGTGGGAAAAAACAAAAGGATTCCTGAATAAACCCTAGGCTAATCAGTTCTTATTGTATCACGCACCTCCCCCCAAGGACTCAAGTGTCATCAATCCCAGGAAGCCCTCTCTGAAGCAATGTGCCTGGCCCTGGACTGTTCACTTTCTAACTGCATCCATCATTTTGCCCTACTTTCCTCCAGGGACTGTGAGCTCACTAAGGGCAGCACTTTCTCTCCTGCCCAGCACACCTGTCAATCTGCCAGTTCTTCACAGTATGGCTCTGACCATGACCCCAAGCAGCTTGGCTGGGACAGCCACTCTCTGTCACCCACAGTGTAAATCCTAGAGAGCTCAAGTCCCTTCCAAATCCACCCTGGCCAAGTGTGCGAGTCAGAGATGAAAATCAAGGGCTCTGCCCAGCAGAACTCTGTCTAACAATTCACCAGTTGACATTTATTAGGCATTTGCTACATGGGAAGAGGCACTGATCCTGGCACTTTACAAGAATTTTATCGCCTTTTAAACAACTGAGTTTGGTGTTATCCATTGTTCCCATTTTACTTATTCAGAAACAGAGGTTAAGAATTAAGAAATCTGGCTAAGGCCACACAAAGAATGGCAGAGCTGAGTTCAAACCCAGGCTGCTTGGGTTAGGGTTTGAACTCTCTGTTAGTGTGGGGAGAAAAGAGAGAGCACAAGGTTTCAGTCTGGGGCCAGGGGCCTAGGAGGGCAGCAAAGCAGCTTCAGAAACGTGTGACTTGGGTGCAGAGAGATGATCTAGAAGGTTTCTGAGAACAGCTATGGAGAAAGGAATAGACCTAGAGCTGGGGACATTTGCCAATGATTGTCACTAGTGGCACCTGCTTCCTTGAGTCCATGCAGGTCATGCGTGCTCAGAGTGTATCTTCCCACTTCATACCTGCAATTGTCAAGAGAAGGAGTTTTTATCTCCACTTCACAGACAGAAGTCTGGGGCTCAGAGAGGACTCGTCTGTTACAAGGTCCCTTTACCACAGGTAAGTGGTGAATCCAGGGTTGAAGCTCACATCAGTCCTGCAATCCCTGCTCTAGGCCACTAGGGAGGGCACTGTGCTAAGAGGTCTCGGTGGTGCCCAGGAGGGGTCCGATGCAGGAGACAAGAACCACTTAGCTTCCACCCTGGGATGGCCTTCAGTGCCTGAATGCTCCCTATTTGGGGCCAAGGTCCACCCCGAGAGCTGTGTGTGTGCACGTGCGCGCGCGTGCATGCGTGCATGTGTGCGTGTGTGTGTGTGTGTGTGTGTGTGTGTGTGTGTGTGTGTGTTGAAGTGGTAATTAAGGGTCTGGGGAAAAGATCTCCCAACTATAATGGGGAAATGAAATGAAGAAGTTGCAGCAGGATGGGCCACCTTGGGGACTTTCCTCCCGCCCCGCTCCCTGCAGGCCAGGAAGGGTAGAGGTGAGGGCTGCCTGCTGCCCCACTTCTTAGCTCTTCACTCAGCTTACAAGGACCGAGTCACCATGGCAGTATTGTTCCCATTTACTAAGGACCCGGTCTGGGCACCACCCCATAAGGTTTACAACATAACCAAAATCACTAAGAAGTCTTCACAGTACCACTACAAGGAAGGGGTTGCCATCACCCCATCTCACAGAGGAGAAAACCAAGGCTCAGAGAAGGTCACTCACTGAAGGTCACCCGGCTAGTACTAAGTGCCAGGGCAGAGACTAGAATTTACATCTCTCTGGCTCCCAAGCCCATATCCTAACCAAAAGAGCACTAGATTAGGAGTCCGAGATCAGGGTCTAAGCGCTGTGTCTAACTTGCTCTTCGGCCTCAGGCTGAATCTTTCTGAGTCTTTCTGAGTCTCCGCTTCTCTGGGAGGAAGATGGTGTAGATAATGCCTAAGTCCCAGTTCCACTAGACCTGTGAACTCTCATGCCCCCTCTTCCCTCCCTCCGACCAGGGCTCCCGGAAGCCCAGCAGGAGGCCAAGTAACCACACTAGACACACAGGGCATGGAAAGATGAAGCATGCTCTTCTGCCTGGACCAACCTGGGATACCCAGGAACTGCAAAGCCACAAGATTGCCTCAAGGCCGGCCGTGGGCAGAGTGGCTGGGCATCCTCTGTGGCCATTACTTCCTCCACCCTCACTTCTTGGCAGTGGGGTATACGGAAGCTGGGGAGGCAGGCTCAAGCCCTATGCCCTCTGGCTCCCCGGGGGCCAGGGTGGTGGGAACATGGTCATGTTGGGAAAATCCCAAGGCTGAGTTTAAGTGGCGATGAGAAGCAAGTCTGGCTCTGAAGGCAACTTCTGCCCACCATGCCCTGAAGCCAGGAATGACTCAAAGGGTCTGGGACGGAGGCCTGCCCACCTTTCTTTGTGCCTGGATTAGCTATGATCCTGGGTCCTGGAGAAACATAAGCCTCCTTGCCCTCTGGACAGGTGACTATCCTGAAGCTATCTCCCCTCTAACTTGACCCTGCCTCTCTCCTGCCTCCTACAGTCCATCTTCCATGCAGCAGCCAGGGCCTTCCTATAACCCCACCTAGAGTCCTCCAGTGACTTTCTATCTCTCTTAGAATGAAATACCACTCCCCTTCAAGCCCTCCATGGCCTGCTCCTTCTTGCCCACCTCTTCCCACTGCTTTCCCCTTGCTGCCTCTGTCCAGACACATGAGCCTTCTTGCCACCCATAATGTGCCATGTTCCTTGTCCCTGTCTTAGGCCCTTTTCACTTGCTGATCCCTCCCCTGGGAACTCTTCTCCCTGACATCTTTGCTTGGCTACCTCCCAACCTGTAGCTCTCAGTTTAGATGCCACGTTCTGCCCTGGTCACCATCTAGGACAGTGACGGTGAACCTTTCAGAGCTTTCAATGATAACAAGCAGTCTGTTGTGGCATGCATGCCATAGGTTTGCCACCACTGATCTACAGTAATCCCCTCCTCTCACAACCCCCCATGAACTGTTTTATTGTCTTTCTTCTCTCTAAAGTGATCTTTCTGGTTGGTTGGTTTGCCTGATCAATCCCCAGCTTCCTCCCCTAGAGTAGAGCTCTATTATAGCAGGGATCTGGCTGCCCTTGCCATGTGTTGGGACCACATTGGTCCTCACAACCCTGTAGATGCTGCTGGTGAATGGCCCCAAGTCACAGAGCCAGGGAGGGGCAGGGTTCAGACCTGGGTTGCCCTGATTCCCAGGCTTTCTATGCCCCTCTTCCAAGGGTGTGGCTGCCACAGCCAGGGTGGGCCTCACCCAGGGCAGACTGATTCACAATGAGGCTTTTGGGGAGGGTTCAGGAATGAGGAGCACAGCCACTTTCCCACTGGTCCTTCTGCTGGGGGCTGTGAGTGGGCCTGGCACAGTCCTGGAAATGGAGAAGCACAGATCAGTGGGAGCAAAGCCAGAATGAGGGAGATCCCCAGAAACCAGTTAGTGAGAAAACCCTAAATCCACCCTTTTTTTTGCAGAAGGGGAAACTGAGGATCATGGAGGGGGAGGGACTAGCCTAAGGATACACAGCCAATCAGTGATGGACCCTGTTGCCTGGGGTCTCCAGGGCCAGGACCCCTTACGCACCCTGCAGAACACCAGGTAAAAGAAAAACCCAGGCTGGGCCAAATGCAGCCCAGGGCTGCCAACTCAAGGCCAGGGTGGGGCTCGAAGAGACTCCTGGGACCAGGAACCCTGAATTCCATTTTCCAAGAACATTCCCTGAGAGCCACCAGCAGAGGGGACGAAGAAGCTCCGAAGATGGGACACCACCTTAAGCAAATGTGTGGCAGCTTCTATGAAGGTCAGACACACAAAGACCCTCTGACCCAGCGGCCACACTCAGCAGGTACCCAAGGGTCACGAGCACCTATATCTGCAGAGAGACACAAACGAGAACGTCACAGCAGCCACAGTTGTCATGCGTGGACATTCATGAGTATGTCCACCCCATATGACACAGCTCAGCCTAAAAGGGAGCAGATACTGGGATACAGAATGACGCAGACAACGTCAGAAACATTCTGTGTTGACCTAAGTTGAAGGAAACCAGGCAGAGATGAGTATGCACATGAGAATTCCTGCAGATGAAGTTCACAACCAGGCCAGTGAAAGAATAGCAAGCAGGCTAGCCTGTTACAGGGAGGCTGGGGGCAGGGCACATGGGGACTGTGAAAATGTCTCATGTTTGATCTACATAGTGTGTGGGTGTGTCCATTTGTACAAGTCAAGCTAAAGGGCCGGGGATTTAGCTCAGTGGTTCCAGCGCCTGCCTCGAAGGCGCAAGGTCCTGAGTTTGATCCCTGGTGCCAAAAAAAAAAAAAAAAAAAGTCAAGCTAAGATGTTAGCACCTTATTTTTTTGTCTTTTTGGATTTTTTGGTACCGGAGATCGAAGTCGGGTCCTTGCACTTTCCAGGCAGGCGGCAGAACCACTGAGCTAAATCCCTGGCCCATGAGCACTTTGTTAAGTAAAGTATACCTGGATTTGTAGAAGTGCACCATCTCTGTCCTCAGGATGTCACCCGTGTCCTGGGTGAGACAATGACAGCAGCCCATCCTGCCTGGGCCTCTGTGTGTACCAGTATTGACCTGGGCTCTTTTAAACAGAAGCTGATTAAACTCTTCCAACCACCTAACAAAACAGGCCCTGACAGCTCTATCCCAGAAATGAGGAAGAGATCTCACAGAGGTGACATATTATCCAAAGTGACACAGCAAAAAGTGATGGGCCAGGTCTGAACTTGAGCCTGCTGGTCTCCAAGGCCTGCTGCTGCCACTCGGGTAGTTTAGTCCCCTCCCTGGCCTGCTCTCTAGCCTGCTCCCCCACCCACAGCCCCTGTCCTCTCCTGGGCTGGGGACAGCTCGTGTGTACTGGACTGGGAACTTCTTCGAAAGAGCTGCTTAGGAAATGTGTCCCTCTGCCCCTTCACCGTCCCTCACCCATCTCATGGCCACACATCTCTGAGGTCATTTAAGCCCTGGCCCTCAGCCTAATGAGAAGCAACTCCAAAGGCTTGGCAGCCAGGGTGGGAGGTGGTGTTGATCCAGTGCCTTTCTCAACCCCTGGGCTCTCCCAGCCTGGACGGTGGCCCCAGAGCACCAGGAAGGCTTGAGGTTAGAGTCCCCACCCTTGGCTTCGGTTCCTGAGTGACGAAAACCAGTGCCTGGATTCAGAGAATAATAAAATGTTTCTTTGGAATAACAACCACTGCCACGGCCATTTCTCCCATTCTTATGATACTGTGCCAAGAGCTTGGCTGATGGCTACAAGTGTTATCTCATTAACTGTCACCAAGGAGCCTCCGAGACAGGTGCCATCAGATCCCATTCCACAGACAAGGGCCTGCAGTGTCACAGCGAGAAAAGCTGGGGCTGGGCATTGTTGACTCAGTCTGTGCCAGCCGTGTCACTGTAGAGATGGAAAGACTGAGGCCTAGGAAGAGACAGTGTCTTGTTCAGGGCCACATGAAAGGTCAGTGGCAGAGTCTGGGCTGGAAGCCAAGTCTCCACCATTGGCCTTGCTTTCAATGACCAGACCTGAGCTTGGAGCGTGCACCTGGATGGACAGCTGGGGAGGCAGGCGGAAGGCTCTGGTGGCAGGCAGAGGTAAATATTGACAGGACTGTGTTTATACTGTAACCCGAGTCCTCCTGGCTGCCTCCCCACTCCGCCCACAGCTCCCAGCCAAGGAGGCAAAGGAGCTCCTGCAGGGGCAGGACTCATCTACAGGAGGCCTTTGGGCCAGGGCCACTCCTCCTGGCCAAAGGGACACCTCCTGTGGGAGTCCTGCACTGTGCCAGGCAAAGAGACCTATCTGTGGCAGGGAGATGGGGTCTGGGTGCGGGGGGCGGTCAGAGGCCTGGGTTCAAGTCCGAGCTCTGCAGCTAATTAGCAATGGCACATGAATGGGCAAGAAAAAGCTTTCCTCGCATGCAAGTGCCGGGCGTGCAAAGGTGAAAGAAATAATCAGCATTTTGCCCTGGCCAGCACCCAGCCCCAGTTAGCTTCCAATAACCTCTGGCTGCTGCCCAGCGGGCCTATCCCTGTCCCCAGGGAGCTTTCCCAGTTTCTGTTGCATTGAGTGGCAGCTGGAGGCCACAGCCAGAGACTGGAGGAACAAGGGGTGCCGCTGCCTAGTTCAGTCCCTAGGGTCCTTCAAGGCTTAGCTTTCCCAGCTAGAAAACAGGGATAAGCTGTGGCCTGGGCTTGGAGGGAGGCAGGCAGGAGCACGGTGGATGCCAACCCTTCCCGGCTAAGCCCTGTGGAGAGGAGGAAGCCATTCCTGGGTTTATCACTGCGCTAGGACAGCATTCCAGCCACTTCCTGTCCTCAGGACCCAGGGGAAGGGCAGAACCCAGGCCCTAGATTCCCAGTGCCACCTGGCAGTTGGGTGCCCTCAGCCTTGGTGGTTCATTAAACTCTGCCTCTTGGACTCTAACTCTTCAAGGACAGGAGGCTACCCTCATTTTCATCTGCGAATAGATGAATGAGTCTGAAGCACTTCACCTATGTCCTCCTTCCCCTGGGAAGCATTCCAGCAAGTGCAGGCACCTCTCCTGGGAAGCCTTTCCTGATATACAGCATGGCCCTGACGGCTCTAGAGCTGCAGCTCCAGATTGGCACTTGCTGTTTTCCATCTCGTTCCAAGGCTAGTTGAGAACTTTTCCTTTCTCCTCCACTAGACCAAAGTTTCTTTTCTTTTTTTTTTTTTTTTTGGTACCGGGGATCAAACTTGGGACCTTGTGCTTGCAAGGCAGGCTCCGAAACCACTGAGCTAAATCCCCGGCCCCCCAAAGTTTATTTTCTTTAAAAAAAATTTTTTTTTCAGTACTGGGGATTGAACTCAGGGCCTTCACACTGAGCTACATTCCCAGCCCTTTTAAAAAATCTTTTTAGGGCCAGAGATTTAGCTCAGTGGTTCTGCCGCTTGCCTCGCAAGCACAAGGACCTGAGTTCGATCCCCAGTATCAAAAAATAAATAAATAAATAAATAAAAATAAAAAATCTTTTTATTTTGAGACAGGGTCTCAGCAAGTCACAAAGTTGTATGGGGTGAACAACAGTGCATGGTCTCTCCTAGGGCCTCCCACTGGTTTCCCAGCCTCCAGTCCTGCCTGCCTCTCATTCTCCAGAGTAAACTGGCCTGTGGTTGGACCCGTGGTTGTCTCAAAATGCAAATCTGACCATGTTACGCCCTTCTCTCTAAACTCCCAAGTGGCTCCCCACTGCATTCAGGGTCAAGCCTCAAATCCCTAACATGACTCTCTCCCAGTGCACCTGCCTTGGCCACTGCCTAACCATCATCCTCTGCGTCCTCAGAGGAGCTCAGTTCCATCTTGCACACGTGGTTCCTTCTGCACAAATGCCCTTCCACGTCCCCCTCATTCTTTATTTTGGTTTTTTGAGACAGTGTCTCACTATGTAACCCAGGCTGACCCGAAACTCATGGAGAGCTTGGTCTCTAGTGCTGGGATTACAGGCATGCACCACCCCACCTGGCAACTCTCATTCCTTCTTTCCACATGACAGCTTGAATGTCACGTCCTCAGCAGGCCTTTTCTGATCCCCAGGCCAGGTTCCTCCATCAGCTCCCCCAGCACCCCGCCTTGTCTCCTTGGCAACAGTAACGGCACTTGTCATTTCCTGCCCACATCTGCCTGCACATCAGACTGTGGAAGGGGGACCTGCCGGTCTCATTCACACTGAGCACAGCCCCAGGCCTCACACTGTGCCAGGCAGACTTGTTTGGTGAATCAATGAACAAAGCTTTGATGACCACAGGGTTGACAGTAGCAGGGCGCTTGCCTAATCAACAGAAGGTGAAAACAACGGAACAGAAGTGCAGAAAGTCGTGACCATTTGCTGACGGGTCCCCCACCATAACCACCAAGGTGTGGACTTCAGCCAGGCTGGCATGTCTAGGCTAAGGCCCCAAACGCTCTACACTGTCCACCCTCTTGGCAGTCTTCAATTCCTGTTCCTCCCCAGACAGGGCCTGGGTGCTCCAGTTCTGTGTGGGAAGCGTATTTATTCCTTAACAAAAGTCACCAACATCCTTTTTTACCAAAAACTGTAGCCACGAGAGGAAATGTGAGTGACCCAGATACTGGCATAGGTGCTGGCTGCCCAGGCAAGGGCACCCAGGAACCCACTGTGCATGGCTGGAGGCAGGAGCGTGGCTGGGCATGTGGCTGGCCTCCTACCTTCAAACAACACAGTCTCTCCTGGTCTTAATAGTCTGCTCAGTGTTTCTGTGTCCTCTGTGTCTTCACAATGATTCCCTGAGAAGCAGAGAAAATCTGCCTGACTTGGTAGGCAAAGGGGCACAGAGGGGGTGCAGC
Organism: Heterocephalus glaber; assembly: GCF_053883595.1. Taxonomy (NCBI): domain Eukaryota; kingdom Metazoa; phylum Chordata; class Mammalia; order Rodentia; family Bathyergidae; genus Heterocephalus; species Heterocephalus glaber. Next base: position 19,966,034 of record NW_028258302.1, on the reverse strand, counting down.
TGACCCAAGGTCACCCCAGCAAGTTGGTGACACATAAGATTCTAATTTAGGCCCTGGACCTGGTATCCTAAACTCAGCCTCCAGGTGGAATGCAAAGGCACATTATCAAGTCACTTCTAGGGCGGAGTGGGGCTGAATGCCGGGCTGGGTCTCCTTCCCCCCAGCCTGTCTGCTAGGCCGATCCCCCAACTTCTAGGACACTTGTGCCTGCTCTGGCATTGGCTTGCTCTGTGACCCTGGCTAACCTCATTTACCTCTCTGTGCCTGCTGCTGGATAATTTGAGGACAGCTGGCGGCAGGAGATATAAAAAGCCTCATAGAACCCTCATTCCACAGCCTGCCCTGGGTTGGGGAAATCTGCTTGGAGGCCTCAGAGAACAGCAGTGCACAGACGTGTGTAGGGGAAACCTAAATGACAAAGGCCAAGGAAGCCTGATGTCAGCTTCCACCCACACGGGTGTCAACAACCTGCCTTTGTTGTCTGGCTTCTGCAGGACCCCTGGCCTGTTCCCTGCTGTTCCTGGGCTCCTTCATGCCCCAGGGCTAGGCTGGCTTCATTCAGGTCTTTCAGAGTATTTCCCATATTCTCACACCTCTGGTTCCTATGTCTCATAGTCCCTCTATTGGACAGTTTTTTCCAATTCAGATGCCACCTGTTCAATGATGCTTTTTCTCATCTCTCTAGCTGGAAGGGAGCCCTCGCCTGGCATCATGTCCTTTTCTCTCCTAAGGACATGCCATCTAGCCTGTGAACCAGTGTGGATTTCATGGACAGATACATGCTCCCTTAACACACTGTTGATGTCAGCCTTTTCTTCCTTTGAACAAGTTTGGCAAATCGTAAGTGCTGAATAAATGTCCATTGAATGACAAATGAAATATTCTCTGAGAATCACTATCCTCTTAGTAATCGTTCTTCCAGCCCAGTAAATGGGCTAGATGTTAGGTAGAACTTCCCAACTTGAGCTCAGGATTGCAAAAAAAAGGAATCTAGGCAGTATTCAAGCAAAACACTCTCAGTGGGGTTACTCAGCCAACCCCCATGCCATCCCCAGAAGATAAGGTGAGATAAGGTACCTCTCACTGATGAGGAAATTGCAACTTGGGCTGAGGGTGTAACCTGACCAAAGTCCTGGGGGAAGGAGAGGAGGTGGGACTGGAATAAATTCTGTTTGATGCCAATGTGTGGGTTTTTCCTAATGGGCTGGGACGTATAAGGCTCTGCAAAGTGTCCCCAAAGCAAGGTGAGGACCCTCTTTTTTATGGTGGTTTTTAAAAAGAAAAAAAGCCCTCTTTCTGAGTAACTTAGGTCAGGTTGGGCTTAGAGGTAGAGCAGAGTGACAGAGGCACAGCTTTCTCCTCTTTGATTACTCTCATTCTAAGACTTTTAACCACAGGCTGGTCCACAGCTAATGAGCTCTTAAATGGTGAAACTCTCCTAGCAGAGCACTCCAGGGGAGATCTTTTTTTTTTTTTTGGCACCAGGGATTGAACTCGGGTCCTTGTGCTTGCACAGCAGGCGGCAAAACCACTGAACTAAATTCCTGGCCCGATCCTTCTTTTTTGGGGGGTACTGGGAATTGTACCCAGGGCCTTCACACTGAGCCACATTCCCAAGCACCACCACCCCCGCCGCCATACTTACAGACTTTTTTCAAGTTCTAGCCAAGTCACCCAGGCTGGGCTCGAACTTGTAATCCTCCTGCATTAGCCTCCCAGAGTGCTGGGATTTCAGGCATGCAACACACACACCGAGCTTTGGGGAGGATTCTTAACCCAGTAGGTAGATGGAGTCCAAGATGATCGCTAGGCACCTCTGGGCATAGAAGGAAGCCATAATTCCCTAGAGAGGCAAGAGGTGGCACATGAATGGAGACTCTAGCTCTGTGTAGTGCAGGGGTTGGTCCTGGAAAGTCACTGGCAGCTCTTCAGCTCTACAGGGGGTCCAACCCCCCACCCCCACCACCCCCACCTTGCAAGCAGTGGGCCCCCCTGGGCTTGGCAGCAGCATCAGAGAGGACGGAAGGTGCCTGTCTCCCTGGAACTGCCACCCACAGTCATGGGCACATGGTCTTCTCGGGCCGTGACTGTGCCTTGTGCCCATTGCACAGGGCAGAGAAGCTGACTAGGAGAACCGGAGGGGCTTGTGCTTGCGAAAAGTAGCCAAAGAGAAGCAGGCACCTGATGAAGAGGAAATCACCAGGCCCTGGAGATGTGACCAACATGAGGCCTCTCACACCCCCAAAGACAACTCCCCTACCATCAGCTCAACAAGACCAGCCTTATCTAATGGATTTCCCTCCTGGGGCTCCGGAAGGGGGCTCCCCAGCTCCCCTTTTTCGTCCAGTGCGGATCCAGGTCAATACTTGGCACCTTCCTCTGAGGATTTATTACTCGCAGATGGGAGACTAGATCGCTGGGCACAGGGGTTCCAAATGTCCCCTGGTCTCTGACAGCTACCCCTTCCCCTCTCCTACAGATGGATCAGCAGCCCCAGAGCGACCTAAACTAAATCGGTCGGCACAGCCACCCACGATGTCCCAAGACGAGCGCGGACCGACCTCCGCTTTACCTGACGTTCAGATCCAGATGGATCCTGACGCCTCGCGATCGCGACGATCGCCGCCACCCGTGAACCCCACTCAACTCGGCTGCCTACGGTCTCCACGTAAAGCCAGGTCCAAGGACTTCTGGACACCCCAAATCAGATCGCACCAACTGTCGCCAAGACGACTCCCCCCACCCCACCCCGCGAGTCCTCCACTCCCTTCAGTGGGTCAGACGCCCAGAACCAAGCTCCCCTGACGGAGCCAGCGCCGCGCCCAGGGGGAGCGGAGTCCGGCCTCGGAGACCCCGAGAGGCTCCACGCTTCACACTGCAGCCGGCGCCCAGCCCCCCGCGATGTGGGCTGGTCGGGGTGCCGTCCGCGGCGCCGCGGCCGGGGACAGTTGAGGCTGGACCAGCACAGCCCGCGGGCTGGAAGCGGCACTCACCATAGCTTGTGTGTTCCGCTCCGGTCCAGCTCCTTGCTCCCGGCTCCCGGATCGCCGCGGTGCCGTACTATTCAGACTGCGGCTGCAGCTCCGGCGGCGCGCTTGGATCCTCGCGGGCGAGCGCGCGGCTCGGCGCCCAGGCCCAGGAGGCGGGGCTCGCCGCGGGCCAATGACGAGCCTCGGGGGACGGTCTGGGGAGAAGCAGCCAATCACGCACGGAGGCCCGACTCACCGCCCCCCCCCCCCGCCCTGGCTCCTTAACCCTTGGTAGGCCTGGGTCCCAGACCCGGGCTGTTCTGGGGACAACAAACCTCTCTGGCTTTTGGGCGCAGGTTCCGGATCCCGCTGAGACCGGCTTTGGGGCAAGCAGAGCGGGTGAGAGGCTTAGCTATGTCGGGCGCGGGGCGCCGGGAGTTTCAGCGACCGTTGTCTCCTGCCTGACGCCTGCACTGAAGTATGATCCATCCAGGTTGATGCAGCTGCGTGTGTGTGTGTGTGTGTGTGTGTGTGTGTGTGTATGTGTGTATATAAAAGAGCTGAGGAGGGAGGAGAGGAGGAGACAGAAAAGGGGTGGGGGATGGATTCTGCATGCCTGTGTGTTTATGTGTGAAGGAAAGACAGACACTGACTATACTTGGGGATTGCTTTGCGTGTGTGTGTGTGTGTGTGCGTGTGTGTGTGTGTGTGTGTGTGTGTGTGTACAGGGGAGAGAGATGTGGCCATGATTTAGTACAACTTTGTGGCCCAGTTTGTGAGACAGAATGATTAAAAACTGAGTGTGGTGAAAGTGTGTGTTTGTGTGACTTTTCTACTCATCTAAATTTGTATTGTACTGAGGAAAACAAACTAATGTGTAGAAGGTATGAGTATATGTTCAAGAGAAAAAGAGCCTAGGCTTTTTAGCTCAGTGTTTCTGGCGCCTGCCTCAAAAGCTCAAGGTCCTAAGTTTGATCCCCAGTATAAAAAAAAAAAAGAAAGAAAGAAAGAAAGAAAGAAAGAAAGAAAGAAAGGAAGGAAGGAAGGAAGGAAGGAAGGAAGGAAGGAAGGAAGGAAAGAAAGAAAGAAAGAAAGAAAGAAAGAAAGAAAGAAAGAAAGAAAGAAAGAAAGAAAGAGACATGCTGGAGGAACTGGGATTTGGGCTTTTAGTTTTTCCCTGGTACTGGGAATTGAACCCAGGGCTTTTACACTGAGCTACGTTCCCAGTCCTTTTTAAATTTGTGAGATAGCATCTGGTCAAACTGCTCAGTTGCTGGGGGGGGGGGGTCGCTTGAATTTACAGTCCTTCTGCCTTAGCCTCCCAGAGTGTTGAGATTACAGGCATATGCCACCACGCCCAGCTCAAGAGTAGAGGTTTGAAGGATGTTTAAGAGCTTCTGAGGCCAGAAGGAAAGCTTGCCTAGGACACACTGGGAAGCAGGGTTGAGTTGGCTAGAACCAGGTGGATTCAAGGAAAAAGAGAACCTACTACTGGCAGGGAACCAGAACAAGTGGGGCAGAAATACTGCAGGCACAGGGTCAGGATTTGAGGAGGCCACTGGTCCTGGGCATTGCATATGGGAACCCAAAGTGCAGGGAGGGGCTCCGTGGAAATAGCTTTCTGTACTGTCTCTCTCTGCATTCTGAAAGGGACACATTGGGAGGGGCAGGGAGCATGCAGTGTGGGGCAGCTTGACCCAGGGCCACTCACAGGGCTGGCAGCAGAGCAGGACTAGAGCCAAGGCCTCCCAACATGATGGCCAAGGCTTTTATATTGCTCCAAGCTCCTCAGGAAGAGGATCCTTCCTCCAGCTCCCTGGGGCCGGGATGTCCCACCTGAACACCCCCCCACCCCGCCCACTCCAACTTCTCTGGTTCAGTCGGGCAGTTGAAGATTGAGGAAACCCAACAAGAGCTGCTAATTATGGAGTCTGTGCCAGACCCAGTCTGGGTGCTTCACATGACAAACACAGGAGCAGTGGAATAGATTTAAAACATTTACTCTATCCCTGCATTTGCCTTATTTGTACTGTTTCCCTCCCTCTGCCTTAATTTCCTTAATTTTGGAAAAAAATAAAGTGGATGTCTATTTTTTCCTATCACAAATGTAATACATATTGATTATAAAATAAACAACACAGAAATGAATATAGTAGATGCCTCCATAGCCCCATTCCTTGGGCCTTAACCACTGCAGACTCTGCAGCATGATTCTGCAGTTGGATCAACAAATGTAGGATCATTTTATGGGAGGAAACCCATCAGGAACCTGTTTCCTCCTGCCTTCCCTGAGGAAGGAAGCGAGAAGGCCATCTGGGCCTCACCCTGAGGACCTGGCTAATGGGCCGAGGGAGAGGAAACCGACTGTAGGACACAAGGACAGAATAAGATTCATATCATGAGAGAAAGGGTGGAGGCTGCTGGGGGGAATGGTGGGGTGGGGAGGGGTGGGAAAGGGGACCCCCCAAGTCAGCGGAGGGAGTCATAGGGGACCAAGATGCAGACTGGGTTCTGGTGCATTGTGTGAGATCCTAAAAAAGAGAGGGAGGGAGACAGAAGGGAGAGGGAGAGAGGCAAGGAGGGAACTGGGCACTTTCATTGAGTTGATGGATGAAATCCGTTTTAACATTCTCAAAAGAATGAGGTAAATATTTAGACGGTCTGTTTTTCTTTTGGAGGAGGAACTACTGTTTCTAATACAATAGGGGACTGAGGCCAGCCCGAAGTTTCTCAGCTTTATCTAGATTACATTTTTACAAACAAAAAAATGAGATTTCACCATAATAATGACTGCTGAGATGTTCTGCCTGCATAAGTCACGCCAGGCACTGGGCCAAATACTCTTCTGTATTAATTTATTTACTTCTACAAATAGCCCAATGCAGATGGGTACCACTATCATCTCATTCTACAGATGAGGAAACTGAGGCTCAAAGAGATAAAACAACATGTCCCAGATCACACAGGCAGCAAGCAGGGGAGCTGGAACGAGACAACTTACTATTTGAATATTTTGGTAAATGTAGTTTTGTTTTGTTTTCCTGGCAGTGATGAGCAGTGAACCCAGGGCCTTGCACATGCTAGGCAGGCGTGCTGCTATGGAGCTACAGTCCCAATCCAGATGTAGTTTTCAGCAGTTGTTCGGTTTTTTTGTAAGCTGCTCCACATCTGTTCTGCCTGTGATCAGGTAGACGTCGGCATAAACAAAAGGCACCCTGTGGTTGGCCGCCCTGCTGCTCCCTGCAGGAGGCTCCCTGCCTTCTCTGTGATGAGCAGTTGATGGAGAGATGGTCACTGATCAGGCACTGGAACTCACCGTGATGCTCTAAGGTGAGGTGTTGGGGAGGCTGCAGTGGGGAACAGGGCTGCATATCTGGGATCCGCACTCACCCACACACCCTCAAGATGACCTGGACAAGACATGCACAGTTCTAGTTTTTCTCAAGTTCATGAATCTCCTCTGCAGTCCCCCAACCACCCAGGAGTCACCTGGTGAAGGTGTGAAGACAGCCCAGAGCCAGGGAAATAGCTGGGAAAGTAAGCCAGGTGGGGACAACTAAGTGGGAGAGATGCCTGTGGGTTCCCTGGGACAGCACAGTCAGACCAGCAGGAGACGGGCCATTTCCTCAAATGCCTTTGCTGCCATTAGCATCTCTTTGATATACAGCCCTGCTAGTTGAAGGGCCAAGGATGTGTTTATCTCAAAGGACCAAGTCACCAGAACCAGACTACCATAACCCAGTGAATTTCCTCTTTTGCCTTGGTTGCTAGGAAGCTCTTAGATAAGTTATCTCTTCACTAACTAATTCAGTCCAGGTGCTGGAGATTTCTTTCCATCTCTCTTTTTGGATTGATATTTTATAACATTTGCTTTAATACTGGTGGTCTCCCCATTGCACTTTTGTACATAGAGGAGATGTTGGCAACAAACAAAAACATTTCATAATGTGAATTTGATGGCTGATGGCTAGAGCAGATGGCAGAGGAGTAGGACAGTCAGCTCATAGGACTGGGGCAAGATGGGACAGCTAGGAGGGAGAGGAGGGTAAAACCATCTCTGCTGTGGTGTCCAGTCATGTGGGGAAGAGGTGCTTGGTGCTGGAGCTATTTGCCATGGTGGAGATCAGGGCGGCTGCAGAGTTTGTGCAGCATGCGTGAGGGCCTGGGTTCAATCCTCAGCGGGGGGAAAGAGAGAGAATCACTTCTGCCAAAACCCAGACATGGAAGGGACAGGAAGGAGATGCCAGAGGCTGCAGCACCAGGCACAGTAAGGACAGCCGCATGAGCTGGGTGGAGGTTTCATGGAGCCAGGCCAGGCCATGGGTTTGGGGCAAAGTCTGGCTTCTGCCCTAGAGCCCGAATACTCCTGCTCCCTGGACTTTGGTAGGGAGCTAGCCTCAGGGGCAAGGTGAGGTGTGGCTGTCCCAGACCCAGGGCTCTTGCCCACTCCTGGGGTCTCTGCAGCCACAGTCTGGGCTGGGGGCAGGTGCAGGTGAGGGCAGGAATAACATTGAGTCAGGTGCCCTTGAAGCAGAACCAGGCCGTTCTGCCCCACTGGTCCCAGGGTATGGGGCTCTCCTAGGGCTGCCCAGCCAGTCAGAGTCAAGGGTGAAAACTCAGGGCTTTGACCAGGACTGTGGGTGAGCCAGACCCAGAAAAATTGGACCCAGGCTGGGGACCTGAAATAGCAGACATGAAATAGCAGAGCCACAGCATGAGGCACCACTCCAGAGTCAGACTCTTTGATTCCAGCTGGCCTCAGCCAGTCTCTTCACTTCTCTGAAATTCATCTCTAAATTGGGGGTGATATCACCTCCACTACGGGGATGGTTAGGTGATTTTACAAATGCCAGAGATTTAGCTTGAAGTAGTTAATTAGTAAATGCTTTTTTTTTTTTCTTTCCAGTACTGGGAATCAAACTCAGGACCTTGTGCTTGCCAGGCAGGTGCAGCACCACTGAGCTAAATCTACAGCCCCATAATCAGTAAATGTTAGCTCTCCAAATCTAAGGCACCAGGAAAGAGGCCTTTGATCTGGCCACTCCTATTCCCCATACCCCCACCACATCTGCAGCCTGAAATTCTAGGTTGGAAGTGGGGACCGGCCAGGTGTTCTTCAAGTTTCTGTCTCTGGCCTCAGAGCCTTTGCTCAAGCTGTCTCCTTCCCTCACCTCATCACCTACCTAATTCCTCTCTTATTTGTTAATACTCAGCCCAGCCCATCACCATCTCCAAGAAACCCCATCTCCCAGATCTGACTAGGGCTTCCCCAGCTGTGTTAGTCAGCCTTTTCCATCATTGTGACAAATACCTGAGAAAATCAACTTATAGGACAAACAATGGATTTTGGCTCACAGTTTCAGAGGTGTCAGTCCATAGTTGGCCTGTTCCATTGCTCTGGACCTGAGGGAAGGCTGAGCTTCATGGCAGTGGGAGTGAATGGTGGAAGAGGCTGCTACCATATGACAGCAAGAAAGCAAAGAGAGACCAAGAGAGGAAGGGGTGGGGACAGGATATCATTCCCAAAGTCATGTCCCAGGACTATTCCCTTCAGCTGGGTCCCTCCTCCTGGGTTTCTGTCACCTCCCAGTAGCCCATCAAATTAGGAACTCATCAATGGATCAACCCATTGATGAGGTCAGAGTGCTTGTGATCCAATCCCTTCCCCAAAGCCCCAGCTCTGAATATTGCTACACTGGGACTAAGCCTTCAGCACAGAGCCTTTGGGGAACATCCCAGAGCCAAACCATAACACCATCTGGGCTCCCACCACCCCTATGCTGCTGCTCTTGAGTACACCCTCCACACTCTGTCTTGTCCAGTCTGTTTACTCTGTGGGTCTCCCTAGCCTGACCCCAAGTCTGAAGCCCCAGAAACAGACTAGCCCACAGCTGATGTCCATAAATGTCTATCAAACTCCTCTCTGCATGTACTATCTCATTTACCTCTCACAGCACCTCTATTTTAACAGATGAAGATCCCGAGGATCTGAGTGGTGAAAGGACTTGTTGCATAGCCTGATGGTGAATTTGAACCCACTTCTGATTTCAAAATTCCTGCCCTTTCCCATGGCTTCATGCATCATTTTTGCAGAGGGAGTATTCAAAGACTCCAACTGCAGCTGCATACAAGTGTGGGCCTTGGGCCCTGGGAAAGTCACTCAGGATTTCTGGGCCTCGGTCTCTTAATCTGTAAAATGCACATTATCTGGGGAGCTTTTAAAAGGTGCTGGTGCCTGATGCCACCTCAGGTCAGTTGAGCCCTAGACTCAAAGTTTATAGAAAGCCCCAGGTACTCTGGATGCCTGGGGGCAGCTGAGATGCTAAACCAGCCACCCACTGAGAAGCTTTTCATCCTGGTAGGATGAGAAGGGCAGGCCTGGGGCCAGCAGATGCAGACTCCAGCCGGGATCTGCTCCTTACTCATTCAGTGGCTAGGAGAGCAAGGCTTGGTGCAGCAAGGAAAAAGCCCTGGAGGATATGAACCCAGGTCTGTCCCCAGGAACTACAGGGCCTGAGGAGCAGGTCCTGGAGAGGTGAGGGAGGGCAGGTCTGATTAGAGTCTGCAGTGACCCTGGCAGACTGAGCAGGCCGATCCCACAGCCTCCCTGCCCTGTGACTCACACTGTTTGGGCTACAGCTGTTGGCCCAGCATGAAGTCATTTGCACTTAAGCCGCCTCCTTGCCTAGCACGTGCCCAGGCACCTCCACTGCCTGGCGTAGCCCGAGCCCCGGGCCATGGCAGGCTGGTGTAGACAAGCTGGCCAGTGTGTGTGTGATGGGACATTGGCATTGGCTGCCACAACATGCTGGTGGGGAGGCTGATGCCAACCCACGGCACAAGAAGACCTTGTTCCAAACTCCTCCCCTATTGCCAAGTGCCCTGAGGTCTTGGGCAGGTCCTGGCACCTCTGAGAGATTGGTAAAAGGAGGCCTGGTAGCTCCTGGCATGCAGGGCTGGCTCATTCCTCTCCATCTTCTTTCCTTTTAGGTCTTATTCCCCATGAGGCACCTTCTGAAAGATCTTCCTAGGCCCTTCTCTATAGAGGCCCTCCTTTTTCTCCATCCCTACATCTACCCCACTTCCTTTGTTGTACTGACTAGATCTCCTAATTCATTTAGTTACTGATTCTTACCTATTGCTTTCCTTCCCAACTAGATCATAAGTTGTTTTTTTTTTTTCTTTTGCAGTGCAGGGGATGAAACCCAGGGCCCTGTGCACATTAAGCACATGCTGTACCCCTGAGCCACCCCAGCCCCCAATTAGATTACAAAGCCCACAGATATAGACATTGCCTCATTTTTGTTTTGTCTTGTCTCTTTATTGAGGCATAACTTGTATGACACAGCATTCACCCATTTTAAGTGTATAATTCAGGGATTTTTAGCAAATTCACAGAGCTATGCAACCATCCTCCCAGTCCAGTTTTAGAACAGAAGACCCAAGGGATCTGTTTGCAGTTGGTCCCTGCTTTTTCTTTTTTTCTTTCTTGAGACAGGATCTAGCCGTGAAATTCAGGCTGGCCTTGAACTCACTATGAAGCCCAGGTTGGCCTCAAACTCATGGTAACCCTCCTGCCTCAGCCTCTTGAGTGCTGGGATTACAGGCATGTGCCACCACGCCCGGCATTGTCCTTGCTTTTACCTGTGCAATTTTGTCTTTTCTAGAAATGTCCATACGTGGACTCCTAGTCCGTGGTCATCTGTGTCTGGCTTCTTTCCCCCCCGGCTTAGAGTTCTGCAGCCTTATCCACGCTGCTGTGTGTATCTGCAGTGTCTTTGCATTGCTGAGGCGCCTCCACTGTGTGGCTAGGTCGAGTTTTGTTTGCTCCTTGTGGATTCCTTCTGATATTCTTTTGTAGAAGAATGCTACTATCCATATTTGATTGAAGTCTTTCTGTGGAAATAGACTTTGATTTCACTGGGGCCAATATCTGGACCCCAAAGAGTGGAATTTCTGGGTTGTGTGGGAAATGTGAGTTTCACTTCTTAGGAAACATCAGACTTTTTTTACAAAGTGGCTATATCATTTTACATTCCCATCAGCAGTGTATGAGGCAGTACTGTGACTTTTATTTACTAGACTGTTCTGGGATTTAGATTCAATGTCTGGGTATAGTAAGTGCTCAGCAAAGTGAGCTGACCAGAAGTGCAGTGAAGCCCCTACTGGGGGCCTGACACTGTCTAATGACAGCATTTGGAAGACTGCATGTAGACACCCAGGGGCACCCAGGAGCTGTCCTCTGAGGTTGACTCTAACTCAACCGAATAATTTATACCAAGGTTCCATTGGTAGGGAGCCCCACCCTGCTCCAAGGATCCTTGATGAATGATGTTTTAATATTATGTCCTTGGCGCTATTGGAAGGTGATGAAGAAATTAGCCCCAAGTGGAATAGTGAATTGTGAACTGTCTGTAAAAGGCTATTAAAGATATTGACCACACAGCAGTACCTATGTGACAAATCCTTTTTGTACTTTAGCATCAGGGTACAGGATGGCCCAAACCAAAATAACCTTCATTCCTTAATGATGGAGTTCAAAGACAATATATCACATTTCCCTTTTTGCTCTGCCTGAGAAGATACTCAGAGCAGCATTCAATTAACTGTGAACTCCTGGAAGACAGAGATGGGGACTGAGAGAGATTTCTCAACAAATGTTGAAGGGGTAGAATGAAATGGAAATGCAGTAACTTCAGTGGTTTAGAATATCTTATAAAGTATTTATCAGTATTCCATTTTTTTTGTTTTGTTTTTTTGAGGCAGGGTCTTCCTTTGTAATTCAGGCTGGTCCTGAACTTATTATGTAGCCCAGGCTGACTTGGAACTCGAGGTGATCCTCCTGCCTCAGCCTCCTGAATTCCATATATATATATATATATATATATATATATATATATATATAAATTTTTTTTTTTTTTGGTACTGGGGATTGAACTCAGGTCCTTCTACTTTCAAGGCAGGTGGTGGAACCACTGAGCTAAATCCCCGGCCCTGTGTCAGTTATTTTGTACCAGTGACTGGAAAGCTGACCAATACAGAAAATTGATACTGGAGAAGTGGGGTTTTTGCTGTGACTGTACCTGACCACGTGGTTCAGAATCCTTTGGAACTACGTGGGAGGAGTTTGGAGATTAGAGATGTGGGCTAGAAAAGTCCTAGAGTGCTGTAAGCAGAGTCTGATACCAATTCTGGTCAGAGCTCAGAACAGAATGACAGGAATATAAACAGCAAAGGCCAGGCTCATGAGGTTTCAGTTGGGAATAAAGACTCTATTGGGAATTGGACTAGAGATCATGGATATTATATGGTGGTTAAAAAATAAATAAAAAGCCTATATTTTGTCCATATTCTAAGTCTTGGCAGAGACTTAGGATATGGACTAATTGATCTGGCAGAGAAAATTCCAAGACACCCCATTGTTCAGGCTATGGCATGGATACTGCTAGCTATTTTTAGCCAGATTTATAAGACGAACTGGGAACCAAAAGCACAGCAGAAAATTCTGAAAACTTAAACTTTGCCCTGAAAAGAAATATGTGTACACTGGGGCCAAAGGAATTGTGATTGCCAAAGAGATTGGCATCATTAAAAATAAAGTACTTTGTAAAGCAGCAAGAAGAAAGATACCTTATGGCCACTCAGAAATTAGAAAGACCCTACCCATGGAAGGCTGAAGGAGAGAATTCTTGGGCTACCTGCTCAAGAAAGGTTGTCTACAGAATTAGTTCCCTGGGATTCATTTCACCATGCTCAGCTTTGAGGCACTCAGAGGCCACTGCAGCCATAGTCTAAGGAGGCCTGGCTACTACTCATGCTGATAGCAGACCTAGGTGTTGTCCATGTGATGAAAGCTTTTCAGGCATATAGAATGCAATATTTGTGGGGTCATGGAGGCTTCCACCCAGATTTCAAAGGCAGATTTAGGAGGGGGATGTGTGAAGTGTAGGAACGAAGGCAAAGATGCAGTGGAGCCAGCGGTGGTGGCACAAGCCCGTAATCCCAGCACTCAGGAAGCTAAGGCAGGAGGATCACCATCAGTTTGAGGTCAGCCTGGGCTACATAGTGAGCTCAAGGCCGACCTGAACTACATAATGAGGCCCCATCTGAAAAAAAAAGTACAGTGGAGACCTCAGAGAGTCAAATATGCCAGGAATGTGTAATATCTATTGAGGAAAGCTTCAGGCAATGAGAAAAGCCAACCCAAGAGAGAGGCCATGTGGGCTACAACTGGCAAGGCAATAGGGATCAGGCCACCCCATCCCCTCTGGAGCTTACATCTCACTACCATGATCATGGACATGGAGCTATAGGACTTAATGTTTGCCCTAGTCCTATTATTTTCTATCTCCCTATTCTTCCCTTTAGAATGGAAATATTTGCCCTATGCCATTATATTTTGGATTATGTAACTTGCTTTTTGTTTTTGTAGGGGTTCACAGATAAAGAGTTTGCCTTGAGTCTCAGAGACTTTGACTTGAAGTTTGGAACAATGTTAGAACTGTTGAGGCTTTAGAGAAAGAATTCTTGCATTTTTGGTTGTATAAAGGATAAGTGTATCATATTAGGCAGAATTATTTGTTATTGTCTTTATTTGGAGATTAAGTATGATTTAAGGAGATGTGTTTGAGTGTCAAGTTGATAAGGGGTGGAATGTGAAATTTAAGCTTAATTATAACTTCATTGGCTTGGGAACAACCTAGACCCAGAGATTAATAAAGCACACCTTTGGTTGTGTTTGGGTAGGTCATGGTAGTGTGGCCTTTGTGTCTATATCTGGTCCCTGGACCTTCCTCTCTGATGCTGTTCCTCTGCTCTGTTCCCAGCTGCCATAACTAAGCAGTTTTGCTCTGCCAGGCCTTTCGGCCATGATGTTCTTGCCTTGGAGCCAGCTGACCATGGACTCAACCCTCTGAAACTATGAGCCAAAATAAAGCTCCCCTTTTTAAAGTTGCAAGTATTAAATGTTTTGTACCAACAAGGGGAACTCTGACCATTACAACAGTGTATACATGTAGTGTATTGTGGACATGTAAATGTTACTTGGTGGTGTATAAATTATGAAAGAATGACAATGAAGAAAAAGGAGTCCCTAATATTAAAACATTCATATATGGAGGGAAAGGACAAATCACTCATAAGAATGGCTAGAAAGGAAAAGAGAGTGATAAATACTATAAGAGAGTTAGTAAAGGCTAGAGTAGTCTACAAGCCAGAGCTTGGCTGAGTTATGTTGGTGCACACCTGTAATCCAGCACTTGGGAGCCAGAGGTAGGAAGATGGTGAGTTCAAGGCCAGTGTGGACTATACAGTGAGACCTGTTTCAAAAAAACCAAAACCAAAATCAAAACCAAAACAATCTAAAAACCCAAGGTTTGGCTGAGGGGAGCAAGAGAAAGGGCGGGAGTAGTGAATGCATAAAGACAGAGAAGATTACTAAACCCAAATGCTTGTAAAGAGGTAGGTGGTTCAGACTCAGGGAAACCAGGCTTTTATTCCTACAGGTAGAAGGAGCAGCTGGCTCAAGAGTCCTCAAGGCAGTTGGTTTTAAAAACACATCTGACTCAAAGTTTTGCATTTGGAATTTCTCCCAAGGAAATAATTAAAAGTGTGCAAACAAATACAGCAACTTGGCTATCCACATGCAGAAGATTGAATCTGTACCCATATCTCTCATCATGCACTAAACTAAAATAAAAATGAATAAAAAAATCTAAACACTAAATCTCCTGAAAGATAAAAATAGGCAGAACTCTTGAAGGCATAGGCATATGCAAGGACTTTCTGAACAGAACTCCAGTTGCACAAGAAATAATATCAAGAACCAACAAATGGGATTATATCACTTAAAAAGGCTTCTGCACAGCAAAAGAAACAACCAACAGAGTGAAGAGACAACCTACAGAACGGGAAAAAATTTTGCCAGCTACACCTCTGGCAGAATACTAATATCTAGAATATATAAAGAACTCAAATAAATTAGACCTCCAAAATAAAAGACCCAATCAAAAACTGGGCAACTAAACAATTAGACGCTTCTTAGAAGTACAAATGGCCAATAAATCCATGAAAAAACAGTCAACACCTTTGGCCATTTGAGAAATTCAAATTAAAACAGCACCGAGATTCCATCTTATTCCAGAAAGAATAGCTACCATCAAGAAATCAAATAATAAATGCTGGTGAGGCTTTGAGGAGAAAGGAACCCTTCTACATTATTGATGGAAATGTAAATTAATAGAGCAATAGCATTGGGATGATGGCACATGCCTGTACTCCCAGCATTTGGGAGACTGAGGGAGGAGGGTCACTGTGAGTTTGAGGGCATCCTGGGCTACATAGTGAGTTCAAGTCCAGCTTGGACCACATAGCAAGACCCTTTCTCAAAAAACAAAGCACAAAACAAATAAACAAAAAATAAAGTAGTATAATCACTTTGGAAATCAGTATGGAGATTCCTCAAAAAATTAAAAATAGAAATTCCATTTGACCCAGCTATTCCCCTTCTAGGTATCTTCCTGCAAGAATTAAAAACATCATATTACAATGATACATGCATATCCATTTTTTATAGCAACACAACTCATAATAGCTAAATCTTGGAAGCGACCTATATGTCCATCAACAGATGAATGGATAAAGAAAATATGGAGTACTACTCTGCTATAAAGAAGGATATATTTGAGTCATTTGTAGGAAAATGAATGTACTTTTGAGACCATAATCCTACATGAAATAAATCAGATGCAAAGCTTAAATATCATATGATTTCTCTCTCTTTTTTTTTTGCACGTGGTTTCTCTTACAAAAGTAACCAAAGTATAAATAAATTAAACAGCAAAATGAAAGATAATAGGAAACAGGGACCTAGATCTTTTGCAAATGGGAGGGGACCAAGAGGTGGAGGGGGTAGGCAGATTAGGGGAAGGGGAGGTAAAAAGAATTAAGATGTGTTATGTACACGTGCCAATTCTCCATGATGAATGATGAATGTAATCATTACATACTACAATTACGTACTATTTTTTTGTTTTGTTTTGTTTTTGTTGGGGTTTTTTTTGGTACCGGGGATCGAACTCTGGTCTTTGCACTTGTGCAGCAGGTGGCAAAACCACTGAGCTAAATCGCCGGTCCAACAAACACGTACTATTATAAATAAAAACTTAAAAACTACAGCAACAAAGATACTTTTTCATAGAGTAGATTGTAATTAAAAAACCCCAGAAAATTCCGCTGCCAGCCTTGCAAGCACAAGGACCTGAGTTCGATCCCCAGTACCAAAAAAACGCCAGAATGTAGTTATGCCTGTCATAATAATGTTAAGAAATCGTTGGCAAGCACTCTTGGTGCAGTGAAAAACACATTGGTGTGGTATATTTATTGAAATGGATTCTCAATAAATGGATTCTCAGCATTCCATGTTGAGTTTTTTTAAAGGTTAGAATTAATATTTTATTGTCGTTTATAATTGGATGGCAGTTGGGCATATAGTTTCTATACTTCATACTTTTCTTAAATAAAAAAATTAAAAGTTTTAAACAGCTGATAGCTGGTTATGTTCTTCAGAAGACATAATTAGACTAATTCATTAATGGTGGCTTCAGGTTTTTCCTTATCAGTGCCAAAAAACTCACCTTTTTGCCCTTTGAAAAGCACCAGAAAAAGCCAAGTGTGGTGGTGCACACCTGTAATCCTAGTACTCTGGAGGCTGAGGCAGGAGGATCACTGTGAGTTCGAGGCCAGTCAAGGCTACATTGTGAGTTCAAGCCCAGCCTGAATTACATAGCAAGACCTCATCTCAAAAAAAAGTAAAAAACCCGGAAGGTTGGCATGGATTTGACTTCACAGTCTGCAGCGATGTCCAGGAACATCACTTTGGAATATTTTTCAGACAGGGAATGAAAGAAAGGCTTGGTCATTTTGCAAGGGCCACACCACGTGCCTAAGAAATCAGTGACTACAAGTTTATCTGCTGCACCAGCCAAGGCTTGCTGAAAAGCCTCTTTGCATCTGATCTGCTGTACCATTTTGGCTGCTGGGAGTCTGACTAGCTATGGAAGCAAGTGATGGAAGTGGATTGGAGGCACAGGACCTAGCTTTTCATGTTGAATTTTTATCCCAAAGAAATTCATGTTCTTGTATACATGAAGACTTGGGCCTGAGTATTCTGTAGCACAGTTTGCAAAAACAAAATATTGGAAACCATTTCAATGTCCATCACCAGTGGGGTAGGTGAAAAAACAGCCTCTTCATCCCACAGAATTATTAATGGCAATATAAACAAAAAACCAGGGTGACATGGACCAATGTGAGCACAGCTCTAGTCCACAGTGTCAACCCCAAACAGCAAAGGAAGAAGGAAGTGCTATCGTTTGAAGCTGAATGATATCCAATACCTCAAGGGGAGGGATAATCCCCAGACTTGTGATAGATTGATCAAGTCTGGGGAGGAGAAGGAAAAGTGTAGAGTAAGTAACCAGCTAACCATGAATATTTCTGAATGATGAGTTTACTGATTTGATTGATTGATCGTACTGTGGATTGAACCCAGGGCCTTTGGACTGAGCTAAGATGTCCTCAGCCCTTTTTAAAAGTTTGAGACAGAGTCTCACTAAGTCACTAAGTTGCCCGGGCTGGAGTTGAACTTTTGATCCTCCTGATTGATCTTCTCAGTGCACAGCCATGTCTGGCTTAATTTTAATATTTTTGCATATCAATATTTTCTAATTTTCATGTAGTGAACTTGTGTAGCCCGTGCAGTCTTCTGAGATCCAACAGCATCCCAAAACACAACAAAGCAAAAACAATAGGAAGGGCATTCTGGCAGAGACAACAGCACAGGCCAGGGTCTGGCAGTGGAGAAGCTGCTGGTACCTGGATACTAGATGTGTGTGCGTGTGTGTGTGTGTGTGTGTGTGTGTGCACATGTGTGTGTGATGGGAAGAGACAACGCTGAGATGGGAGTTGGCAGCACAATGTGCAGCACTAGAGTCCTAGGGCCAAGGAGCTGTGATTTGACCTGGAAGTCGTGGGGCCCATACAATGTTCCCAGGAATCTGGCTCCATAGGATTTTCCTAATTTGGGACGTTCATTTCTATATCTGAGAACAATGAGCAGAAGCATATTCTGCCCCCTTGAACAACCAAGGCTCATAACTCGGGCTGCCCATCTTATTTCAGGGCCCAGTTTGTCTCCACCCAGGGTCAGGGTGGTGCCAGCTGCCCTGCTTTAACTGTCTGGGACTGATGTGGAAAGGGCAGGTCTCAGCTTGGGTGGTTTATTCTCCAACCCCAAGAGCTCAGCTCTCTGGCCTGGGAGAGTTCCAAGGGCCTGGAAGATGTTTTAGACCTGAGCTAAGAATTTTAATGACTCTAAAGGAACCACCACCACCATCAAAATAATATACACATACACCCTGTGAATTGAGATCATTTCAATTGCAAAGTTATAAAAAATAAATCCTTTTGTTTATGGCAAAAAATTATGCATTTGATATGGGGCGTGAGTGTATTTTAAAATATTTGATAAGAGAAGAGCTGGGCTCGGTGGCGTATGCCTGTAGTCCTAGTACTTGGGAGGCTGAGGTAGAAAGATCGCCATGAGTTCAAAGCCAGCTTGAGCTACATAGTGAGACTGTCTGAGAGAGAGAGAGGGAGAGAGAGAGAGATGGAGTTTCCAAAGATAATAATGCTGATCACCTTAAAACAGAAATAGGAGTATATCTCTGGGCTAGAGCTTTTGTCTAGCATGTATGAGGCCATCCAAAAACAAACAAAACAAAAATACAAAAAAACAGAAGCGAGGAAGGCCAAATAAACTCAGGACCTGTAGACTCAGCTACATCCCCAGCCCTTTAAGGTTGTTTTTTAAAAATATTTGAGACAGGGTCTTGCTAAGTCACCAAATTGCCCAGGCTAGGTTTGAGCTTGCAATCCTCCTGCCTCAGCCTCGAAGAGTGCTGGGATTACAGGTGTGCAGCACCACAACTGGTTAAACTCAGGCTCCTCATGGCAGCCTTCAAAGGCCTGTGGGATCTACTTCTACCCACCTCTGCCCCACTTCTCCTTTTTCCCTTTGTTCCCTAGGCTCCAGCTGCTTTCAGGTTCAAAGGAAACACCACACCCACTGGGCCTCCTGGCCTTCACTCCTGCTGCTTTCTTTCCCTGGGATCCCTTCCTCCAGGCTCGAGCACAGCAGCCCCTCCTTACTTATTAGGTCCCATCACAACTGTCACCTTGCCAAGGGGCCCTTTCCCCAGCCCCTGGCTGTGCTCCCCCCTGCCCCAGCATGATGCAGCATTTCAAGCCTCCCTAGCACTTACCATTCCCTGAGCTCATCCTAAGGATGTGCCCATCACTCTACTTCAATATCTGAATCTATATAGAGCTTGAGTCTCCACGAGGGCAGGAGCCATCTCTGTCCCATTCCCTGCTAAGTCTCTAGCACTTGGAATAGATCCTGGCACATAGTAGGTGCTCAGTAAAAGGTTACTGAATGAACTATGAAGTACCACTTCACACCCACTAGGATGACTGTAACCCAAGAGATGTGGAGGCAGAGAAATTAGAGCTCTTACACATTGCTAGTAAAATGGTGCAGACTTTCGGAGCCGGTCAGTTTCACAAAAAGTTAAAGAGTTACCATGAGACCTGGCATGTACCTAAGAGAAGTAAAAAGATAATGTCCCCACAAAAACTCATTCCAGAATGTTCATAGCAGCATTATTCTAAACAGTCCAAAAGTAGAAACAACTCAGATTATCTGTCAGCTGACAAATACAGGAATTAGGAATGGTTTATCACTGCAGTGTAACTTTATTCAGCAACAAAGAGGAATGAAGTGCTGATGTATGCTGTGACCTGGGCGAATCCCAGAAACATCCATACTAGGTATGAGAACTCAGATGCAGAAGGCCATGTGTGCTGTGATTCATTGATACAATCGCCCAGAACAGGCAACTGCATAGAGGCAGAGAGTAGCTTAGAGGTTGCCAGGTAATGGAGAGAGGAGAGGACAGGCTGGGCTGTTTAGGATTTGGAGGGGTGGTGTGATAAAATGCTCTGAATTAAGGGGCTGGGGATTTAGCTCAGTGGTTCTGCTGCCTGCCTCGAAAGTGCAAGATCCTGAGTTCGATCCGCGGTAGCAAAAAAAAAAAAAAGCTCTGAAGTTAAGTAATGGTGAAGGTCGCACAACTTGTGAGGGTAATAAGAACCAGAATTTGATGATATGTGAATTCTCTGTATTGTAAAACAGCCTTGTACACAAATGTTCGCAACAGCATTGCTAACAGTAGGCAAAACTAAAAACAACTCAAGTGCCCATCAAAGGATCAAAGCATAGAAAAGCTTCTGAGTTCGATCCCCGGTAGCAAAAAGAAAAAAAGTGGCTTATCTCTAGGATAGGCTATTATTCAGCAATAAAAAGAAATGAAATAGGGATTCATGCTACCACGTGGATGAACGCTGAACACATGGAACTGCGTATTCTTTAATGCTGTTTATATGGCATGTCCTGAACAGGCGGCTCTATAGAGACAGCAAGCAGATGCGGGGCTGCCTGGGCCTGGAGAGGGAGGGACAGGAGTTGGGGGGTGGTAGTCAGTTTCTTTTGCGGATGAGGGTGTTCTGAAATTCTACTGTGGCAATCTTACACAACTCTGAATATACTACACGTCGCCACATTGTCTACTTTCCGTGGGGAACTGTTACGGTGTAGAAATCAAGCAATTTTACATCTGTTGAGTGAATGAAGGAAGGAGAAGGTAAAGTAAAAAGAAGACAAGGGAGGAAGAAAAACTGAGAAACTCTTGCCTAAGACCGGACGGAGGAGCTGATTTCCGAAAGAAATGGGAAGACTGGGTCCCTTTCTGTCCCTATCTCTCTTCTCTCCAGTCCTCTCCCCTCCCCTCCCCAGAGATTCTGGTGGAAAATCCCACCCAAGCGGAGCTGGAGCAAGGAGCCTCCCGACGCGGAGCACGGCTGCCCCCTGGTGGCCAGATAAAGTGCGCACGGGAATTTGGTACGGGAGCCGCCCTGGGCATGGACCCATGAGGGCTGGGGGCCTCGGTAAAAGCTGGGCCAGGAGAAGATTCCAGGTGTCAGGAGAGAGGGGAACGCTAGGGATGGAGCCCTTGGATACTTTGCATAGCCTGAGGCTGATGTCCGAATCTTTAGTACTGCGATGGTTGCCTGTCCCCTTCCTCTAGATGTGTCTGTGGTTGCACTCCACTTCCCCAGGCCCCAGCACAGGGCCTGGCACTTAGTAGGTGCTCACTAAAAATGCATGAATGTAGTTGGCTGTAGTAGGAAGAACTGAGAGAGAAGCCGGGGTCGAATCCAGTATCCACTCTATTGATCCAGTGACCTTGGGTATATCACGTGACCTCGGAGGGCCTAAGTTGATGTGGGGAGACTATCTCTCCTCCCTTGGAGTTGGGATGAGCTGGAATGATCACACATGGGTAAAGCGCCCAGCACATTCTAGGAGCTCCTGGCAGCCACTGGGGTCTGCAGGACTGGGTGGGACCTAGCGGTTCTGCTGACTTGCTGGGTGTCATCAGGCAAATGCCTTTATACTCAGGGCCTCTGTGGAGTCTCCTTTAAACTGACAGAACCACAGCATGGCCTCTGCTCCTGGCCTCCCTTTCCTGACTCTGAATTTGGAAGCGGCCATGGGCTGGGACTTCACTAGTGCCCAGTTCACAGTGAACTCGCATCCCCACCCTTAGTGGCTTTGTGCTACGGCTGACGGTCCCCAGCAGCAGCAAAGCACCACACACCGGAACATTAAAGTACAAATGGAAGCCAAGGGCCATGAAGAAGGACAGGAGGCTGGGGTGAAGGTGGGAAGAAACTCCCTGGCGAAGGGCACTGGGGCTGTGAGCCAGAGGAAACTGGGGCACGGTGAGAGGGATGTTCCAGAGACCTGTGAAGGCACATTCGAGCCAGAAGCAACTCTGTCCATGGGGAGCCCCATGGAGGACACAGATTCACAGCCCAGAAGAGAGGTCACTGGGAGAGGCAGGTAGGGCCGGGCATATGGGGCCAACGTGAAGATTTGGATTTCATCCTGTGCACAAGAGGAAGTTATCAGAGCCTCCTGAGTTAGGTTGAGACTTGATCTAACTTAGGTTTTATGAAGGGGTAGAGCACATGCTTAGCATCCCGAGGCCCTGGGTTCAGTCCCTAGGACTCCCTCCCCCCAAACAAAGACCACTCTGGCTGATCCAAACCAGTGTCTCTGGGGGGCAAGCAGAGAAGCCAGGTGACACAGGAAGGTGGCTTAGACTAGGGGGACAGGATGGGGCCCAGAGAAGTGGGCACATCCCAGACAGATTCTGCAGACAGATGGGGTCTGGAGGGCTTGGGATGGAGGGGGTTTGGGGTGATGGAGAAGGTGCTGAGGGCCCCCTGGTTCCGCCCCCAGCAGCGGGTGATCAAAGGGGATGATCCCTGAGGTGGTCAGGGAGCCGGAAGCAGGTCTGAGAGGGGAAGCTGAGAGCTTGGCTGGGTTGATTCTTACACTCGTGTTGATCTTGAGATGCATGTTCAGCTGCCAAGGGAGAATATTAAGTACGGCTGGAGGGATGGGGCAGAAGAAAGAGCTGGGCTGGAAGCCTATTTAACATTTCCAAAAATCCTATTGGTTTTTCTTGCTTAATTGCAAAAGTAATGCATCCTGGCCATCGCAAAATCAAATAATTCAAAATGGTATAAAATTTAAAAAAGAAAAATCATGCTTCCCCCTGTGCACAACCTCACCTCTCCCAGATCAAGTTGATACTGACTTACTCAGAAGAGGGGCAATCTGAGGGACAGTGGACTGAAAACAGACTGTGGAGCAGAATGGCCCAGTCAGCCCTAGCAATGTGCAAGCCACCCTAGGAATCACCTGTCCGAGATAATTATGGACCTTTGAGAGAACAACCATAGGAGTCTCATTGCAGCGCAATTTGAAATTACAAAATGTTAGATGTCACTTTGGTCAAAAGTAGAGGACTGGTTCAATGGCATATCCAGCAGAACTGTGCTGTGCCCAGCAGAATCTCCAGGGATGTTAACAAAGTAGCAATAACTGGGACTCACTCAAGTCTTCAAATCAGAATTTCCGGCTTTTAAAATACTTCCTGGATATTTGAAATCAGTATGTCCTCTGAGAACCCTGGGTTAAAGAGAAAAAAAATCTTTGCTCTTTTCATTTTAGGATGTTATACATGAACAGCGGTATTACAGAAACGATGTTTCTGACTTGCATGTGCATTGTACATATTGTTCTAGTTTTATTGTTCGGGGTAAAAACAGTTTGCAAAATAGTGTGTGTAACGGAACTATATATTTTTCCTTTTGCTTGTGTTTTCTAACTTTTCCACAAGCACTGATTCCTTCTGTAATAAGGAAAGAATAGAAGAAATGCTCTTGCGGGGGGAAGGAAAAGGCGGATGACTTAGATGCTGTTCTTGGTGTGATTCTCTGTGTACTCGAGTGGAAAAGGTGGATTTGGTTTGCTCCACCTTCCACGATGGGGTGAAAGGAGGGATGTGTCCTGGCTGGGTGGGCAGAGTCCACACCAGGAGCATGTTAATCGTCATGTGGACGAGGGGGGATTGTAAGATGAAATGAGTGTGCTGGAGGAAAGAACATGGTTCTTTGAGAGAGTCTGTTGTAGAACTAGACGAGGGGAGGAAGAGGAAGGGGAGCAGGCCAAGCAGGGAGGAAGTCCTTGCAAGGGATCTGGGGAGGAGGGACCCTGGTAGATTTGGAGAACTGCCACATGGGGCCACACTGGCTAAGTGCAGGGAGTGGTGGAGAGGGCTGAGACTTCAGGTGGCGCCAGGGGCTGGAGCGTGCGGGCCTTGCCAGTACATTAAGGATTTGGGTCTTGATCCACAGAGCAATAGGAAGCAGTCATCAAGCCAAGTGAGGTCATGGTCAGATGGACATTCTGGCCACTGTGTGATGAACACATTGGGCAAATCTGGGGAGGGAATGGTGGGAGATCAGATAGGACGATGTACAGACCCCTAGGCCTGTGATGAAGGCAGGAGGGCAAAGGAGATAAACTGGACAGGGCCTGGGGGTGCATCAGCTGAGGGGCTCAGAGAGGGGCTTTGCAGGTTTGCGGCTTGTGCTCTGGGGTAGGGGTCAGCCTGGGGCAGATTGGGAACTGGCTGGATGGGCTGAGCGTGTGTCTAAGGCTCCAAGCGAGGCGGTGCAGGTCAAGTGCACCCACTTGGGTTCTGACCTCACACTGTTGACAGCTGGGGCTGCAGAACCCTTTGTCGTGGGGCTGATCCTGCGCCGTGTAGACGTGGAGCAGCATCCCGGGCCTCTGCCCACCCCGTTCCAGGGGCAAGCCGCCCTGCTTGTGACAACTGAAGATGAGATGCCGGGCCAGGGGCACTCATGTGGGAGTCGCCAGCATCTGTGAGGTGGCGTGGGCGAAATCACCAGGAGAGAGAACAGGACGGAAGTGGAGGCTCTGGGCCCAGTGTCAGGGAGCATCTGGCGCTTCATGGCCGGTGAATGACGACTGGATACCGCAGGAGAAGCAAAAGGGAGAGCGGCGGGGTGGGAGGAGGAGCAGAGGCCAAGTGGAGGGCGTGTGCAGGAGGCGGATGTGGTCCGAGCATCAAGTGCTGCTGGGAAGGAGGTCAAGTGCCCTGAGAAGGAGCCACGTCCGCTGGGGTAGGGAGCCGCAGTGCATGGGACCTTAGGATGCTCCAACAGCTGGACTGAAGAGTAAGGAGGAAGCCGATGAACACAGTGAGTGAGCACGGGTCCTGTGAGACATTCACTGTGAGGAGAATCAGGAAGGTGGTGAGAGTTGGGGGCGGGAGTGGGGCAGGATTTTCCATTTCCTTATTTTTAAATTTTTATTTATTTACTTTTGTTTTTTTGAGACAGTCTTGGTATGTAGCTCAGACTAGCCAACTCTGGCGTGCACCACCACACCCAACGTTTTTTGTTGTCTTTTTTAAAATGAGAAAGCCTTCAGCACTTTAAGTGTTTCTGGAAAGGCTCTGGTTGGGGACAGGGGTGGAATGTGTGGGAGGGAGAGAGATCATCAGTTGAAGTCAGGAAGGAAAAGGACCCAGAAGATAGGAGAACAGGGAGAACAGACTAGCCTGAAGCAGGAGGGGAAGTAGAAGCAGGATGCAGGCTGGAGAGCTCTGTATACCTTGTGGGGAATTTGAATGTAGACAGCTAAGCTAGTTAGAAAATATTATAAGGCAGGTAGGCAGGGCTGGGCCCTCAGCACAGAAGACGGTTGTGGCCTGAGGCTCATTCACTTAAGGCCAGGCTTCAAGAAACAGAAGGGCCGGGGATTTAGCTCAGTGGTTCCATGGCCTGCCTTGCAAGCACAAGGTCCAGAGTTCGATCCCCAGTACCAAAAAAAAAATAAAACGGAGAAGAAGAAGTACTTCACTCACATACAGTGACTGATATTCTAATAAATAGGCGTCAGTCACCTTGGGCAACCATTCCTTCCTGGAAAACCTTATTGATTCCATGTAGGCTTGCTTCGTGAGTTCCTTCCCCATTTGACCCCCATTTAATCAATATTACCTAAGTGATGGGCTGGGGATTTAGCTCAGTGGTTCTGGCACCTGCCTCGCATGTCCAAGATCCCGAGTTCAATCCCCGGTACCAAAAAAAAAAAAAATTACCTAAGCAACTATACTTGTTGTAATCTTATTGGTTGATCATAGTTTTGTCCCACTTCATGATTTCCCATTGGATCAATATTACCTAAGGGACTATACTTGTAATCTTATTAGGTGACTGTAGTTTGTCCCACCTTGTACCTTCCTCACCTTGGGGCTTTGCTCAATAAAACACCTTTGGGCTGGGGATTTAGCTCAGTGGTGCCGGTGCCTGCCTGGCAAGTGCAAGGTTCTGAGTTCGATCCCCAGTACCAGAAAAAAAAACAAAAAACCAAAAAACCACCTTTGAGAAGCTGGGTGATCAGGCAACCCACTTCCAGTCCTCCTTCTGTCTCTCTTAGGCAGAAGCTATCTTTCTCTCAATAAATTCTTCCTACTCTTAACCTCTGTTGTTCCTAGGATTCATCTTTGATTTTAGAGAACACAAACTGGGTGTTTCGGATATCTAGCAGGTTGAGATTATTTAGAGGTCCTATTCATACACCCCGTATCAGTTTGAGGTTCCCAGCTGAGGGTGGAGGAGGAGGCAGCTGCATGTGTGCAAGGAGTGCTGGGAGTGTGGGGCAAATGGTGAGCTTGATGCCAGGTTGTTGACGATGGGGAGAAAGTTTAAGGAGACAATGCCTTAATGAGCTTTTTTTTTTTTTTTGGTGCCGGGGATCGAACTCGGAACCTTGCGCTTTCGAGGCAAGCGGCGGAACCACTGAGCTAAATCCCCAGCCTGATGCCTTAAAGAGCTGAGAGCACCTGGTTCCAGGTCAGCCTGGGGTACACAGTGAGACCCTATCTTAGAAACAAAAAAAGAGCCAAGTACATTTCTGAATCCTAGGACAATCTGGGTTGGTGATCTCTCCCCCCACCCTCCTATTGGCCTTGAACTCTGAACTCAGGTGATCCTCTAGTCTCAGCCTCCAGAGTTGCTGGGGATATGGGTGTGTGCTGCTGTTGTGCTGGCTGCATTCATCCTTATTACTAATCATATTGGGTTAAAAATGAATTCTAGGGAGTGGCCCTGGAAGCAGCAGTGGCAGCCTCGCAGGAGGAGGATGAGAAGAAGGTGTTGCGCGCGGGCGTCAGCTGATTCTAACACCAACTTTTCTGTGCTGGAAAGAAGTATAAACTGTGGTGGGTGGCATTGTGAGCTTTTCTGATGTGTGCCACTCGAATGAAGAGTATTAGTATTTCAAGAAACTAGAAGAGCTGAAGGCTGCTCACATAGAAACTATGGCAAAATTAGAGAAAATGTACCAGAATAAATTAAATTTAAAGGAAGTTCAGCCAGTAACCATCAGGGAAGATGTTCCGAGCAACTCTTCCAGTTCTGTATCAGAAAATAACTCCTGCCACACTGTCATGTTAATGACATCACTTTTGGAGCCAGACTTAGGCCAGTCTTCCTCCTTGTATACTTCTTCTGAAGAAGAAGAGCTGCCCAACCTAGAAAAAGAGCATCCCAGGAAAAACAAAATGATGACCTACGCTAAGGAGCTCATCAGCAACATGTGGACAGGCTTTTGTGTTGAAGGTTATATTCAGAGTGAAGATACTGACTTCCAAGTAGCTGAAAAAACAAGGAAGAAACCAGAAGAATGGGTCCCCACAATTACAATACCTGTACCTTTTCAAACGATGATTAGAGAACAGAAGAAAAAAGAAGAGGTCATGAAATCTAAATCAGGTGGCAAAATAGTACATAAACTGCTCAAAAGCAAGGAAAAGAGAAAAACAAACAAACTCTTTTGGCCTCACAGAAGCCATTCATATTCATTGCAAGGGAGGAACAGAAGCAAGCAGCCGGAGAAAAGCAACTGAGAGACTTGTATAAGCCTAAAAGGAAAACATATCCATTTAAAGCCAGACCCATACCTCGATCTGTTTATAAATCAGCTACCAGTGTGAAATTAAAAGAAGAAGAGCTCCTTAGAAACATTAGGACCCAAATGAGAGCCCAACAGCTTTTACAGAACTCATCCCCTCTGCCTTATAAACCAGGTCACAAACATGTCAGGAACCCCAAGGGTCCTGAACAGGCTAAAAAATTAAGGAATAAACACAAGGTGAGGTCCCAGACTCTTGATGTTGAAAACCTTCCTAAGGAGTATAAGAAACACTTCTCAGAACACAAGTATCCAAAACTCTCCACAGTCCGCAGACCGCTTAATGTTTGTGCATCCTCAAGTAAATCTGCTGAAAGAGAGAATGTTTTGTCAAGTGAAGAAAATTTGAAAGAAACACATTGCCCATGTCTGTCTCCAAGGCATAAGTCACCAGAAAGAAGTGCAACTGCAAAGACCACATCTTGTGGCTGCAGACCTGCAGTGCCCACAGTGTCGTCCAGAGGATGAGAATAAACCATCAGGAGATCACTTGAGGAAAAGGAAATGGAAGAAGAAAGAAATCAGGTCTTAACTAAGCAGAAGCAAAGAATGAAAGAATTGCAGAAACTCCTAGCAACCTGGCCTAAGGCTTATGACCCACATCAAAGTTTAGCTCAAATGTGTAAATCCAAAGTAAAATATCTCAGAAAGACCGAAAAGGAAAGGATGAGAGAACACCAACAAGAACTAGAAGAAAGGGAAGAAAAATTAAAAATGAGGCCACTACTGTTTGAGAATTTCTCAGAAAAATGTGAGAATGGCAGCAGAAAAGCATTATTCTAACAAACTAAAAGCACTAGGAATATCTGATGAATTTGTTTCAAAGAAAGGCAAAAGTGGAAAAGTATTTGAGTACTTCAGCAATCAAGAGATGAAATGTTTCACCGAAGATAAAGAAAGCTTTAATGAAGAAGAAAAAGTAGAAGAGAGAGAGAATGGGGAAGAAAATTATTTTACTGATAGCAACAGTCAAAACTCTTGCAAGGATAAAGATGAAGATGATGCAGAGAGTGGAGAGGTATCCGTGGAAGAATAGAACTGCATCAGCAGGGCCTCCTCTCTGTGCCCTGGCTGCTGCTTGCAGCAGCTGCACCTGGGATGTGAGGACATCTGTGGGGACACCTCCTGTGTGTGCAGTGCTGGTGAACAAAGATATTGCAGCTGAAGAAGGCTGAATCCAGATGATTGGTGATTTGATCAGTTAGAGTAACGCTTTCCCTGGTTTTTTTTGTTTTTTTTTTTTGGTACCAAGGATCGAACTCGGGTCCTTGCGTTTGTGCAGCAGGCGGTGAAACCACTGAGCTAAATCCCTGGCCCTTGGTTTTTAAAAATTGCAACATATGGTCTGTTTGCTACTATGATCTTGTATTTTTAAAGTGTTTGAAAAAAAAGGTTTGAGAATCACAGCTATCACAAACTGATTAGTTAAAAAATAAGTATTATAGGGCCGGGGATTTAGCTCAGTGGTTTCGCCGCCTGCTGCACAAGCACAAGGACCCGAGTTCAATTCCCGGTACCAAAAAAAAAAAAAAAAGTATTATATTTGATGGGGAAATAAGTATTATGTTTGTTAGCTTAGAATTGAAAAGTAAAGCGCTGGGGATTTAGCTCAGTGGTTCTGCCACCTGCCTTGCAAGCCCAAGGTCCAGAGTTCAATCCCCGGTACCAAAAAAAAATTGAGAAGCGAGCCAGGCACGGTGGCGAAGGCCTGTAATCTCAGCACTTGAAAGTCTGAGGCCAGAGGATTGCTGCGAGTTTAAGGTAAACTTGAATTTCGTAACTATGTAGCGAGACTCACAAAAGAAAAAAAGGAATCAAGAGAGAAGTATTTGGCCTTTGGTGATTTATTTAAAAATAATATTTCTGGGCCAGGGATTTAGCTCAGTGGTTCCACTGTCAAGGACCAGAGTTTGATCCCCAGTACCAAAAATAAAAAATAAAAAAAATTACAATATTTCTAGAAAACATGAATCAATAAAGATTTTAAATTACAAAAAAAAGAGTGAATTCTAGGGTCGGGGATTTAACTCAGTGCTTCCACCGCCTGCCTCATAAGCACAAGTTCCCAAGTTCGATCCCCGGAACCAAAAACAAAAAAATAAAACAACAACAAAAACGAATTCTATCCCTTAGTTAAGTGACTTGCCATCTTGGTGTCTTAGTTTGCAATCTATGAAATGGAGCAACAACAGAATCTTCCTCCTCCAGCTTCTATGTGTTGGATAAGGCCTGGCTGGTCAGGCTTCCCTGAGGAGTTCTCAGGGGGAGGCGCTGGGCCCTGAAGGTGGGAGGTTTATAGCAACGGACCAGCAGGGGGCAGCAGATGTTCATCCAGAGCAAGTCTGGGACCCGCCTTTGGGTGGGTGTAACCGTGAGTGGGGCTGGTGGTGGAAGAGAGCCTAGGCCAACATGGAACACTAGTCGGGCTAGGAGTGTGGGGGTGCTCCCAGCTCAGGTGGGATGGGGGTGACCAGGTTCAGCTCATGGAGTCTGGGAGTAGGCGGAGACAGCTGGGGGGCAGAGGAGGCACCACTCAGAGGAGCGGGAGGAAAACAGATAGGTCAAGACAGGCCATTTCCTGGCCCCGGAGCAGACCCTGTGGGTGAGCAGGGAAGTTCCCGGAAGGAAGGAGGGGATGGAGTACCAGATCCCGCCAAGAATGAGTCTTGCTCAGGTGAGTGGGACTGTGGAGGGAAGAGGGACTTGTCCTGGGGCAGGGGACAGAGTCCAGGCTTGGATGCAGGACTGGGGGTAGGGAGGGAGCCCCGACAGGCTGGTGAGGCTGCAGGCTGGGAGTCAGAAGGCACTGCGGGCAGCAGGGAGCTGGGGTGGAGAAGCGGGGCTGGAGGAAGAGGGGGGAAGAGGAGGAGGGACCAATCAGGACTCCAGGAAGATCAAGGCTCTAGAAACAACCTGCTAGCAGAGGCCCAGAGTCACGCCCAGCTGGCCTCACCTGGCCTCACTTGGCCTCAAGCCAGGACAAGGCCAGGGAGGCCCTGGGTGGGGACAGTGACCCACCAGGCTTGACTCCCTTGCCAGTGGGTAGAGGCAATCTTTTCCTCCTCCTTCTCCCAGGTCCCTTCCAGCCCTGCCTGTTGTCCCAGAGGGCCTGAACCCAGAGCCTGGCCTCCCAGACCTGCAAACAGGCCCCAGGCCACGAGCTTGGCCAATCTGGGTTACAGACACATGCCCAGGCACAGACCCACGGCCAGGCTGCCTGTGGGGATAGCACTCCTCCAAGGGACTCCCGAGTCACCAGGTTCCACATATGCCTCTGAATCAGGCCCCAAATGCTGGGGCATCCGAGACTCTGTAAGACCTTGCCGTCCAGGTTGGAGCACCCCTGAGCCGGCCTGATCCCCGGCCCTGTTTTGTGAAGAAGGAGACCCACGCACAAATCCAGAGGATAAGTCTCATGGCAGAGCAAGCACTTGAACCTGAGACTCCAGTGTTCTTTTCCCTGGTTGGCAGCATTAGGCACAGAGAGCCTCGCTGGGGCCACGGCCCCCCTGTCTGATGTAGTCCAGGGCGCGACATCTGCAAGACGAGAAAAATGTCACTAACGTTCCATGTGATTGCTATCAAATTCAGCATCTTAACTCTAAAGCAGGGGATCAGGAAAAAAAAAAAAAAGGCAGGTATTATATAACTCTGTTAATGAAGCAGTGTAATCTTACTTTCAAAACTAGAGAACAAGAGAGGAAAATTATAGGTTTATTTCACTGATGAATACAAAGATGAAAATCTTAAATAAAATATTGGTTAAGTGAATCCTATGTTTATTTTTTTCAAAAGCATGACCAAATGAGGTTTATTCCAGATAAGAAAGGAGAATTAACCATCAGAAATTGCATCCATTAAATTTTCCATGTTAATCAATAGATTAAAGGAGAAAATCATGTGATTTTTCTCATTGTAGGCATAAATACACACAAAGACCTTTGGATAAATTCAGCAATTTTGATTTTTTAAAAATCCTCTAGCAAAGTTGGAATAAAAAAGAACTTATAAAATCTGATAAAAACTATAAGCCAAAATTTAGGGCAAATATAAATATGTAACCCGAAAATAAATAAATATATTTTTTCAGTGCTGGGGCATAATGCTAGGCAAGTGCTCTACTACTACTGAGCTACATCGCTCGCCCTTTTGATTTTTGGGGGTCAGAGCCTCACTAAGTTCCCCCAAACATATATATTTTTTTAAGATAGGGTCCTTGAACGCACTGTGTAGTCCACGTTGACCTTGAACTAGCAGCAATCCTCCTGCCTCAGCCTCCCGAGTGCTAGGATTACAGACATTTGCCACCATGCCTGGCCCTCCTATATATTCCTAAAGTACAAACTTAAATACCTCTGAGATCAGCAACAACTTGAGGATGCCTCATGTCATAGCTACTAGTTAACTTAGCCCTGAGGTTCTTGCTGACATTACCAAAAACAAAAAAAGTGTAAGGATGGGAAAAGGTAAAACTGTCATTACTTGTAGATTCTATGGTTACATAGAAAAACCAACATAACAATTACCAGACAAAAGACTTACCTACAAAACTTAATAGCACTTTTCTATATCAGTGATAGCTAACTGGAAATATAAAAGAAAATAAAACACTAAGGTATTTAGAAATTAGCTTCTCCTTTTCAATTTCCTTCCTGAAAACTCCAGGTCTAGAGCTTTCAGGTGGGGCCAAAAAGGTGGGCATTTTTTTTTGAGACAGGGTCTCATTGTGTAGTTTAGGTTGGCATTGAACTATGTAGCCCAAGCTGGCCTGATCCTCCTGCCTCAGCCTCCCCAGTGGTGGGCTTAAGGTGGGCATTTGTGAAGAGAGGAACCTGTGTGGGGTGCAGGGGGTAGCTGGCCTGGGAAAAGCCCGGCACTAGAGGCTGTGCCTGAGCAGGAGGAGATAGCATTGTGCCCTTCCTAGCCCTATCCTTGGAGAGGCTGTGATGGCCAGGAGAATGTGTAGGACTCAGATTTGGCTGGGAAAAATCCTTCTCCATGGAGGGCACTGGTCTCCGTGGACAAAAGGTGGATTCCAGGATTGGAGCTGAGGAAGCAGAAGATATCATAGGTCATCTTGTATGAGAAAGGAAGGAGGCAGTCACAGGTCAAAAGGACGTACAGTGTCCAAGCTGAAAGGGCACCCACTGGACAGAAATGGGAAGATTTGAAAGCAAAACAAATAATGACAATTTTAGGTTGAATACAATAGAAAACCATGAGATTGATGAGAGTGGAATATTTATATAATTTTAAAGAACTGCTGCACAAACTACGTTTGATTGTCAAGGGGAAAAGAGAAGTTTCCCAGGGACAAAACCCGGCAGACACCACCTTAATCAAGCAATCAAAGTATGCACATCAGCAGCAGGACAAATAGAAACAATGTCCCACCTGATGGAGCACAGTGAAAACACTGTAGGTCACTTCGGCAGTGTTCCTGCCAAGGACTGTTGACCTGATTCTAATCAGGAAGAAATGCCAGACAAACCTAGACTGAGAGACAGTCTGCAAAACAACTCTCCCTCGAGCCTCCAAAGGTTATAGATGTCAAAGAAAAACTAAGGGTTTTATTTCCAAAGCAAAGGAGGTTTACCGTGTTTGTCTGGAAGACAAGGTATGTGTAGGGAGGGAGCATCAGGCTGGCAACCTAAACTCAAATAGTTCAGGGAAAAGAGTTATTTGTATTGTTCTGGCAGCTCTTTTGTGTGCCTGAGATTGTTTCAAATTTTGGGGAAAATAATCTTAAAGTTTATATTAAAAGTTTCTCGCCAGGCATGGTGGTACACACACGTAATCCCAGCACTTGGGAGGCTGAGGCAGGAGGATTGTCAAGTTTAAGGCCAGCCTGAACTACATAGTGAGACCCTGTCTCAAAAATCCAAAAAAAAAAGTGTCTCATGCCTTAAGGAGCTGGGAATGTAGCTCAATGACAGAGTGCTTGCCTGGCATGTGTGAGTTTGCTCCCTAGCAACACACACATACACACACACACACACACACACACACACACACAATCTAGCTAGAAATTAACTAAAGAATTGCAAAGAACTCCTAAGGTGATTGTTTTTTTCAGTACTGAGGATCAAACCCAGAGGTGGTCTACCACTGAGCTACATTTTCAGCTATTTTTATTTTTAGTTTAAGACAGGATCTCACTAAGTTGCCCGGGCTGCCTTTGAATTTGTGATCCTCCTGCCTCAGCCTCCGGAGTGGCTAGGATTAAAGCTGTGTGCCACAGTGCCTAGCTTCCTGATATGAAATTTAAAGAACATTTGCAAAAGGCTGTATAAGAAGACATAAATAGGTACCTATTCTATGCTCACTGTCAGCACAACTCTGCATCATAAAGGTGTTTGTTTTCAAATTAATCTACAAATTAGGCCAATCACAAACAAAATTTGAGATGGATTTTGTTTTGGAGAAACTCAGCAAGCTCGTTCTAAATTGTATATGGAAGAATAAAGGTCCACAAGAGAGAAATCAACTTTGAGAAGGAAGAAATAATAGAAGAAAGCATCTTGTCAGACATACATGTATACAGAGACAGATGAATAGATGTGCACAGAAGTGTAGGTAGGTAGATTTGATAAATGACAAAAGGATCCTGAATCACAGAAGGAAGGAGCAGATTTAGTAGATGGCACAGGGAAATTTGGCTCGCTATACAGAAACAGACAGACAGATTGTGCCTCCTTACCCTTGATGGCCACAAAAGTGGATTCCAGATGTATGAGGGCCAAGGTGTGGAATATTCTGGTGATCCAGAGATAGGGAAAATGCACTAAACCCATAAAGGCACAGGCCATGCGGCGAGAGAGAGCGAGAGCGAGCGAGAGAGAGATGCATTTGACTATATCAAGGATTTCTGTTCAGTAAATGACTCTAGACAAATTGGAAAATTGATCTGCAAAAGACATTTGCAATATCTAAAGCTGGTAAAGAATGAATATCAAGGATACTGCAGGGCCGGGGATGTAGCTCAGTGGCACTGTGCCTCCCTGGCAAGTGCAAGGTCCTGAGTTCAATCCCTGGTACCTGGTACCAAAAAAAATAAAGAATGCTGCAGAGAGAGAGGAAGAGAGAATTCGATGATGCTGAATGTAGGTGAGGATTTAGGATTTAGGGAAGTGCTTGCTGGTGTGAACTGCTGTGGTGGAACATAGACCGGCTCAACTATCATGGGTAACAACCCACCAAAACTTCAGCGCAATTACACATGCCCAGTGGGTACTAAGTTACAGTGGGATAGGAGCAAGAAGTTCAGGTATGCTGTTGCCCGGTAAGGTGACTGTGTAATAGTAATGAGCTGTGCATATCAAAAAGCAAGACAAAAGGATTTTCAACATTAAAAAATGATGAACATTTGAGGAAAGACCTCATTAATGTGTTCAATTTCTATGTTTTTATGTTTCAGTTAAAATAAATTTTAAAAAGGAACTAAGCATGCTTGTACCCTGTACTCCTCCCTAATAGTCCACTTTTGAGTTAAAATGTGTATGGATTGGATAATCCCAATTTTTCATTCCATTCTATGTCATAACCTCATGGTAAACAGAGAGAATTTCCCTACACCTAGACTTTGAATTAGCCAGGTGACTTGCTTTGAACAAAAGCGTGTTAGCAAGTGAGACTCACAGAAGCATGGAAATGTCTACATAGCTGAGTTTCTGCCATCACCATGGGAACACAGCCAGGAAGCACACTGGTCCTTCAGCCAGGCTGCAGAGCCTGCTGGAGAATTAAATGTAGACAGAAAGAAGAGGAGAGAGAAGAAGAAGAGCCATTCCTGCAGCACCATTTGAATGCCTGGATCCAACTGTACCTGATGTCAGAGTTCCCCTTGGACTTTCAGTTATGTGAACTCATATGCTCAAGCCAATTTGAATTGACTTCTGTCCCTCACAACAGAGTCCTAATTTATCTCCTTTCAAGTAATTTTCAACTCAGATTGAACTGAATTACTTCTAAGTATTCAGTGTCTTTCTGCCCTTGCCTGAATTCAGTGCAGTTAATACTTTTATGAGCATATACCATGTAAAAGGTGGAACAGTCCAAGAATAGAGATTATCTGGCACATGTTCTGTCTTCCCCCAATCCCTGCCTATAGCAGATACGACTTACTCAATTTTATCAATCCTTTCCAAGAACCAACTTTTTTAAACATTGTTGATTTTAATTTCTGCTCTTAGCTTTGTGATTTTCTTCATTTTTTCTTTTCATTTTGGTCACATTTGCTATTACCATAAATTTCAGCTTTTTGAGAGGGAAGCTTTAATCACTACTTTTCAAGCCTTGTTCCTTTTCTAATAGGTGGGTTTTCCTCTAAGCACTCCCTTAGCTGCACCCCACAAGTTTTGCTGTGTCATATCTTCATTCTCACTCTGGTTTCTAGTTTCTCTTTGACTACTTCAATGATCAATTTTTGGGTAGATGAGGAATTCCTATTTATCTCTTTCTAGTTCACTAGTTTCTAGTTCCTTTGTGATTGGAGAATGTTATAGTTTATATCTGGAAGACCCCCAAAGCCTCATGGGATCAAAGGTGGGGCTTTTGAGATGTGCCTGCATTGTGAGGGCATTGTAGCTAAATGGGATGTTAGGGACCTGGTCAGAGAGACAGGTCAGACTTCCGGGAAAATGGTGGAGTGGTGAGCAGTGACAACTCAGCCTTTTCAAGATTTGGAAAACAGATATTGGAAAATAACAACTTGAGGGACAGAAAAAGAGAAGTAGATCCCCAGGAACCAGGAAGGAACTGGCAGTAAAATTAAAACCTACAGAGAAACTGAATAGACAAAACATAATTCGGAGAAGAGAAGAGACAGTTCGTGCTTTCTCCCTGGTTCCCAGCTCATGCTTCATGGGAGAGACAGAGTGAAAGCTGGGGACTCCAGAGGGCTTCAGGGAGAAACATGGTGGTGGCACAGACCAGCAGGTGCTATGATCTGCAGGGAGAGCGCAGTATCCTGCTCCCACGTGAGTCTGTCATCAGGCAACAGCTGAGGAGTGACTCCAGTTCAAGTGCCCGCCACATTCCTGGAGAGAGTGATTGGTCAGATGCTATTCCCGGGAATGGCTGACTGTCTGAACCCAAGACTCAGAGCAGCTGGGCGACAGCTTCCCTTTGGGGCTTCCACTGATATGTTCCCACAGTAACCTCGTGAGAGACAGCCACAGGAGAAAGCTGTAGTCAGAGAGGGCCAGAAAGTGACCCCTTATGGGGTTTGAGCTAAAGGACACAGGCCCTGCCCTTGATGACAGAGCCCAGGCCCAGCCTGAGTTGCTCTGGATTTGAAAGTCACAGCATTGATGCCCTCACCTTAATCCTTCTGCCTGCTGCCCAACTGCCCGCATCCTGGAGCATAGACCTGGAGTCTGACTGCTTTCTTTATCTACCAGTGTGAGCAAGAACACATGATTTAACTCAGACACTGCCCCAAAATTGTAGATCCTAGAAGAAAATGCCACATTCAAAATCACAAAGAAATTTCTTTCTTCTTTTCTTTTTCATTTTTTGTGAGTATATGTATTTTTTTTCTTCTTTTCTTTCTTCATTCTTCTTTACCAGTTTATTGGAGTTTAGGGAATTTTCCTTTGTCCCTTTTCTTAATTTTTAAATTTTTCTTTTTTTTTGAGACAGGGTCTTGCTATGTAGTTCTGGCCTTGAACTCACTATGTAATCCAAGCTGGCCTCAAACTTGCAGTGATCCTCCTGCCTCAGCCTCCCAAGTGCTGGGATTACAGGCATGTGTCACCACACCAGGCTCTTTTTCAAAAGAATCTCTTTCTTACTTCTTTTTTCTTCTTTTTTAATTTTTCTCTTTGATTTTTTTCTTATTTTTACCCATTCATATAAATTCTTTTTTCTTCTTCTTTTTGTTTTATCTTCTATTTCTTGTCAGTTTTTCTGTTACTTTTACATAATCCTATAAACATTCTTCTACTCCATAATAGGATCCTTTGTCCCACTTTTCTCTCCTCCTTCTCATATAGTTTACGATATCAAATTTTTTCTCCTACATTCCCCCATTCCCAACCTCCTATATTTGTAATAGTATAACTATAAGGCTTTATTAATGTCTCAGTATTTAACTCTATAAAATTACTGTTCAATACTTTTCTACCATTAGCAGAGATACAGCTGTCACATTTAGTATATATTAGCTGTAAGTTAATACCAGGGTTGTCTTAATGTTTACACCATCATTGTGGATTTCTTTTCTAGGGTTATGGGTGATACACAATTGGTTGTTCTGCTGTGTTAATATCCAGTTTGTCTTGGATGATACTACTATAGCTGATTTGCTTGATATTACCAGGGTCATATCATTGGTCTATTAATGCATTTTCTCTGTAAGCCAAAACCCAGGTTACCTTTGTGTCACTAACAATACTGGAGTACATACATTCTCAGAGAACTTGGTGTTGGGCCAATTACACTACATCCTCCCCTCCCATTTTAACTGAGGTGGTCCATTCTTGGAGCTGAGGCAAAGGACTGTAGGTAGCCATGCCCAAAGTACATCACTGAAAAGCAACTAATTAAGGAGATCTCTATACTAGCAACAAAGTCTTTACATTATAAACACCCACAAACCTCAGCACAAAACAAATAAACAATAGAAAATGAGAAGACAAGATAGCAAAATGCCTCCCAAAGCTCCCAACTCCCCCAAAGAGAACTGAGGAGGTTTCAAAAGAGAGAATAGCATAAGCTGCACATGAGAATTACTTGAAAGGATAGTAGAGGAAACAGCTCAAAGAGGTACTCAGCAGAAGATAAAACTAAATAGATAATGGAAATTTTAACTGAAAGGAACCAGGAGCTTTCAGAAGACACTAATAAAAAGCTAGCTGAACTAAACAAAATGATACAAAACATGAATGATTAATTTAGCAAAGAATTAGAGTCCATGAAAAAGTTTCAGTCAGAAATCCAGAAGATTAAATGTTATATTGAAAGTATGAGAAGCAGAAGCAACCAGTGTGAGGACAGAATTTCAGAGCTAAAAGACAATGATGCCTTCAAAGACCAGCTACTCATGGGCACCTAAAAGCAACAAGAGAACATGAAAAATGGGTCCAACAGCTGCTGGATGACACAAAGAAAATTAAGAGTAATTGGAATAAGTGAAAAATCAGAAGACAACACAAATGGCATAAAAAACCTGTTCACAGAAATAATAGCAGAAAACTTTCCAACTGTAGGAAAAGAATAAACACACAGATAAGTGAGGCATATAGAACTCCATATAGCCACTACTGAAAGAAAACTTCTCCCTGCCACATTACTTTCAAAGTACCAGAAGACCATCACAAGGACAACATTTTAAAAGCTGTTAGATAAAGACAATGAATCACATATAAAGGTAAATCCAATAGAATTATGACAGACTGCTCAATACAAACCTTAAAGGCCAGGAGGGCTTCAGTGTTTCAAGCCCTAAAAGATAACCACTTCCAACCCCATTTATGTATCCTGCAAAACTTTCCTTCAAAATTGACAGAGAAATAAAGCATTTTCATGACAAAGAGCACCTCCAGAAATTCATGACCATGAAGCCAGAATAACAAAAAATTCTCAAGGATATTCTAGAAAGAGACAATGAAGCCAACAATGCCAGTAAGCAAAAAAAAAAAAAAAAAGAATATAGCTGATAGCTGGTGGGATAAGCAACTATGTAAAAGGAAAAAAAAAACCCACAACAAAGAGAAAACAAAAACAGCAAGAGAAAGGGATATTTCATTATTTCATTATCAGCTTTTTCCTCTCTGTAGGTGTGAGTGTCTAAATCTGTGCAGATTATTTTCAAATTAAATTTGTGAAGGCAGAGACTATTGGAATGAAGAGAGTTGAACCATATATGCTATCTCCCAGAATCCAAGCAGAATTAAAAGCATTAAATGTTTACAGAAGACCGTGAAGGAGTCTTACCACATAATGTGTAGACCATGTGCCTATGAACTTGAAGTCTGTGTGAATGTGGAAAGAAAGAAGACTTTGTTATTCTGTTTAATAAAGAACCAGAAAAGGCAGAAAATACTGAAAATAATCAAAGATCCAAACATAGAAGTTGCAAAAGGAATGAAGAAAGTGATGATGACTTAGATTTTGATAATGATTTAGATGATAGGGGTGAAAATCAAGTGGATTAATGTAATGTACATTTAAATTCAGTCTAGAAATGTGAAATTCTGATCACTTTTTGCCTTCGACAGTGTCACACGAAAAAATACTGTTAAATCCCAATGAGGAAGTCAGAAAAAGCTATAGAAAATAGGCAAAAGTCACATATGAAAAATATGAATTAGGCATGATATTTACATAATTGTAAAACTTTTATCTAGAGTAGTCTTAAGAAAATTGTAAGTTGTATATACTAGAATACCTGCCAAAAAGCAGATAAAATCAGGGTGTCATGCTGCAGTTCATGGGAATTACTGAGAAGTACGTATTACCTAATATCAAATTTAATAAGATTCAGAATTCATCTTGT
This sequence comes from Heterocephalus glaber, assembly GCF_053883595.1. Taxonomy (NCBI): domain Eukaryota; kingdom Metazoa; phylum Chordata; class Mammalia; order Rodentia; family Bathyergidae; genus Heterocephalus; species Heterocephalus glaber. The sequence continues at coordinate 19,926,025 of NW_028258302.1, read as the reverse complement.
ATAAGAACTATCTAAGCCAGGTGTGATGGCACATGCCTGTAATCTCAGCACTTGGGAGGCTAAGGCAGGAGGATTGCTACAAGTTCAATGCCAGCCTGGGCTACATAGTGAGTTCAAGGCCTGAACTATACAGTAAGACCCTGTCTCAAAAAAAAAACAAAAAACCCCAAAACTATCTAATGTAAAACTAAGAGACATGATTTTAATTAGCCATAAAAATTAGTCCACAGACTAGCACAAACTAGCTAGTCCATGGACTAGCACAAACAATCAACAAGTAGGATCTCTTCTTATTGAAAAGCTTCTGCACAGCAAGAGAAATCACCAACAGTGTGAAGAGACAACCCACAATGTGGGAAAAAATCTTCACCTGCTGTTCCTCAGACAAAGATCTACTATCTTGAATCTATAAAGAACTTTAAAAAAATCAGACCTCCCAAATTTAAAGACCCAATCCGAAAATGAGTATCTGAAATGAACAGACATTTCTCAGACAAAGAAGTAGAAATAGCAAATAAACATGAAAAAGTTGGGCCAGGGATTTAGCTCAGTGGTTCTGGCGCCTGCCTCGCAAGCACAAGGTCCCGAGTTCGATTCCCGGTACCAAAAAAAAAAAAAACTAAACATGAAAAAGTGTTCAACATCACTGGTCATTTGAGAGATGCAAATGAAAACAACGCTGAGATTCCACCTCACTCCAGAAAGAATGGCTGCTATCATGAAATCAACCAATAACAAATGCTGGCGGGGCTGTGGGGAAAGAGGAACCCTGCTCCACTGCTGGTGGGAGTGTAGACTGGTCCAACCACTGTGGAAATCAGTATGGAGATACCTCAAAGAACTAGGACTGGAAGTCCCATTTGACCCAGCTATTCCACTGCTGGGGATCTTCCCCAAAGAATTAAAAGAATCATACCACAGTGACATATGTGTACCCATGTTCATAGCAGCACAATTTGTAATAGCTAAAACTTGGAAGCAGCCCAAATGTCCATCAACTGGAGACTGGATAAAGAAAATGTGGTTTTTTAAATAAAATGGAGTACTACTCAGCCATAAAAAATGAGAAATTAGAGACATTTATAGCTAAATGGGTGCAAATTGAGGCGATACGCTTAAGTAAAATCAACAGGACACACGTGTAAATACCGAATAGTTTCTCTAGTGTGAGAAACTGAAAGTGTAAACAAGGACTAAAAGGTATAATAAATAATGTGAAATAGGAAGAAAAGGGGCAAAGGGGAAGGGGAAGTGGGAGGGGGTAGGGGAAAGGAAAGAAGGGAGTGGAATTAGTATGAGAAAATGAATAAATGGAAACAAAGTCTTTGTAAATAGGGAGGGATGGAGGGGTTGAATGGAGGGTAGGGGAAGGGGGAAAAATAAGAACCAAGAGAGACTAAAGGTGCAAATTTCCAATAATGAATGTCATTATATTGTATACCTAAAATGTACCAATAAAATAAAAAAACAAAACAACTAACTACAAAACCCCCACAAAAATCTGCTTGTTTCATAATGCCTAGAAAGTCTGACTAGGAAGTCATTCTTTTTCTCACAAGTAGATCAAAAGGGCTCAAGGGCTGACAGTAAGTGGAGAGTGGGCAGCTTTCACTGAGGGTTAGCTTTCGCAGTGCACTGGTCTGCTGACTGAGCTGAGCAGTGAGTGCCTCCCGAGGAGCAGGGAGGCTGCAGGTTAAAAAAAAAAAAAAATTAGTCCATGGAAAGTACCTTTTTTTTTTTTTTTTGGTACTGGGGATCGAACTTGGGTCCTTGTGCTTGCGAGGCAGGTGGCAAAACCACTGAGCTAAATCCCCGGCCCTTGGAAATTACCTTTTAATGACTGATCCTCAAATACAAAAAGATCCACTTGGCCAAAGCCCCCTTACTTAATGTTTACTTGTTACAAAGCAAAAAGTTTATTCTTTAAAAATAATGTTTATCTGACCGGGGATTTAGCTCAGGGGTTCCACTGCCTGCCTCGCAAGCGCAAGGTTCTGAGTTCGAGCCCCAGTACCAAAAAAAATAATGTTTATCAAATGTATAGCAATTTTTCTCAGGTTTAACGTTTTTCCTCTTGTGAAATATACATCCAAAAATGCATAGAATTTATATGGATAGTTTAATAAGTAATTATAAAGGAAATACATAACATTTACACATGGAGGAAGAAACCACCAGCACCGGAAGCTCCCTGCAAGGCCCTCTGTCATCACCGGTTCACCCTTCTTCCCTAGTCTGCCCTGTGCCAAATTCTGATGATTATTTTTTTTATCATTTAATACTCAAACTACTCCAAAACAGTACATATTAGCTTTGGCTTTTTAACCCTTTCCTATTCTTTTATTTTGAAAAATCTCAAACCTGAAGGAAAGTACCAAAGAAGTAAAATGAACCTTTTCATGCTCTTCACCGCAATTCCCAGTTGTTAGCATTTTGTCATGTTTTCTTTATAGCCCTATAGATGGGTATTTTATATGCTGAACTGTTTAAAGCATTGGTTTTGAAATTTATATGAACAGACTTATACTTTGTATATTATTTTGTCTTTTCATTTTTATAAAGTTTGGGAGATTGATCCATTTTGTTATAAAAGCTGTATTTATTTTTTTAAAAACCCACAAAGAAATCAGCAACAGAAAAATAATGCAATGTCAGGAATAAGTTAATACACGAATGGTCTCAATTTCCTAATCAAAAGACATGCATTGGCAGAATGGATGCAATGTATAAGAAACACATTCAATTAAAAAAGAAATTCACAGATTAAAAATCAAAGGATGGAAAACAATATTCCATCCAATGGAAACACTGAAAAAAACAGGAGTAGCTATCTTAACTTCAGACAAAGTGGATCTCGAGCCAAAACTGATCAAAAGAACAAAGAAGGTCACTACATATTGATTAAGGGAATAACTCAACAGAAAAAGATAACAATTATAACCATATATGTACCAAATACTAGCATGCCCAACTTCTTTTTTTTTTTTTTTTTGCATGCCCACCTTCTTAAAGGAAACACTCATGAACATGAACAATCAGATAAACACCAATAAAATTTTTGTGGGGGACTTTAATATCCTGCTGTCACAAATAGACAGATCAATTAGGCAGAAAAATCAACAAAGAAATATCAGAGTTGAACCAAACCTTCAAACAAATGGATTAATGGATATGTACAGAGTGTTCCATCCAACAATAGAACACACATTCTTCTCAGCAGTACATGGGACTTACTCCAAAACAGACCACATATTAGCCCAGGAAGCATACTCAAATAAATAGAAAAGAATTGAAATTATGTCATGCATATTACTCAGTCATAGTGGAACGAAGCTAGAAGCCAATGGCAAAAAAACCCCCACAGAAATTATGCAAATACATGGAAATTAAATAATAACCTCTTGAATGATCAATGGGTCACAGACAAAATTAAGGAGAAAATTAGACAGTTCCTACAAGCAAATGATAATGCCTGTACAACACGCTGGATCCTATGGGACACAATGAAAGCAATCTTAAGAGGGAAGTTTATAGCTGTGAATGCCCACATCATAAAAAGGAGTGAGCTCAAATAAATAACCTAATGATGCACCTCCAAGTGCTAGAAAAATAAGAATAATCCAAGTCCAAAGCTAGTATGAGAAAGGAAATGATTCATTTCAGGAATTAAAGAAATTGAGATCTCCCCGCAAAATACAATGAATCGAAGAGCTGGTTCTTTGAAAGAAAAAAAAAAGACAAACATTTAGCCAATCTTACCAGAATAAGGAAAGAAAAGACCCAAATTCATGCAATTAGAAAGGAAAAAGATCAGGGCTGGGGATTTAGCTCAGTGGTTCTGCCGTCTGCCTCGCAAGTGCAAGGACCCAAGTTCGATCCCCAGTACCAAAAAAAACAAACAAAGAAATGAAAAAGGTGAAATCACAGTGGATTCTGCTGAAATCCAGAAGATTATTGGTAACTACTTTGAGAACCTGTACTCTAGTAAAATAGGAAATTCAGAAGAAATGATACATATGAACTACCAAAACTGAACCAATGAAATATAAAAATCCCGAGTCATCAAACATCAGTCAATAAGATTGGAGAAGAAATTTTTTTTAATACCTACCAACTGTTGGGCATGGTGGCACACGCCTGTAATTCCAGTACTCAGGAGGCTGAGGCAGGAGGATTGCTGCAAGTTCAAGGGTAACCTGGGCTACATAGTGAGACCCTGCCTCAAACAAAAAACAACCCCCATCCAAATAGTATCAACTAAGAAAAGCCCGGGTCCCGATGGATTCGCTGCCAAATTCTGCAAGAACTTTAGAGAAGATCTAATGCCAATACTCCTCAAACTCCCTAATGAAATTCAAAGGAAAGCAGTACTCTCAAAATTATTCCTGGAAGCAAGAATTACCCTGATTCCAAACCCAGAAAAGTACCCAACCAAAAGAAAAAAAGAGAACTACAGGCCCATCTCTTTAACAAACACAGATGCAAAAAATCCTCAACAAGCTACTAGCAAGCCAAATGTAGAAAATCACCAAAAAGATCATACACCCTGACCAAGTAGGATTCATTCCAGAGATGCAGGCTGGTTCAACACATGCAAATCAATAAATGTAATACATCACATAAATAGAAGCAAGGACAAAAATTACGTGATCATCTCAATAGGTGCAGAAAAGGCGTTTGACAAAATTCAACATCCATTCATGATAAAAAAACAAAAAAACAAAAAAACCTGAAGAAAGTAGGCATAAAAGGTATTTAGCTCAGGGCTGAGGATTTAGCTCAGTGGCATAGCCCCTCCCTGCAAACTCAAAATCCTGAGTTCGATCCTCAGTACCAGTGTGTGGAGCGGAGGTATTTAGCTCAATCTGGTAAAGCCATCTATGACAAACCAATGGTCAACATCATATTAAATGCAGAGAAGTGGAGGGCTTTCCCTCTAAAATCAGAAACAAGACAAAAATGTCCACTATCGGGCCGGGGATTTAGCTCAGTGGTTCCAGCGTCTGCCTCACAAGCCCAAGGTCCCGAGTTCGATCCCCAGTACCAAAAAAAGAAAAAAAATGTCCACTATCATCCCTTCTGTTCAATATAGTTCTAAAAATATTAACCAGAGCAATTAGGCAAGAGAAGTAAAAGGGATATGGATAGGAAAGGAAGAAGTTAAATTATCATTATTTGGAAATGACACAATCCTCTACATAGAAGACTCCAAAAATTCCACCAAAAGACTCCTAGAATTAATAACCAAACTCAGTAGTGTAGCAGGATACAAAATCAACACTCAAAAATCAGTAAGATTTCTGTACACCAATAATAAACTCACTGAGAGAGAAATTAGGGAAATAATACTTTTCATAATACCATCAATAAAAATGAAATATGAAGGAATGAACTTAGCCAAGAAAGTGAAAGAGCCTCTTCCTTCCTTCTTCCTTCCTTCCTTCCTTCCTTCCTCTTTCTTTTCTTTCTTTCTTTCTTTCTTTCCTGGGGATCGAATTCAGGACCTTGTGCCTGCAAGGCAGGCACAGTGCCACTGAGCTAAATCCCCAGGCCAAAAGACTCTTTAACAAATGGTGCTGGGAAAACTGGCTTTCCACATACAGAAGATTGAACCTAGACCCATATCTCTCATCCTGCACTAAACTAAAATAAAAATGGGTCCAAAATCTATTAAAACAGAAACATTTACTCTGCTAGAAGACAAAATAGGTAAAACTCTTGAAGACATAGGTGCAAGCAAAGACTTTCAGAACAGAAGCCCCGTTACACAAAAAATAATACAAGAATCAACAAATGGGATCACAGCAAATTAAAAAGCTTCTGTAAAGCAAAGAAAATCACCAACAGAAAGAAAAGACAACCTACACAATGGGAAAGAATTTTTGCCAACTACTTCTCAAAGGACTAATATCTAGAATATATAAAGAACTCAAAAAACTTAGACCCCCAAATTTAAGTACCCAACCAAAAAATGGTCATCTGAAATGGATACTTTTCAGATGAAGAAATACAAATGGCCAATAAATCCATTAAAAAATGTTCAACATCATGAAAAAATAGAAATTCCATTTGATTCAGCTATTCCCTTACTAGGTATCATCCCAGAAGATTTAAAGACATATACTACAGTCATGTATGCACACCTATGTTTATAGCAGCACAATTCATAATAGCTAAATCTTGGAAGCAGCCTATATATTCAGGTGAATAGAAAATGTATTATTTACACACAATGGAGTACTACTCAACCATAGAGAAGGATAAATTTGAGTAATTTGTAGGAAAATGGGTGTACCCTGAGACCATAATATTAAGTGAAATAATCAGAAGCACACTTAAATATCACATGATTTCTCTTATATGCTTACATGTAAATAAAATACAAAATAAAAGACAAAAGGCAAAAGAGAGAAAGAAGTTGTAATATAGCATGGCGAATACATCTAAAAGTATACCTTGATTTACTATAATTGTTTTATGTGATATATATTTTTGAGAGGGAGGTTGTTAGTCTGGCTGTTAATCTGTGTTTTTTTTTCTTAAATTCTTTTATTGGTACATTTTAGGTATACAATACATTTAGATTTATCTTTGGGTGCTTGTACCTGTACATGATGTCTCTTGGTTCTTATTTTTTCCCCATTACCTGTGCGCCCTTTAACCCTAAACCCTTCCCTATTTACATACTTTGTTTCCATTTTTTTTCTTTTCTCATAATTTTTCCTTTCCGTTCTTTCCTTTCCCCTTCCCCTCCCACCACCCCTACCCCTTTGGACCTTTTCCTATTTCAAAGTATCAATAATTAGTTATTAATCCTTTTAGTCCTTATTTACACTCTCAGTTTCTCACACTAGAGAAACTATTCAGTATTTACACGTGTGTCCTATTTATTTCACTTAAGAGTATGGCCTCAATATGCATCCATTTAGCTATAAATAACTCTAGTTTCTCATTCTTTATGGCTGAGTAGTACTCCATTTTATAAAAAAACCCCACATCTTCTTTATCCATTTTCCAGTCGATGGGCACTTGGGCTGTTTCCAAGCTTTAGCTATTATAAACTGTGCCACTATAAACATGGGTACACATATATCGCTGTGGTAAGATTCTTTTAATTCTTTTGGGAAGATACCCAGCAGGAAAATAGCTGGGTCAAATGGGACCTCCAGCCCTACTTCTTTGAAGTATCTCCACACTGATTTCCATAGTGGTTGCACCAGTCTACACTCCCAACAATAATGGAGAAAGGTTCCTTTCTCCCCACACCGCTGCCAGCATTTGTTATTGGTTGATATCTTGATAGCAGCCATTCTTTCCCGGTGAGGTGGAATCTCAGTGTTGTTTTCATCTGCATCTCTCAAATAACCAGTGATGTTGAACATTTTTTCATATATTTATTTGCTACTTTTACTTCTTTGTCTGAGAAATGTCTGTTCATTTCAGATGCCCATTTTTGAATTGGGTCTTTGAATTTGGGGGGTCTGATTTTTTTCAGTTCTTTATATATTCTAGATAGTAGCCCTTTGTCTGAGGTACAGCTGCTAAAAATTTTTTCCCACATTGTAGGTTGTCTCTTAGCTCTGTTGGTGGTTTCTCTTGCAGTGCAGAAGATTTTCAATAAGATGAAATCCCAGTTGTTGATTCTTTCTGCTAGTTCCCGTGCTACTGAGGTTTTGTTCATAAAGTCTTTTCCTATGCCAATATCTTCAAGAGTTCTACCTAACTTATCTTCCAGCAAGTTTAGTGTTTCTGTCTTAATATTTAGATCTTTAATCCACTTAGATCTTAGTTTAGTGCATGGTGATAGATATGGCCTAGTTTTAATCTCTGACAGGTTGAAATCCAGTTTTTCCAACACCATTTATTAAATAGGCTATCTTTCGTCCAATGAAGGTGGTTGGCTCCTTTGTCAAAGATGAGGTGGCTGAGTATGTCTGAAGTTGTTTTTGCATCTTCCAATCTATTCCACTGATTCTCGGGTCTGTTTCTTTGCCAGTACCATGCTGTTTTTATCACAGTAGCTTTGTAGTATAGCTTCAAGTTGGGTATTATGATATCCCCAGCCATGTCTCTGTTGCCCAGAATTTCTTTTGCTATTCTAGGTCTCTTCTGGTTCCAAATGAATTTTTGGATTGTTTTCTCTAGCTCTGTGAAGTATATTGTTGGAATTTCAATCACCATTGCATTAAATCTATATAGCAGTTTTGGAAGTATAGCCATTTTCACTATATTGATTCTTCCTACCCAGGAACAAGGGATGTCTTTCCATTTTCTTATATCCTCCTCAATCTCCTTTTTCAGGGTGCTGTAGTTTTCAGCGTAGAGGTCTTTTGCTTCCTTTGTTAGATTGATTCCTAGATATTTCTTTTGGATGCTATTGTAAAAGGAATTGTTTCCCGAATTTCTCTCTCAATGAGTCTGCTATTTGTGTATAAGAAGGCTATTGTTTTTTGAGTGTTGACCTTATATCCAGCTACTCTACTGAATCTGTCAATTAAGTCCAGAAGTCTTTTGGTAGAGTTTTTTTGGGTCTTCTATGTAAAGTATCATATCATTGGCAAATAATGAGAGTTTAACTTCTTCCTTTCCTATCTTTATTCCTTTTATTTCTTTCTCTTTTCTAATTGCTGTGGCTAATGTTTCCAGAACTATATTGAACAGGAGTGGTGATAGTGGGCATCCTTGTCTTGTTCCTGATTTTAGAGTGAAAGTTTTCAGTTTTTGACCATTTAGTATGATGTTGGCTGTTGGTTTTTCATAAATAGCCTTAATCAGGTTGAGATAAGGGCCTTCTATTCCAATTTTCTGTAGGGTTTTTTATCATGAATGGGTGTTGGATTTTGTCGAATGCCTTTTCTGCATCTATTGAGATGATCATATGGTTTTTGTCCTTGACTCTGTTAATATAGTGTATTACATTTATTGACTTATGTATGTTGAATCATCCTTGCATCCCTGGGATAAATCCGACTTGGTCAGGGTGTATGATCTTCTTGATGACTCTTTGTATTCTGTTTGCCAGTATCTTGCTGAGGATTTTTGCATCTATGTTCATTAGGGAGATTGGCCTGTAGTTCTCTTTTGGGGTTGGGTCTTTCCCTGGTTTTGGAATCAAAGTCACACTTGCTTCCAGGAATGAATTTGGAAGCCTTGCTTCCCTTTCAATTTCCTTGATGAGTTTAAAGAGTAATGGCATTAGTTCTTCTTTAAATGTCTTGTAGAATTCAGCAGTGAAGCCATCAGGACCTGGGCTTTTCTTTGTTGGTAAGTATTTTATTATATTTTCAATTTCACTCATTGTAATTGGGGTGTTTAGAATTTCTATATCTTCTTCATTTAACTTTGGCAATTCATATGTATCTAGGAATCTGTCCATTTCTTCTGTGTTTTCCATTTTATTGGAGTACAGGTTCTTGAAGTAGGTATTGATGAGCCTCTGGATTTCTGTTGGATGTGTTGTGACTTCCCCTTTTTCATTCTTGATTGCATGGATTTGAGTCTTTTCTTTCCCTTTTTTGATAAGGTTGGCTAAAGGTTTATTGATTTTATTTATTCTTTCAAAAAACCAACTCTTTGACTCATTAATTTTTTGTATCGTTCTCTTTGTCTCCATTGCATTGATTTCTGCTCTGATCTTTATAATTTCCTCTCTTGTGTGGGCTTTGGGTTCGTTATTCTCTTCTTTTTCTAGGAGTTTGAGGTTCTGCATTAGATTATTTATCTGAGCTTTCTCTGTTTTCCTAATATGGGCATTTACTGCTATGAATTTCTCACGTAGAACTGCTTTCATTGTGTCCCATAGATTCCTAAATGTTGTACTGGCATCATCATTCACTTGTAGAAACTGTCGAATTTCTTCTTTAATTTCCTCTGTGACCCACTGGTTGTTCAGGAGAGTGTTATTCAATTTCCAGGTGTTTGTGGGAGTTCTGCAGTTTCTCATGTTATTGATCTCCAATTTTATTGCACTGTGGTCTGGTAATATACAGGGAGTAATTTCAATTCTTTTACATTGACTTAGACATGTTCTGTGAGCTAGCACGTGGTCTATTTTGGTGAACGACCCGTGTGCAGCTGAAAAGAATGTGTATTGTGATTTTGTGGGGTGGAACACTCTGTAAATATCTATCAAGTCCACTTGTTCAATAGCTTGGTTCAGTTCTAGAATTTCATTGTTAATTTTTTGTCTAGATGATCTGTCTATTTGTGATAGTGGGGTATTGAGGTCCCCACTACAACTGTATTAGTGCTTATTTGGTTTTTCATGTCCATTAATATTTGTTTTGTATAGTTGGGGGCATTCGAATTTGGTGCATATATATTTAGGATTGTCATCTCTTCCTCTTGGATTGTTCCCTTCACAAGGATGTAATGACCATCTTTGTCTCTCTTAATTAGTTTTGGTTTGAAATCTACTTTGTCTGCAAATAAGATTTCTACCCCTGCTTTTTTCTGGGTTCCTGTCTCGTGGAGAGCCATTTTCCACCCTTTTACTTTCAGTCTATGAATTTCTTTTTGAGTTAGGTGTGCTTCTTGTATACAGTATATTGCTGGATTTTGCTTCTTAATTCATTCTGTCAGTCTACTTCTTTTGATTGGTGAATTGAGGCCATTAACATTGACAGTTATAATTGAGAGATATTGACGCTTATTTCTTTTTCCCCCTTTCCCTTTAGTTTCTTACCTTGTCTGGTGGCTTCCCTCTGTTGAGCCTCATGGAGTTGTGACCTTCATTGCCTTTTTCTAGGATATTGCTTAGAATTGTTTGGAATGCTGGTTTAATGTTCATGAAATTTCTCAGGTGTTCTTTTTCATGGAAGTATCTAATTTCCCCATCAATTTTGAAAGATAATTTTGCAGGATACAACAGTCTAGGTTGGAAGTTATTTTCCTTTAGGGCTTGAAATACTTCACTCCAGGCTCTCCTTGATTTGAGGGTTTGTGTTAAGAAGTCTGCCGTGATTCTGATGGGCTTTCCTTTATAAGTGATTTGTTTCTTTTCTGTAAGGGCCTGCAGGATTTTGTTCTTCTGTTGGGTTTCTGGGATCTTGACTATTATATGTCTAGGTGTAGTTTTTTTGATCATGGCTGGGTAGAGTTCTATATGCCTTACTTATCTGTATGTCCAATTCTCCTCCTCTGTCTGGGAAGTTTTCTACTATTACTTCTGTGAACAGTTTTTTTATGTCAATTGTACTTTCTCCTGTTTTTTCGTGGACTCCTATCAGTCTTACGTTAGTCTTCTTTGCATCATCTAGCAGCTGTTGAATTGATTTCTCATGCTCCCTTACTATTTTTAAGAAATCTCTGTTTTCATGGTCCTTCACCGCAATCCTGTCTTCTATATCTGATATTCTATCTTCAAATTCTCTTAATCTGCTCTGCATGCTTTCAATGGAGTTGTTAATCTCCTGAATATCTGTTTGAATCTGTTTCATGGATTCCATTTCTTTCTTATGTTGGGCAATCATGGTTTCCATTTCTTTCTTATGCTGGGCATTCCTGGCTTCCAGCATGTTTCTGAGCTGATCTATTTTTTTTTTATCAGTTTCTGTTCTAGAGCTTCTAATCATGTCTTTCACTCTGCTCACCATCTCTGTAGTTATCTGGGAGATTATTTCTGCTTTGAATTTTTCTAGAGCCTCATTCATCTGTTTTGTTACTTCCTGTGCTATCAGTTCAGTGTGTCCAGGTGGTTGATTATCAGACTTTTGCACCTCATTTCCCCCAGAAATTGCCTTTTGTGGGGTGGAAGTCTGGGTTTGTGACTTGCTTAAATGCCTTCTCATTTTTGTTTTTGGTACTGTCCCTGGTTTAGCTCCTGGGTTGATATTATGAAGTTGTTTATTGTAAGTATCTTTGTTGATCTATTTAAAACCCTTATGGAATGATTGCTTTTCAGAGGTGTCTACCAGGTATAGCTGGTCTTTAGGTTTTGAGTCTCTAATGACTCTGAGGCTATCTCATTTTCATTATACCAGAAAGGAAAACTGTTTAGATCAATCATGACACCTTAGCCCAAGTCATACAATCAGCAACACCATAGCATCAAATACCTCTTAAAGAATGACAATTTGTGGTAGTTATTAATCTATCACCTTTAAAAAATAAAGGGCCTCCTTCAAGATGTGTCTCTGCTGTCACAATAGACAACATGAGCAGCAGTGTGCAGTTATAAGTCAATGAGTCTCAGTAAGCTAGTCCCAGACTCGTGAGATTCAGGCAGATTTCTGGTTGGAAGTCCCAAGTTGAGCTCCCTGTCCTCCTGCAGGGTTGAACTCTGCAAGTTTCTACTGCAGGTTTCAGCTGCTTTTCCCCTGAAGAAAGTCCAGTTTCCGATGGGAGCTGATAATCCCTCCAATTTACCAATCACGGTGGTCTAGTGTGCCTTTATTGCAGAGATTCCCTTCACTTTTCCAGTGAGCTTGTTTTCATTAGGGAGCCTGAGACCGGCACTCTCTCTGTTGTTCACTTCTGGAGCTCAGGACAATGGCTTTTGTCCCCCTGAGCCTCTGCAGTGTGTATTTAAGTAGCTCCACAACCAAAAGGCCAGAGGCCGGGGGTGGGGGGGTATTGTTGGAAGCGCCTGTGCAGCCAAGCCATCAGCTGGTGGGCCTGCTGGGGTGGGGAGGGGTCCTCCTCCTCACCCTGTCCTGGTGGCTGGTGGAAAGCCTGTCCTCAATCTGTGTTTTGATAAAGATTTAAAAATAAATAAATCTGATACTGGCAAAAAAAGAAGAGGGGGCACCTGGAAAGGTGTCCAGTGTCTCCCTCCCCAGCTCCTTCCTTCTCCCTGCTTCCTGGTCACCATGAGGTAGGTGGGTGGCTTTTTTTTTTTTTTTGAGACAGGGTCTTGCTGTATACTTCAGGCTGGCCTCAAACTCATGGTGATCCTCCTGCCTCAGCCTCCCAAGTGCTGAGATTACAAGTGTGCACCACCATCCCTGGCGAGGTGAGAGGCTTTTCCTCTGCAATGCCCCTCTGCCATGCTGCACTGCCTTGGAACCAGCTGACTATGGATTGAAACCTTGACAAACTGTGAACCAAGATAAACCTTTCCTCCTTGCAATTGTGGGTGTTGGGTACTGTCTCAGCAGCAAAGAAAGTGACTAAGACAGAGAACATAGTCTGAATAGTTTTGATTTTCTAAGATACGTGGATTTTTTTCTTTTTATGGCCCAGTGACGTGGTTGATTTTGATAAACACTGCATGTTCACTTGAAAAGATGTACGTTTTTTGAGTTCTCAACCCAAATTGGTTAAGTCATCTGTGTTAGTTTCTTTTCTCTCGTTACTGAGACAAAATACCTAACACCCAAAGTTAAAGGGGAAGGCGTTTATTTGGATTATAGTTCATAGAAGTTTCAGTCCATAATTGGCTTGTCCAAGGTAGGGATAACAAACAGGCATCGAAGAGCAGAAACAACATAGCACGCACGGGTAGCAAAGGTAACAAGAGAGTTTTAACAGTGTCTCCCTGTTTTATTTTATTCAGACTACTTAGGGTGGATAGCACTCACACCCTTAATCCTAGTGTCCTTGAGCCTAGCATTGCACCATGAATCAATTCCAGCTTCACACACTCTAGATCAAGCCTATGACCACATGATGCTCTGGGGGGACATTGAGACTCAAACCATAACATCATCTCTGATTGATTGAAGAAACAACCTGTGACTCATATCTCAGAGACAACCTTGGAACCCTTCTCAACAGAATTCCATGGATATGAGCAGGTGCTCACCATAGAACTTATGTCCTGCCTAGCCAGCAGCCTCAGGCCAGGTATGTGATCGGCATATAGCCTTCCATCTGTAGGGTCTTGGGCAAGTTTCCCTAACCTCTTTGATCCTCTGCTAATAACAGCTCCCCTCTGCCTCCCACTGTGAGGATTAAGTGAGAATGAAGTGCTTAGCTCAAGGACTGTCATCTCCTAAGCAAGTTCGAGCCAGACACGTAGGCCCTTGCCCTCCTCCACCCTTTCTCCCACCTTTCAACCCACATCTTATCATACTCCAGGGCCCAGGTAGGACTACCCCTCCTCTGGGAGTCCTTTGCCTGCTCTTGTTTGCTCTGGCTGCCAGTGTCTGCATCTTCTGTCCTATTTAGAGGAGTCCTTTCAGGAGTCATGAGGCAGGAGGCAGATGTACCTTTCCCTTGAGAAGCAAAACCCTCCAATGCTTGGTTTCCCAGTTTCCCTCGCATCCTGGCATGGTCATGTGACCTGGGTTCTGCCAATCAGACTTTGCCACTGCAGGCTTAGCATTTGGATCAGGGACTGGGAGACAGTGCCCAGGCAAGGAGGGTGGTGTTGGGTGGGCTGGAATTGGCCTCCATTTCTGGTGCCAGTTGTGGTCAGGACTAGCAGTGCGGGCTGTGGGTTTAGGCCTTTGCATGTCTCACTGGACCAGTTCTGTCAGCGATTTTGGCCACCTCTTGGCCCCAAGGCCTCTGAGCATGGTTTGATCACCTGCCAATGTCCTGAGACTAACCCAACCCTCTTCTAACAGGTTCTCTTGGTGCTGAAATCAGTCAGAGCTGCTTTCTGTTGTAGCCAAGACTTGTCCATAGGTCCTTGGTCCTTTCTCACTTCTAAGGACCTCCCGAGCCCCTGAACCCACAAGCCCAGCTTTGACTGTGGTCCTATTATGTTCTGGCTCCATCATAGCTGCCCTCCTTTACACTCAGAGTCCCTTAGCCACAACTCGAGGGTCACAGGGGACTCAACTGCAGTATTCTTCAGATTTTAAAAAGATGAGACCTTTGACAAAGGACTTAGATCCTGTCTCAAGATACAAAATAAAAAGGGCTGGAGTTATGACTCAGAGGTACAGCACTTGCCTAACATGTGTGAGGCCATAGGTTCAATCCCCAGTATTGAAAAAAAGCCAAATAAAATCTAATGTAATTCTGGAACCATACCCAGTAATCAACACCAGCATATTCACAACCAGTGGCTGATCTTGGTAAGGCAATGTTGTGGTTTGGATTGGGACTGTCTCCATAAAGCCTGTGTGCTAAGAGGCTTGTTCCAGTTTGGAGTAGTGGGGAATGGTGGAGCCTTCCAGAGGAGGGGCTTGTTGGGTGGCCTTTGGTCACTGAGGGTGCAGGATCCTTGTTTTTTCCTCTCTTTCCCTCCCTGGCCATGAGGCAGGTGATTTTGCTTTGCCCCTCTCTCTCTCTCCATGATCTGCTGCTTTGCACAAAGCAACATAGCCAACCAGTCATGGAGTGAAATCTCTAAACCCAGGAGCCAAAATAAACCTTTTCTAAGTAGATTATCTCAGGTATTTGTTATAGTCATAAAAAGCTGATCAACACTTGGCATCATTTCAGGTCAGGTTTGCCATCAGATGAGTTTTGGGAGCAAATTTACAAAACCACTTCCAGTTTGTGAGTTTCAGATTGAATAACAATAATGACAATAACAACTAATGACCTATATCAGCTAGCCTTTATTGAGCACTTACTACTGTATGCCAGGAACTGCACTAATGTTAATCCTCACCTCTCCTGCTATCCAGAGCCTTACCTGACTCTGCTCTTCCCTGTTCCAGGTCTGCGTTATAAGGGGCAGACAGGCAAAGGATAGAAATACCAGCCCCAGAGAAACCATCACTCTGGCAAATGAGCTAAAGAGGATGCAAATCCCTTTTTAGGAGCACAGGCAAATGTCTACATCTGTGCTGATGGCTATGAACATACAAATGCCCCAGATCTCAATGTCTGAAAGCCTGGCCTTGGCATTGTGCCTGCTGCATCCTCTCTTCAGGCATCTTTGGATTCAGTGGTTTTCAAACTTGGGGTTTCACAACCTGCAGGGATTCCAGATAAGTCACCACAGTGTGACTGATGGGGAATTGCCACTCGAGGACACCATGCAACCAACTCCTGGGGCTTTGCTCCTTCTTTTTCAGAAAGTAAGGGCATTTTGAGGATCCCACAGGGGTGCACTTAGTTTTAAATAGTCACGGCACTTGCTCTTTTTTGGGCATAGTTGTAGCCGACAAATTAAGCCCTCAATTAGTAGCTGGCTGACCCCCATTTTAGACTGGAAACTCCCCAGGGTAAGAAGCCAGAGTAGCGTATCCAGTAGGCTCATCTAGGCCATCTCTCCCCTACCTTGACCACCCTCGATACCTGTTAGAAACACTTACTTTGCGCTGGGATCAGTGCAAAGTGCCTTCTATAACGGAGAAGCAGTGATCTCTTCTCAGCCTTGTTTTACAAGTGGGTGGCTCAGAGAGGTGAGGTAGCATGACCAACATTACACAGCTAATAGATCAAGAACTTAAACTTGAATCTGTAGCCCTAAAATCACTATCTTGTAAGATATCGCCAAGATATGTGGACAGGCAGGTGTACAAAGAGCATCACATAATCTGCACAGACCTCACATTAGGGAAAGGACTCTCGAAACAATGTATTGAACAAGCAGAAAAAACTGTTGGGACAAAGATCTGGAAGTTTCCAAAGAACGTAGACTCCACATGGTTCTTGCAACCCAAAATGCATGCTAGGATTTTTTTTTTTTTTGCCATGTTGTTACTGTCTCTCATTTGAAAGAAAAGCAGAATAAATACCTACAGGTACATTTGGATATCTTCCCCAAGATTTACCATTTGCTATTGTTCTGCTTTCTCTCTGTGTGTGTCAGCATTGGGTGCTAGAAATTTCTGTGACAATGAAATGTTTTATACCGCACTGTCTCGGATTGCAGCCACCAGCCCCACCTGGCTACTCAGCACATGAATCGGGGCTCCTGTACCTGAATTTTAAATTGCATTTATTTTTAATTAATTTAGTGTGCATAAATAACTATGTGTGACTAGTGGCTGTGGTGTTGGACTGCACAGCTCTATGTAACTCGTGGATTTTGCTAAACCACTTGAAAAGAAGTTGCAGACATCATGACACATTACCCAGAAACATTGCTGTGTCAGAACAAGGATTTTCCTATATAACCACGACACTGTTACTACAATCGAAAAATTTTTTCTAAAAGTATTTACACAATTTATACCTTCAGCATTAGAAATGATGCAAAGATGAAATGGTGATTATGATACATTTATTGAGATGTAATTTCTATCCCATGCAGTCCACCTCCTTGAATGATACAATTCTATGTTTTTACCATATTAACAGAATTGTGACACTAACATCACACTCGATTTGAGAACATTTTTATCACCCTGAAAAGAAACCTGTGCCCTTTGGCAGTCACTGGTCCCATTCTCTCTCCAGTCCTGCTCTGCTGTCCCACCAGCCCCAGCTCCAGCCCCAGCCCAGTAACCACCAATCTGCATGCTGTCTCTGTGGATTTGCCTCTTCCGGACACTTCATATAAGTGCAGCATACCACACGTGGTCCTTCGTGCCTGACTTCTTTCACTTTGCATAGTGTTTTTAAGGTCCATCCATCCCCCCCTCCCTTTTTTGAGACAGGGTCTCACTTTGTATTCTAGGTTGGCCTTGAACTCACTATGTAGCCTAACTGGCCTTGAATTTGTAGTGATCCTCCTGCTCCAGCTTCCCAAGTGCTGGGATTACAGGTGTGTGCCACTGCATCTGGCTTTGGGTAGCATGTATCAGTGTCATTTTTCCTTGGGATAAAATTCACGTAACATAAAATTCACTCCTAATCATTTTATAGCGCCCAATTCAGTGGCTTCTAGGATATTCTAGATGGTGACTATCTTAGGCCAGTCCTTTTTTTCCAGTGCTGATAATTGAATCTTAGCCTTTACATTTTTTACCTTGAGACAAATTCTTGCTAAGTCACTAAATTGGCTAGGTTAGGCATGAACTTGCAATCCTCCTGCCTCAGCCTCCCAGCGTGCTGGGATTACATAGTCAAGTACCACTACACCCAATTTATTTTAGGCCATCCCTGCTGCTATAATAAAATTACCCTGAAAACTGAGATTGACTTATTGCTCACAGTTCTAGAGGCTGAGAATTCTACGATCAGGCCCGACAGATTTGGCATCTGGTGAGGGCCTGTTCCTCAGATGGCACTTTCTCACCTCGTGTGGCAGAAGGACAAGAACTGTGTCCTCAGAGGGCAAAGGGAGCTGATTGGCTCCTCAAGACCTCTGTTAACAGGGCATTGACACCTTTGTGAGGTTACAGCCCTCAGGGCCTAATCACCCCTAACATTCTCATATGGGCCTTAGGCTCTAACATTTGCATTTGCGGGACACTCACCAATCTCTAGTTCCCAACAATTTCATCACCCTGGAAAGACTGGTCCCTCCCTACCCCTCATGCCGCCCCGGGGGGCCGTCCACCTACCTTTCTGTCCCTGTGGATTCCCCTATTATAGGCATTTCACACAAACGGAATTAGACATAATGTAGCTTCATTTACAGCTGGCTTCTTTGACTCGGTATTTTTAAAAGACTTTTCCATGTGGTAGCCTGCATCCCTGCTTCATTCTGAGTAACATTCCATGGCATGGATGGACCACATTTTACTTATCTGTTCATGAACTGGTGGACATCGAGCCCTTCCTACTTTTTAGCTGTTGTGGATAATCCTGCTCTGGACATCGGTGTCAATGTTTTGGCTTGAACACTTGTGTCCAGTTGTCCTGCAGGAGTGGAGTTGCTCGGTCGTGTGGGAATTAGGTGTGTAACCTTTGGAGGAATTGTCAAGCTGTTCTTCACAGGGACAGCACCATTTATTTCAAAGCCACACAAGCCATGCAGGAGGATCCCAGTTTCTTCATATCTTTTCACAGCTGCTTGTCTGCCTTTTGAATCACAAGGCCTTGCAAAGTCACTAAGTTGCCCAGGCTGGGCTCAAACTTGCAATCCTCCTGCCTCAGCCTCCCAGAGTGCTGGGATTACAATGTTCCACCACCATGCCTGGTTAACTGTGGGGTTTTATTATAGATCCCCTTTATCAGGATGAGTACAACTCTCTTCACTTTCTAGCTTGAGTGTTTTGGGGTTTTTTTGTACCGGGGATCAAACTCGGGTCCTTGCGTTGAATGTGTTTTTTGTTTTTGTTTTTTAGTGTTTTGGTAGATTGGTTGGTTTGGTGTTGGGGACTGAACCACACACACTAGGCAAATGTTCTACCACTGAGCTATATCCCAGCCCTATGTTGAGTGTTTTTAATCATGACAAATGCTGGACCTTCTCAAAAGCTTTTCCTGCAGAAATTAAAATGATCATTGTATCAACATGGTATATTACACTGATTGATTTTTCTATGGTAAACCAATCTTGCATTTCTGGGATAACTTTCAGTTAGTCATATTGTTTAATCCTTTAAATATGCTGTTGGTTTTGCGAGCTGGTAGTTTTAAAGGATTTTTGCATGAAAATTCATGGGGGAGATTTGTCTACAGCTTTCTTTTGTTATGATGCCTTTGTCCTTGGAATCAGAGTAACCCTGGCCTCATGGAAGGAGTTGGGAAGTGTTTCCTCCTCCCCTATGTTTTGAAAGAGTTTTAAAAGGATTGGTGTTAATTCTCCCATAAATCTTTAATATTCCACTAGCAACACCATCTAGTCCTGGGCTTGCCTTGTTGAAAGTTTCTTTTCTTTTTTTTACCATACTGATTCAATCTCTTTACTTATTGCAGGTCTATTTGGATTTTCTTGTTCTTTTCAATTCAATTTTGGCAGTTTGGGTCTTTCTAGGAATGTGTTCATTTCATCTATGCCATCTAATTTGTTGGGATACAATTGTTCATGGCATTCTTCTATAATCCTTTTTATTTTTTCACAAGGTTGGTAGCAATGTTCCCACTTTCATTTCTGATTTAGTAATTTGAGTCTTTTTCCTCTTTTTCTCTGTCTAGCTAAAGCTTTGTCAATTTTGTTGATCTTGTCAAAGAAAACTTCTGGTTTCATTGATTCTCTCTTTTATTATTTTGTTCTCTCTTCATCTTCACCCTAATCTTTATTATTTCCTTCTTTATGCTTCCTTTGGGGTTAGTTTGCTCTTTTTCTAGTTCTTTAAGGTGGAAGTTTAGGTTATTGGTTTCAGTTTGTGAGACACCCCCTCTTAGATCCCCAGAGTTGGCATAAAGATTATTATTATTATTTTTTTTTTTTGGTACCGGGGATCGAACTTGGGTCCTTAGCTTGCGAGGCAGGCGGTGGAACCACTGAGCTAAATCCCTGGCCCCTTTCATAAAGATTATTTTAAAGTAAAACATTTGAGCTACAGAAGTACAAAAAGACATCCTTCCTGAAATGCAATTACCTAACTGGGAAAGTTTCCAGAGTCCGCTGCTACAAACCCCTCCTCCCAGGTCTCGGGTCTGCAAGCATAAGGAACCTTCCTCCACCGACCTCTGACACATCCTCCCTCTGTGAAGTTTGGTGTGCAAATCCCTCCTCACCGCCTCTCCAGTGAGTTGTCACTGCGGGGGGCGGGCGGGGCAAACCTAGCTTCTCTCTTGTTAATCTGCCTATTGTCAGGTACCCTGCAGGCCGCCAACCCTGGGACCCAGGCTAGAAGAGAGAACTTTTTTTTCTCTTCCTCCTCTTTCTTTTTCTGGTGGGGTCTCACTGCATTGCCCAAGCTTGTCTCAAACTTGAACTCAACTCAAGCGATCCTCCCACCTCAGCACCTCCCCCAGTAGCTGGCACTGCAGGCAGGCACACCACGCCCTCCTTGTTTTATTCGTCATTTGACTATCACGAAGAACATCTCTTCATATTCTTATTTGTCACCTTATGTTTTCTGTGGTAAGGTAATTGTTAGAATCTTTGGCCATTTTCCTTTTTTTTTTTTTTTTGGTACCGGGAATCAAATTCGGGTCCTTCTGCTTTCAAGGCAGGCGGCGAAACCACTGAGCTAGATCCCCGGCCCATGGCCCATTTTAAAATCAAGTTTTAAAATTTCTGATTGTTAAATTCTTTGTGTATTTTGAATAACAGTCTTTTATTAAATATGTGTACCATAACTATTTTCTATGCCTGTGGCTTGTCTTTTTCATTCTTTTGATTATTTTTTTTCAGAGTAAAAAAAAATTAATTTTAATGAAGCCCAGCTTATCAACTTTTTCTTTCATGGATTGTGCTTTTGGGGTGATGTCTAAAAAATTGTTTTAAAAATCAGGGCCGGGGATTTAGCTCAGTGGTTTCGCTGCCTGCTGCGCAAGTGCAAGGACCTGAGTTTGATCCCCGCTACCAAAAAAAAATCAGTTAAAGCCAAGGTCAGATCAAACCCAAGGTTATTTAGGCTTTCTCCTATTTATCTTCTAGGAGTTCTATAATTTTGCTTTGTATTTATTTATTTATTTTTGGTACTGGGGATTGAAACCAGGGCCTTCACATCCCCAGCCCTTTTTAAAATTTCCGTTTTGAGTCAAGGTCTTGTTAAGATGCTAAATTGCCCTGACTGGACTCAAACTTGTAACCCTCCTGCATCAGCCTCCCAGAGTACTGTGATTACAGATGTGCACCACTGTACCTGGCTTAGTTTTTCATTTTACACTAAGGTCTGTAATTCATTTTGAACTAATTTTGGGGTATAAGGATCTAAGATCTCTGTCTAGGTTCATTTTTCTGCATGGAAACCCAACTGTTTCAACACCATTTATTGAAAAGACTACACTTAAAAATTTTTTTACCATGTTTTATTTATCCATCCCTCAACTGATGGTCATCTGTGTTGTCTCTACTTTGGGGCTCTTCGGAATAAACCACCAGGAGCATTCATGTACAAATTTCTGTGTGGCTATATTTTCATTTCTCTGGGATATACACACACCTATGAGCAAATTGCTGCATCGCAAAGCAACTATGATTAACCTTTAGCACCCAAGAATTTAACACTGATACAATAATATCATCTAATGTAGACATATTTAAATTTCCCTAATCATATCAACAATGCCCTTCTGCTTTGAGTGGTAGTAATGTTTACAGATCTTACCTGTACATTCCAATGAATTACCATAACTTTATACACCTGCACTGCTGCCACCCCAGGCAACATATAGAATACTTCCATGCCTGGAAATCTGCTTCCTCTGGTGACATCCCACCCTCTAACACCTGTTCTTATTGTGGTAGGTAGCTCTGGGGATGAGCATAAGGAACTAATAGTTATCTGCAACTTTAGAATTGCAAAACACACCCTCCTTGCTTTGTTCACATGGAGGTAGACTGGGAAAGAGGGAGATTGTGAGCATTGGAGCCAAATAGACCCTGCTACCCAGGCATGGTGGCATACACACTCTGGAGGCTGAGGCAGGAGGATAACTGTGAATTCAAGGCAAGCCTGGGCTACATAGCAAGTTCAAGGACACTCTGAACTACATAGCAAGATCTTGTCTCAAAAAACCAAAAAACCAACAAGCAAATGCTATTCCTCACCTACCTTTGCCATTTAGTAGCCGTGTACCATGGGCAAGTTACCTAACAGTTCTGAGCCTCAGTTTTCTCAAATGTAAAATGGATCACTTGTAAAAAGTCATTAGGATAGTTTATTTGAAGCACCTGGCACTGTGTAGGGAACTACCAGTCATGAACTCCCTTTCCATTTCCCCCTTCCTCTTCTTTATTTGATCTTCATTTAATTTATTCACTGACCAAAGTCTTATTGAGCATCTACTGTGTGTAATCTCTGGGAAAACACTGAGTTACAACAGCCATATTTCCTGCTGTCAAAAAGGACAGATGGGAGAAGGATGTTAAATAACTATACTAAGGTAAAGGTTCAGAAAACAGTTATGGGGCCCTGGGTCTTTCAGGACTGCTGATCAGGGAGGGCGTCCAGGAGGAATGACCCCACAGCTGAGATGGAGTAAATAGGACAGAATGAAGCAAAGTTTTTAGGGAGTAAAGGGGGACTTTCCAGGCAGAAGAGAGAGGATGTGCAAGCATCCTGTAGTAAGAGGAACTGCAGGAAGGCCCAGCTAGCTACAGCCAAGGCCAAGATGTGGCTGATGGTGGTGAGGACCAGACCTTGCAGGGATTGGTCAGCCATGGTTAGAAATCAGATCTTCAGCATAAGATCAAAGAGGAGCTATGGGTGACTGTGAATCAGCTGTTATGGTGACAAATACCTAAGATAACCAACTTGGAAAGAGGAAAGGTTTATTTTGGCTCACAGTGTTGGGGGACTCAATCAATGACTGCTTGGGCTATTGCTTTTGGGTCTGTGGTAGGCAAACATCAGGGGAGGAGCCTGTAGGGGAGCAAACTGCTCACCTCATGGCAGCCAGGAGCAAAGAGAAAGTTCCAACATCCCCTCGAGGGAGCACCCTCAGTAAGTCAGCTCCCTTCCGCTGGCCACCACCTTGTGGGTGGTGCCCTTAGCTGCAACTGGTCCTCAGCACATGGGCCTGGGGGTTGTCCAAAGTCCACCTAGCAGTGGCTTTTCAGCAGGGATGGGATCAGCCACAACATGACCAGTATCACCTCTGAAACTGCAGGAGGCAGTGCAGTCATTCCGTGAAGAGGGGTTTCTGGGCCAGGAGACGGTGACAGAGATGGAGGCGAGGGGTCAGAATTCAGACGAGTTTAGGCATTTATCAGGAAAACCAACAGGACTTGGAGATGGTCTTGGAGCTAGAGAGGGACAAGAAGGATGCCCAGGCTTTAGGTGTGACCCGCTAGTAGAGGGCGGGGTCAGTGATTTTCTGGACACAGAGGGGACAGGACTGAGGGGTGGGGAAGGAGCTGGGGCCTGCTAGCCTTGGTCTGAGTTGGAGAAGCCGATGGCCTGTGAGGGAAAGGGACAAGGGGTGGCCAGACAGCTCAAAGCACGATGCTCTTCCTGGCACCTGCTGCCCTCAGGCCACCTCCCACCGGCAGTGAGGTGGTGGCTAGAAAGGACCCAGGCTGTAGGTCTGGGAACATCCACAGCTGAGAATTCCAGAGAAAACTTCACATCTCCTATGGAAGCCAGAACCAGCAGGAAGGGAGCCAAGCAACTTTCCTGCAAGTGTAGAAATATCCTGGGCAGCAGCCACCCATGGCAGTGCCTGGGGCCTGGCACTCACTGGTCGACAGTGACACTGCTGACCTGGCCTGGGCCCTGAGGCTGCAGCCACCCGTGCTGCTGTGCCCACCTCCTCCATCCACCTCAGCCCAATCAGATTCTGGGGCAGAACTAAGAATACCGGCCCTAAGGGGCTGGGGATTTAGCTCAGTGGTTCTGGCGCCTGCCTTGCAAGCACAAGGTCCTGAGTTTGATCCCCGGTACCCAAAAAAAAAAAAAAAAAAAGAATACTGGCCTTTTCCCCAAAAGCCAGTGGGCTGAGAGAAAATGTAAAGGTGAGAAGAAAAAACAAAGGAAGAGGAGGAGGAGCTTATTTGAGTACCTACTATATGCCAGGGACTAGGTCAGGCTTTATACTTACTGTAGGATTTAATTACTGGACTGAAGGGCAATTTTTTTTTTTTTTTTTTTTTTTTTTTTTTGTCTAGGCACTAAGGATTAAACCCAGGGGACTCTACCATGGAGCTATGTCCCCAGCCTTTTTCTATCTTTAATTTTGAGAGAGGGTCTCACTGGGTTACTTAGCCTAGGATCAAACTTGTGATCCTCCTGCCTCAGCCTACCAAATAACTGGGATTATAGGTGTGTATCACTACATCCTGCTAATTCCCAGTTTTATTGTCAAGGAAGTTGAGGACCAGAGAGGGAACTACTTCGTCCAAGGACACACAGCCAATTTCAGTGTGTGAGGTTCCAACTCTGGCCAGTCCAACTGCTCAGCCTGAGCCTTTTCCCCAGAGGCAAGACAGGAACTAGGGTTTGGGACAAAGAGGTCAAGGCTGGTTCTGAAGCTCTTGGAGGTTTTGAAATCTGAAAAATTTGACATCCATGCTGATATAATGATATAATACCCCCTCCTTCATCACCTGGGCGGGGAGAGCTAAAATTCCCAAGCAGGGGGAAATAACAGCATCTCTGCTTGGCTGCCTGCCCCAGAGGGTAGTTGGCACTGAAGGCTAAAAGTCAAGAGAAAACAAATGCTGGCTGGGGCCATGGGAGAAGGGCAGGTTATTGTTCTTTTAGAAATGCAATTATCAACAAACCACCAATTGTACTAGGGTGCTGTTCTCTTGGGAAGAGATCCATCTCACTCCCTCTCCAGAGCCCTCTGAGGCAGATGAAGGTGAGGCTGGGGGACCCATGACCCTTGTGGGACCTCAGGACCCAAGCAGGTCAAGACAGTGAGGCCCTGTCCCCCAACATGCAAATTCACAGGCTTCCCAGGCCTGGCCCCATTAGGTCCTAGGGAACTGCTGGTCCCTGGGTTGGTCTGTCATTGTCTTGGGTGGCTGCCCTTGGGCCCAGGACACCTAACACTCAGGCCACATTTACTGAGCCCTCAAAATGTGCAAACTACAAGATGCTTTGGGGGGAAGAAAGGACATGGACTTATGTCTCCCCCAGAGAGCTCATAGCCTAGAGCAGCCTTGTTGTCCAGAGGAGAAAACCCTCCAGAGTAGAACCTGGATGTGGTCTTTTGTTTGTTAGTTTGTTTTGAGACAGGGTCTTGCTATGTAGCTCACTATGTAGCTCAGGCTGGCCTCGAGAAGATGTGGTGTTAAACAGCTTCCAGTCCAGGCCAAGAGGGCTTTGGTGTTCCAATTTTATTTCAATCAGGCCCAGCCAATAAATATATTGTCAGTGCTTCCCCCGGATGTGCTACAAGTCTGTAGCAGGCAAGAGATTTAAGCTAAAATTTAGTGACGCATGTTACATTCATTGAAATCTATGCTCATGATTACTTTCTATTTATAGCAAATGAGATTAGCCTTCCATTTATGATGGCCATTTAACTCTAAAATAAATCTATTGGCATTAAAAAGGAAAAGCACATCCTCTGGAACACACCAAGCTACCAAGATGAAGTACAGGTGGTGACACGCAGTTGTGCCAACAGCAGAGACAAAAGTAAGCAGCTGTTTAGGACATGAAAGGAATTTCTAGAGGAGGAAACACACTGCATCCCTTCTAGTGTCCTGAATGCAAAATTGTCCCATGAAATCCCTGTCCAATCTATTTCCAAAGTACCCAGAAGATTTGAGGACTTTTCTTTTGGCCCAGAGTCAACTGACAGAGGACTTGCTTGGGATAAAGGAGCAACTACTGACTTGGGCATTGTTTTCGGGGGAATTTTTTCTCTCCCACCCCACCCCCCTGAAAAAATTACATAAACAAAACCATTTGGATGTAATTAACACTGGGTGAGTTAAACATTGTTTTGCAACAGAGATCTTATGATATTTTGAGGGACAGTGATAAAACATATGAGGTCTTCCCCTGCAAAAGAGAGAGGCGGCAACCTGGGGCCACTAGTAACAACACTGGGGACTCAACTACTACCAGGATCAGGGTCCACTTCAGATTTTAAATGCCCCTAGTATGGTGACACTTCTTACCAACTATCTTAGTTACTTTTCTAACGTTGCTGAAACAAAATACTCAACACCCAAAGTGAAGGGGGAAAAGTTTATTTGGCTCACAATTTGTAGAGGTTTCAGTTTATAGTCATCTGGCTCCAAGGCAAGGTGGCTTGGCAGAGGCATCACAGAGGAGAAACATTTTATGGAAGGCAGAAGGTAGCAAAGCAAGCAAGGGGGACAAGACAAGCCCCTTTCTGCCCCTTATATTGTATCCAGGCTACTGAGATTAGGGCTGTGCCAAACCAATCAATGGACTGATGTAGTAATCACACACCCTTAATCCTAGCACCCTTAATCCTAGCATTGCACCATGAATCAATCACACACTCTCCCAGCTCTGAAAAAGCCCACCTATGACTGCATGAGGTTGTGGGGGGACATCTAGACACGAGCCATAACACCAAGCCCTTTTTATATGATTCAAAATACCAATAACATTAAATCATAAACACAGAGAAAGTGTGATGAAAGAATATGGTGGACGTTTACATTAAAACATTTTTATTACAAGTTGGGAGTGGTGGCACACCAGTAATCCTAGCACTCAGGAGGCTGAGCAGGGAGGATCACTGCAAGTTCGAAGCCCGTCTGTCCTACATAGTGAGTTCAAGGCCAGCCTGAACTACATAGCAAGAACCCGTCTCAAAAAACCAAAACAACCGAAAAATGGGTTACAGTTAAAGACACATTGCCAGTAAACCCCTCTAAAAGTCCTTCCCCTTGCTTCAAACACACCAATCCCAGTGTTCTTGCCAATTTCTGAAGCGGTTCTGAAGTCCTCTTTCATGAGTGTTTTTAGTTGTGCTTTTGTAACTGCCTCGATGTCTTGAATTGATTCAAAATGTTTACCTTTTATGATCATTTTGACTTGGAGGAAGAGAAGAGCCAGAAGTCACAGTACCAGATCCAATGAAGAACGTGGAAGAGGGCACACCACACCATAATGTTTTTATTTGACAGAAATTGCAAAAAAACAGCTGATCAATGCAAGATATTAAAAAAATACACTGAATATTTAAATTAAAAATTTATTTTTATTTATATTTATAGGTATTTATCTATTTTTTTTAGACAGGATCTCACTGTGTAGTTCAGGCTGGCCTTGAACTCACTATGTAGCCCAGACTGACCTCAAACTCGAGGTGATCCCATTGCCTTAGCCTCCCAAGTGCTATGATTACAGATGTGCACCACCATGCCTGGGAAAAATTTTATTTTAGTAAAAGAGATATGACCATGAATCCCCCTCAAAACACTCAGAATGTGCCCTATACTTGGAACACACTTATCCCATTGTCTTGACAATGTGTCTTTTACTATATTAAGGTTTAACAAAATAATTTAAACATTCATTGTATTTTTTGATGATCTCTTGTCCCTACCATATAAATCTACTGATGGTGAAATTCTAGATAAGACTGTAAAAAGAGCTTTTGTTCTTGGGTTTCACTTGGATTTGGGGGGCCGTCCCACTTTCCTGGAATGCAGGGCACATATTTTAGGGTAATCACTGGTTGCCAAAGAAGGGTGGGGTGGAGTGTGAATGGTCCAGCCCAGGTACTGCTGCTGCCCCCAGAGTCAGAATGAACCCATGTCGCCTTCAGGGCGACACTGTGCCTCAGTCCCCTGTCAGCCACTCAACCAGTTAATCGGGACCCTGCCCTATCTCCCCAGCATCCATCCTGGTGTCCTGGGGAAGCACTGGCCACTGCACCAGGATCAGAGGTGGGGAAAGTCTGCCTTGGAGGGGAGGAAATAAGAAAGCTGAGCTCTACTTGTACTGTCTGTCAAGGCCACAGCCCCAGAGACAAACATTCCTGGACCAGCAGAGTGGGGCAGGCCTGGGCCCTGCCATGTCAAATCTGGTCATGTCACAAGTAAGGAAACGAAGCCAGTGCTACCTGTGGCTCACTGTAAAGGACAGTGAGGGACTTAATTACTGATGGATCCAACTGCTGCTGACCACTCCGGTCCACTCGCTCAAGTCTGTATCTCACCACTCCCCAAACAAACTTGAGAAGCATTTAATTTGCCAAAAGGAAAAAGGCTTTATTCACAGCCAGTTCCGAGGAGACAGAGGGCTTCCTTGCCTCAAATCATCATTCCTCCACATCCAGGTGTGCAAGGGTCTTTTACAGTAGTAAACAAGGAGAAAGGAAAGGAAGGAAGAGAATAGCTGTCTCAGGCCCTGACCTCCTGGGCCAGCTTCTGCATGATCTTTTCTTTTTTCTTTTTTTTTTTTTTTTCAGTAGTGGGAATTGAATCCAGGGCCTTTGCACTAAACTCCATCCCCGGTCTTTAAAAAAGAGGAAAAAAAAGCTGAGTGTGGTGGCACACACATATAATCCCACCACTTGGGAAGCAGAGGCAGGAGGATCATCATGAGTTCGAGGCCAGCCTGGACTATATAGTGAGTTGAACGCCAGCCTGGGCTACATAGCAAGACCCTGTCTCAATAAAATAAAATATTGAAAAAAATAAAAAAATAAAAATAAATTAAAAAAATAAATTAAATAAAAAAATAAAATAAAAATAAAAATTGAAGAGCCAGGTGTGATGGTATATGCCTGTAATCCTAGCACCTGGGAGGCTGAGGAAGAAGCACTGCTGCAAGTTTGAGGCCAGCCTGAAATACATAGCAAGACCCTGTCTCAAAACAAACTAACTAATTAATTAATTATAATCTTTGTTGAATCAGAAGAAATCCTTGCTGATTTATTGGAGGAGAAATGAGGTTGGATCTCTGTGAGCTCACTACTTAGGCATGGTGGGGAGATGCAGGATAGGAAGGAAGAGTGGAAGGTGACATTTGTGGCAATGCTGACCCACCTCCATCCCTGTGAATGGCTACCTGGTCTGTGGGCAGCTTCAGAATGAAACCAAGTGCAGAAGCCCCAGGACTGGAGCATGGGGGAGAGATTTTCCTGAAAGCCCTACCTGGGCTCTACTTGGACCTGTCATGACCAGCCCAGCTCTGGGGCTTGCAGACTCCTTCTTCCCACCCACTTGGGAACCTTGCACTCTTGCCTTCAGGGACTTAGAGCACCCACACTCTGGAGTTAGTGGCCATAGTTGTTTCCTCAGACCTCTTTGGGCAGGCTGCCTTCTGTCCCCTCTCCAGGGGGAGGTGAGGTGACAGTGGGACAAGGAGAGTATTATGGTAAAGCAACATCCTGAGTGTCCTTAAATGGATATGTTTCTTTGTACACTCCAGGGTACACGTGAGCACATGTCCACCCTCGTGCCCATGGGCCCTTACACAGAACAACCATGGAGTGAGTCAGTTGCGTCTTCTCTCCCTGGGGAAATAAAGAAGTTGGATTATTAGTGGCTCATTTTAGGGATTTTTTTTCTAGGTAGGGCCTTTTGGGTGACATGAAACAAACATGAGGGGAGGGTGAGGTGATAACTAGAAATTCCAGAAAAGCTAAACTTAACCAGGCTTCTCGGGTATTCAAAGTGGGAACTGGAAAGTTGGAGACTGAAGCTACTGGCTCAGTGGGGGGGTTGCAGGTTGCTTTTACCTCAGTTTCCATTGGGGTACCTTCACCCCTTCTCTCAGCTGAAATCTACTACTTCCGAAGGTTCCACTCAGCTCAGCTTGGCCTTCAGCACCCAGGGGACCCTGTCCTTTCATCCCTCCTGGCCAATACCTGTCCTCCCCTCAGAGTTTGTAAACTTAGATTCTAATTGTGAATCTGATTGGTTCAGCTCCCATTTATTTATTTACTTATTTACTGTACTAGGGACTAAATCCAGGGCCTTCACACTGAACTATACCCCCAGCCCTCTCTCTCTCTTTCTCTCTCTTTCTTTCTTCTTTCTTTCTTTCTTTCTTTCTTTCTTTCTTTCTTTCTTTCTTTCTTTCTTTCTTTCTCTTTCTTCCTTCCTTCCTTTCTTTCTCTCTTTCTTTTCGTATTTTGAGACAAAATAGATTCTTGCTGATACAAGAGAAATATAACTTCCAACCTGTTAGATGTCAAATGCGCCAAGTGTGTGGTCTCACAACATCAAGGAATAAAGTTGCAAACCAAAGGAAGAAGTTAGGAGACTGTTATTAGAAATAAGGGGAAGACTAGCTCCCGGATTTCCAGGAGGGGTCCTGAATAGGTGGCCACCGAGGCCCTTGGTCAGGGGTAATTTATACAGCAAAGTCACAACATGGGTACATGGTGGGTCAAGCTACCATCAACCTATAGGATTACAAGTGTAGCTGCTTAGCTAATGTTGATCCAATAGGGAAATGAGGCACCTAGCAAAGGTACCTGGAAAGAACAAAGGCATTTTTGGAAGGGATGGGTCCAGATGCTCTGGTCACCCACTGGGTGTCTGGACTTACTGGACCACGTGGTGCGAATTATAGTATAATACCAAATTGCTATTTATCCCTTAGGGAGGCATGGAAGCCTAGCCATTGTGACTCCATCTCAGACCTCCAGCCACAATCTTGATGTCTTTATTTTCATGCTGACCTCTTTGGGGGCCTAATCCTTCTCTGCCTGTAAATTAATTTATATCTAACTTAGCTCTCTATAATATTGCTAAGTCACTAAGTTGCCCAGGCTGGGCTTGAATTCGCAATGCTCCAGCCTCAGCCTCCCACAGTGCTGAGGTTACGAGTGTGCACCACCATGCCTGGCTTCCAGGTCCTCTTTTTGAGTTGGGGACAAGTCTAGAGATTGGCTGAACATGGTACAATCAGCTGTGAGGTACAGTGGCAATGAGTATGTGTCTCCGCAATTGGAGAACAAAAGAGGAAAAGTAGTTTGTGAGAGAAGAAAATAGGATGATTGAATCTCATCTTCTGCAGTCTCTTATCCTATTGACAGGCCAGTTCCCTCTTTTCTGCCAATGGCCATGTTAGCAGTGCATGGTCCCGCCCCCATCCATAGTTGATTGGACTGGGAGTGGGCATGTGACCCAGGTGGCCAATCCAGTTCTCTCCCAAGGCCATGCTACATTTGCTTGGAGAGCTCTGGGGAGGCCAGATCTTGCTGCACAGACTCTTGACTGATCAAATGCCTGTTTCCAATCCCTTCTGGAGCTGTGGCTGTTGATAACACTTTTTAAAAGGCTTTTCTCTGTGGACAGGCTTAGTGGTGCACACTGGGAATCCCAGTACTCTGAGAGGCTGAGGCAGGAGGATCACAAGTTTAAGCCAGCCTGGGCAACTGAGTGACTTAGTGAAACCCTGTGTAAAAAATAGGGGGACCTGGGGATGAAGCTCAGAGTGAAGGCCCTGGGTTCAATCCCCAATACTAACACCAACAATAATTCCTCCCTTCTCTTAGTCTAGAAGGAATGATTTTTTTTTTATTATATGCAATTTAAAACCTTCATTAACATTGACACATAATGAAACAATAGCAATAACAGCTGCTATTTATTGAATGTTTATAAAACGAGCCATATATTCTTCCTAAGCATGCGTAGGTATTATTTTATTTAAATCTCTCAACAAGTCTATGTGGTGGATGCTATCACTCCCACTTCACAGATGCAGACACTGAGGCACAGCGGGGTTCACTTGCTCAAGGTTGTACAGCTAGTGGAGCCACATTTGAACCTGGGCAGCCTGACTGAGCCATGGCCATCACTACAGCCTTTTCAGTTGGGGCTGCTGGGAGCTGGGGGGTTGGCCTCACCTCCTCCAGGCCTATACCCACACAGAAGACTCCAGCTGGAGGAGGTGGTTGGAGGTTGAAGAGGAGGGACAAGAGATCTCTGACCCCCGTGCTGACCACTCCCACTCCCAGCAGGCCGGGGGAGAGTCCAAAGTCCCTGGTTTCTGTGACCCTGGCTTGGGGTGTAAACATTAAACCTACTGGTCTTCCTTTCTCTAGGTGGCCAGGGACCTCTGGAACCAACCAGCTAGGAGGAAGCTGGGAAGGGGACTGGGCCATCCTGGAAGTGTGGCCACAGTCACTGTCACCTTTCAAAAGCACTTGCTGGCACCTTCTGAAAAGCCTCACCATGTCCTTTCTGTACCCTGGGAGTTGCCCCATGGCTGGAGCCAGGTACTGGCTGACCTTGGCATGACCTCCAATCCTCTACTTCATCATCTGTAAAATGGTGACCCTAATAACCGCTACCTAGAAGAGTACTGAGATGGCGCACCCAGAGTCCCTAGAATTCTGGACAGGTCTGGGAGAATCATGACATTATGTAAGATAAGGGACCTCAGTATATATCCTATGATACCACTCTTTTAAAATTTGTTTTTCATATTAGATTTGGAAAGATAAATATCAGGGTGTCAAATGGGCTGTGTGAAAGGGTGATGATTGATTTACTTTTTCTTTTTGCTTTTAACTTTCTTGCCCAAACACAGATGATTTAGGTATTTAAAAAATATTGGGCTTTACGCATATAAAATATTTTTATTTTTTATTTTGTAGCACTTTGGCAAATATAAAGCCCTTCATAAAAGAGAGAGTGGAAGAACTAGTTTAAATCCAAAAGCAGTTGTGTGTGGGGTGTGCGTTGCCTCCCTGGCTCCTACCCCCTGTTCTATTTGGGAGAACCCTGGTGGGTTTGGCTTAAATCTGGTCACTGTGGTGATTGGGTTAGGGAGCCCCAGGGGGAGGTTGGGTTCATAAGCCTCAATTCCAAGACTTGTGTCTGTTCAAGTGAATAGATTTTCTTTTCTTTTTTTGTTCTTTTTTCTTTCAATGCTTCTGGAACCCAGGACCTCATACTTGCTAGGCAAGGGTTCTAACTGAGTTACTTTCCCAGTCCAGATTCTTTAAATTTCAAAAGTGTTTGAGATGTTGGGTTTTCTGTTGCTTACAACTTTCTAATTGACAAAGAAATGGACAAGAAGTGGGGCGTTGCCAGCAACATATCCCCAGTGCAGAGGGCTGGGGAGGTGGGGAGTGGGTGGAGAGAGGGGACCCAAGGCTCTGGCTGATTCAGCACCATAGCCTATTGAATCTTGGGATTCACTCTTGGGCTTCCAAGGCTGCTCCTTTAGAGGACTTGTGGGAAATTTCAGGATTTGGGAATGGTTGTCTGCTTCTTGCAATCACTAGTAAATTCCTACAAGAAAGAGACACACTTCCCTTGAAATGGGTCTCTTTGAAAGGAGAAAGGCAAGATCTAGTTTACTACAAGAGGCCCTTACATCTGAGTGAGTCCTTTGCTCCAAGTTCAGGGTTCCAGCCCCCAAACTGAATTCTCTACTCTATATACTATGTTTAATCTAAGCAGACATGAGAAGAGGTCAAATTGCTGGTCCCTCCCAAGCACATCCTCTGAAGTATATTTGCCAAGGGGACCCAACTCCTCTCCGTCCTTGCTGGGATGTGCACAAGAGATGTGTACAATTACTGGGACCTCGCCACCACTGCCATGTCTTTGACCTGCTAAGCCAGAGGCCAACCATTAACACAAACCTAGGAACTCATGGGGCCCAAGGCCAGTTGTCAGGAGATAGACCCATACTGAGTTCTGGACACAAAGATACGGTAAGGGCACTGGAATGGGTTATTCCATGAGTTTGAGTAGGAGCAAAAAGTCTAAAAGTATTGCTACTGGGGGTGTGGCTCAGTGGTTAAGTATGTGCTTAGCACATTCAAGACCCTGGGGTCTATCTTCAGCACCAGATATTATATAGTGTCTGGCCCAGAGGGTGTGCCTCTATCCCCAAGTGCCCTCAAAGGAAGTCCTCCTTACAGACTCAAGGACCTTGAGATATATATATTCAGACATACATCATATATATATATGCACATATATATGCACATATATATACCATATATGCACATACATATTTACACACATGGGTATATATCAGCAATATATATATCAGGTATATGGATTTATTGGGAGAGGTATCTCTCTCTATATATTTATACCATGAATACATTATGTAGTACAGTATATAGCATGTTACATACTATATATATATATAAAGTGTATATATATTTGGCCCAATTTGACCAATATCAGCCTGCCATTGCCCTAGAGCATCCTCAGGCCTCTGAAAACACATCTAACAGAACATGGAATATTAAAGTGGTACTGGGATCCAAGTATGATGGTGCATGCCTGTAATCCCAGCACTCTGGAGGCTGAGGCAGGCAGATCACAAGTTCAAGCCCAGCCTGGGCAACTTAGTAATACTCTATTTTTAAATTAAAAATTTAAAAATGGCTGGAGATGGAACTCAATGTACAAGCCCTGAGTTCAATCCCCAACACTGTAAACAAACAAACAAACAAACAAGTAAATGGTGCAGTGTCCAGAGGAGCACCTCAAAGACCCCTCTCAGATGCTCCCGGAAGCCAGGAAGATGAATCTTTAGGAAGACTGCATCAGAGATGAAGAAAGCCCCATGTGCGGGTAGGGGAGATGCTCTGCACTGCACACAGCCAAGGTCTTTCCTACTTATTAGGGATGATTTCTTTCCCATCTCCATCTGGAAAATGGGGCAGGCCTGCTCAGGTCAGACCTGCCTGGATCTGCCCTGGCCTCTGGGATCCAGCCTCTAGCAGATGGCCTTGACCTTTTCTCTTGGCCTGCAGCCTCTTCAGGGCTGAGAACAGAAAGCAACACTCTCCCTCTTGGGCTTGGAGTCCCTTGAGAAATAAGGACAACATGGGGACAGTATTTGCGGGATGATGGAGTTTTTCTTACAGGCGGGTCCTGAGGGCTTGTAAGGAGGGCTCACTTTGAGGGGACTTGGAGCTGAGGACACCCTCTGGGCCAGGCCTAGGAGCAGGCTGACTTCTGGGATACGGTGGAGCTGCAGGTGTGAAGCAACGCTGTGGACTGGTTCTGCCTGTGACAGAGGACTAAGGTAGGACAAGGCCTAAGTGAGGGCTTGGCTGGAGCAGAGATTAGGAGAGGGGCTGTGGCAGGATTAGAAAGGGAACCTAAGACTGGGGTGAGGGCTGGGGCTGGTCCTGGGAAGGCGTGTCACGCACTGCTCTGGAGCTTAGACATTTGATACTTGTAACCTGGGTTCCAGTGCTCCTTGTCCTCAACTGTCTGGGGCTTCTCAGGCAGGCTCCTGCAGTCTTCTTATCTTCTATCCTTCGAGAGCCTATTTAGTGTCACAGTCTGCCTGTCCTCTTGTCTGTTCTAGGTCTTTGTCTGAGCCCTTATCATCTTCAAGTTACTGTATAATCTACTCATGTATAACACTTATTGTTTCTGTTTGCTCCCTAACTAGGAGGTCAGCTCTGTGAGGGTAGCCACCTTTGTTCTGTTCACTTGGGTCTCCAGTCCCCAGAACAATGCCTGGCACACACTACATATAGAAAATAAATCTTGGTTGAATGCAGTTGCTAAGCCTGTCCTGAGAGGTTCCTGATTTGAAAACTCAGGGTGATTATAATGTTGCTGGCTCTGTATTTCAGGGAAGAGCAGACGAGATCTTACTATAACCAGCTTTGCAGCCAGCTTGTAGGTGTAAAGGAACTGCCCCCAATGACATGTGCCTCAGTTTCCTCCTCTGTAAAATGGGATTAAAAGTCCCTGCCCTGATGGTTGTTTTGAGGATTTCATGGATGGCTACTTTCAGGGCAGTTAGGACAGGCCCTCATGTACAGTTGGTGTCTAATGAAGCTGGTCACCCCTGCTGGCTCCTTTGCTTATTGAGTAGAGGGTGGGACTGGGAGTGGCCCTGGAGGTGGCCCTGGAAGTCAAGTGGTTGAAACTTTGGTTGGGCCTGGGCTTGAGGAAAAGTTACCCCTTAAGCCTAAGGTCAAAATAGACTCAAGTTTCCAGATACCCACCCATTCAAATTTCTGCCTAAATTTTAGGCAGACTTTCCCCCCAGCCCCAGGCCACAGGTGCCTCCTCCTCCATCCCCATAAACAGGCCTCAGGGTTTCATTACCTCTCTCCATTCTCTCTTCCCAACCCTGTCCATTGAGGCCCTGACCACCCCACCCCTGCTCCTAGGCTCCTGACCTTTCACTCAGTTTCTAATTCCTAGTGAAGCCCAGGCCTAGTTTGAGGCAGGCAGCTCAGGGCGTGCACTGAATTAATATGAAATAAATGGATGAGTAGAAAGAGCTCTGGACTGGGAATCTGCAGGCCTAGCTTCCAATCCCAGCTCTGACCTTGACCTTTCAGTAACAAACATCTGGCCATCAGTTTCCTCAGCCCCACTGGGGACTGTGAACACCTGTCTTGCCTGTCTTACAAAACCTTTGTGGGAATCAAAAGGGATCATCACTCTTGGAGCCATGGGAGATTAGGGCTTGAGGAGTTCTGTTTGCCTGTTTCTTTCACCTGGGGGAAGGAAATGGTGCTGCAGGGACAATATATGCACAGACAGCAAGAAGTCTGATGTAAGAAGCTGCTTTCTACCAACTGGGAATCAGGGCTGCATTCCTCGACAGTCCAGTCCACCCAGCCAGAGGGGACCTGGACCTAGATAGGGAAAGTGACTTGCTCAGTTGTCCAGCCAGTCTGCCAGAGAAGAGCAGGGAGCAGGCAGGCAGTGGCTGCTGGGTGACCCTCATCCCAGCTGAATTCTCCAGTACAGAGGGTGTGAGAGAGGGAGGTGTCAGAGCTGGTAGCCAAGCCCCGGGCTCCCAAAGTAGAGGGTTTGAGGGCAAATTGCTGAGACTCAGGGGGCCCAGGCTGGCTCTGGAGCCCAACGGGAAGTGCCCATACCCCTCCCTTGGGGAGCCCAGAGGCCAAGGGCAGATGCTCGGGACCTGTGATAGGTGGATGGGGGCCTCTGATTCCCTCTGAACAGGCCTGGAAGGTAGATTTCAATGCCTGGAGATGCCCCTGGCTCACAGATGTTGACACTCTCTAAAGCACCAGGGATCCTGAAACCCCCACTGAGAGCCTTCCATGTGCCGGGCTTAGTTTCTCGTAGTGACTATGGCATGTCCTAAGCCTCATTCACTTCCTACCCCATGACTTGCTGTCATCACCTAACCTGTGACACAATTAACAGATAATGTTTGCTTAGTACTCTGACTTTTAAAAAACATTAACTTATTTCTCAAGGGAAACTTGATATTACTTCTATAAATAACTATGAGCAATTATAAACATACAAAAAGAAATAAAAATAAATGTATACATTTTTGGGTTTTGGCCCCAGGCTGCAGTTCTGGCTGTAACCTTACCATAATGAATTACATGCACTCCCTCTGGGCTGCAGTTTTCTCCTCTGTAAAATGGACTTGTTGGGAGATAATGTATGCAAGACTCCTGGCCCTGAGCTTATCATGCAGTTTACTAAGAGGGAATTCTGGGCTGGAACTGGTTCTGTGGGCTTACCACTTTCTCTTCTCTGCTCTGGCTTGGGCCACCTCCTTATGACCTTCAGGGAAAAGGCTGCAGTGATTGTGGGACAAAGATACCAAGGAAGGCAGATCTCAGAGGGACTCGAAGTCTCTGTCTTCAGATCTCTGGCTGTCGTGGGTTAGAGGTGCAAGTTCTTCCCAAGGGCCTAAGACATAGGAGGCAGTGAGCTCCTCATGCTTCCATGCATTCAAACAGCAGGGGACTTCTTAGCAGGAAATTGACAGAATTCAAACTATCTGGTCCTCAGAGGAAAGTGGGTGGTGGTCCCCTGGGAGTGGGGACCAGCCTTATAGCACCAAGCATCTCCCCCTCCTTCATTTATCTAGCATTTTAGTTTCCTGCGCCCTTTCCAAACACTGTCTCTTTGGACTTGCCCCAGGAGGCAAGGAAGAAGGCAGGGGAGATGATGCGGGCCAGTTAAAGAGGGGCTGTCCAGTCCACAGAGGTCACAGAGGTCAGGTGACTTGGCCAAAGTCACCAGAGCAGAGTTTTGAACCTGGGCTTTCTGGCTTCACTGCCTGGGAAGTGCCTGCCCCCACTCTGGCACCCAGAGGCAGGCGTGTCCTGAGGCTCTGGCTGGGCACAGTCCCAGCTTCCCTCTCTGAGGACCAGAGGGAGGAAACTACCCCTGTTGGGGGGGGGGGGTTCTCTCTTTGCTCCCTCTGGCCATGGCCCGAGGCAGGAAAGAGGGGCAAGGAGAGGAGAGTTAGATATGGAGAGAGTCACAGACCCAGAGGAAGCCAGATGGGTACAAGACACTCAGAAAGGCAAGGCAGAGAGGGACAAGGACGCCCACAAAGAGACGCAGGATAAAAACAAATAGGAGCGCACACAGAGGTCCCGAGAGCTCAGCACAAGGTCTCGGAGAGGGGGAGGGCTGAGCCCCGGCAGCCAGCCGAGCACAGAAGGGAACGGGGCCACGCGGGCCGGCGCGCAGACACCCCGCCGGCCCGCCATCCCTAGGGCCCGCCGAGAGTCCCGCTCCCCAGCAGGGGGAGCACTGGCCGCGCCGCACGACCCACAGAGGGATTCGGGTCTCGGGGCTCCGGCCGGGGGCGGGGCGGGGCGGGCAGCTCCGCCGGGACCGCCTTTATAAACCAGCAGGGGAGGTGGCCCGGCCGCGTCGCGCTCCCGCCACTCCGCGCCCTCGGTCCCCGCTCACGGAGCGCACTCCACTTGTGCCAGGACCGACCCTCGCCGCAAGTGCTGCTCAGGTAAGGACAGACGCTGTCCCCCGACTCCCCGGGACCTCAGAGTGCGTGATCGATCCCTGCGTCCTCCCCTGGCCCCGGGAGGCGACATTGAAGACAAACGGCAGAGCAAGGGCCTCCGCGCCCTCACACCGCCCCCAGCCACTTGTCCCTCTCTGGTCTTCGCGCGCATCCGAGGTTCGGGCGGGCTGGAGATTGGACTCGGAGCCGCGAAGCCGGCAGCTAACGGACCGCGTGGCAGTTCTGGGGTCTCCTTCCCTCGGGCTGGGCACTTGTGCCCGGGTCCCTCGACCCCCAGCCTGGGACTGGCGCCCTCCCATGGCCACCACTCAGCAACCTCCAGGTCTGCGCTGCCCCGGGCTAAAGTAGTTGGGGCCCGGAGCCTGGAGCAGCGCTCGGATCCCCGGCCCAGAAGAGGCAAAGGAGGGAGATCCGAGCACAGGTGTCTGTCTGGGAGAAGGTGGCATGGCAGCCAAGGGCAAACCTCTGGACCCTGCAAAGCTGAAGGAGCCTGCGACCCCTCTGGGAGTGCGCCGGGCAGGTGGGCTGTCCTGGCTATTGCCCTGCCTGGTCCTGATAAGGAAGGGTTAAGGCATGGTCACAGAGGAAGGGCCGGAGACTGGGGAAGCTGATCCACATGGTCCCTTAGGACCCTTTTCCAACACCTAATAGGGTTGAGGTCGGGGGCCTTCACAAATGATTCTGGGCATTGTGGGAACTGAAAGGGGAAGAACCTTGAGATTAAGAGGCACCTTGGGCTGTGGAGAAAACTCAGAGACCCCTCAGGTAGGCCCATCCTGCAGGGAGGTGGCTTGGCTCCCCACATCAGTGAAGATTACAGCACCTGTTTATTAACTGCCTACTGTGCGCCAGGGCTTGTGCCAACATCCAGTAGGCATCGTCTCACTTTACAAATAGGGAAACTGAAGCTTAGAAAATTTAAGCAAGTGGCAGGACCAGGATCACAGTCTTAGCGTTGCACTTTCTGCTGAGAGTGGAGCCTGCGACAGCCAGCGTTTTCTTACACACAGACACACGGGGGGGAGGGGGAACTACCTCCAGTCCACACATATCTATTAGGCATCAAGTTTTGTTGTTAGTATTGTTCTGGGACTTGAACCCAGTGCCTTACATGCTTGGTAGGCAACCACTTTACCCATTTTTATTTATTTAGTATAGGATTGAACCTAGGAAGCACGAAGTTACAGCCTCGACCCCTTTTCTTTCTTTTTTTGCGCTACTGGAGATTGAACCAAGGGCCTTTGCATTGAGCTACATCTCCAGCCCATTTCTTATTATTTTATTTTGACTCCGGGTCTTACTGAATTGCTCAGGCTGGGCTTGAACTTGCAATCCTCCTAAGTAAAACACACACAGACACACACACACTCACCCCAGCTAGCAGCTAGGCATCAGCTTTGTGTTGAGCTCTGTCCTGGGCACTAGAAGCATTGCAGCAAAGTAAACACACAAAAGCCCCTTTGAGGGGCAAACATTGGTACAGCAAACTTTTCAGGCTTTGAAAGTTGAATGTCAAAATTGACGCTGTAGAATTGAAATGAAGCAATTCACCAGGAAGAAAATGAAGATGCAATACATGTGCAAAACTGATTTGTCAATATTTGGGTCTCAATAAGAGACAGCCTAGCTGTATGGCCTGGGACAAGTTCTGTCCCATCTCTGCCTCAATCTCCTCCTTGAAGCTGGTGGTGAAGTCTCACTATGAGTAATGCCTACACCGACACTTAGAATCTCGGTGTGTAAAGGGTTTAGCTGGTGTCTGTGTATAAGAAAACGCTGGCTGTCACTGGCTCCACTCTCAGCAGAAAGTGCAATGCTGAGACTGTGTGCAGGGTTATGTCACACTGCCTCTGAGCTCTGTGACCTCATCGTCTACCTTTGCCCGTGCCTACCCACTTCCTGATGGGCTGTGTGATGGGATGGTGCGCAGCTGTCCTGCTCAACTCAGATGCCACCTCTTACTATCCTAGATGCAGCCTGGGCCGGGAGCCCAGAGGTCCAGCTGGGAACAGCCCTGGAGCTGTTACCTCTGTGAGTCCTCTAGCACCTCACTGTGTCCCGGCTCGGGACCAAACTCCAACCTGTTCTGCCCTGTGACTTATATACCCAACATTCTCTGCAGGCTAGATGTGACCCTCACATTGCCTGGAGCGGAGAAGCGACTAGTCCAAGGATACAGATGCTATCTGGGAGCTGGGGCTGGAGCCCAGGGATCTAGAATTCCAAGTCTAGCAATTTCCACATTGTACCCCTCTCCGGGCTTGAGGCCTTTTAATCCAAGGGGCAGAATCCAATGGCAGAGCCTGGCGCTCTCACCTTGAAATTGGTCCGGCTGGTCCTATTAATACAAAACTAGAGCTCCAAGGGGACTTTGCAGGGAACACGAGCAAGCTGGGCTGCAAACCAGCACTCAGAGGTCTCCACGTGGCCGCAGGAATGCTGACTCAGCTTCCCACCATGACGCAGTCGCCTTCACTAGCAGACTGGGGCTGGGCTGTGTGGTATGTTTGTTGTTTTTTGTGTATGTCCCCCCCACCAAGATGCCCTAACTTTTAGAGTACAGTTGGGAGCTCTAGATTGGAACTTCATTCCCAACACTACTGTGTGACCCTGAGCAAATCACTTTGCTCTCTGATCCTCGGGTTCCTCAGCTGCAATATGGGTTAATGATATATACTTTGCAGGCTTGCCTGAGGAGCCAGAAAGATGGAAAGTGGTCTCCCAACTTCGGGAGACTTCATCTATGTTGATTGTTCTTGAAATGTAAACGTTCCCTTTGGGCAGTTTCCAGAGTGCCAAGAGAGCCAAAGTGAAGACCTTGCTTAGGGTCCAAAGGCCTAGCAGGGGAAACACTGTTTAAGGATCCAAATCCCCTGCTGTGTGACCTGGGGCCAGTCACTTTGCCTCTGAGGACCCTCAGCATCCTTATACAATGCTCACGGCAAGGAATACTCTCCATATTTTTCTGCCTTCCCATACCACTCCTCAACATTTCATAATTGCTCCCAGAAAAACTCCACGCTTCAAGTTTTCCATGCTGAAATACTCAGCCCCACTGTGGCATGAAATCAATTGTTTGCATTTCATTTGACTTCTCAAATGAAGGGGTAAAATTTGAGATGAGGATGGGGTAGGGGGAGGAGAGGAAGAAGAAGTTAAACCAGATGTGTTTTTGTTTAACTGTAGGATGGTGGTTAAACTGCCCTGAATATTACCACCACTCTCTCTGAATTCCAGTAACTAGGAGTCAGGTTTCACAAAAAATTGTAGTGTTCTTTCCTGGCTGGTGCACAGTTGCCCTCCCGTTATTATTATTATTACTATTTTATGTTCATCCGAGGCCACAGAGTACTGGCTGGAGGGGAGACCTCATAGATGCTTAGAATTTCCGAGCTGGCAGGGAGGCCTTTGTTGCAGCCCTGCCAGCTGGCATCTTTGCACACCAGGGAGACTGAGGCCCAGAGGGGGAAGGGGTTTTGCCCAGGGGCACCCAGTTTAGGGCAGGGTGGGCCAGGAAGTCATCTCTGTGACCTTTCAAATGTAGCCACCCTGAGTTTAGTGTGTGTCATTTCTGCAGCACATCCTTGGCATATCTCGTTTTTACAAAGAACTAAATGTTCAAGGAAGGATGCAGGTAGTGTGAGTTAGTTTAGGTCCTTGAGCTGTTGATACACTACCTGTGTCACTTTCCCTCTCTGGGCCTCAGTTTCCTCATCCATAAACCACGATATATAAGAGCAAGAGACACCTGGGCATGGTGCTGCACACATGTAATCCCAGCACTCTGAGAGGCTGAGGCAGGAGGTTTGAAAGTTCGAGGCCAGTCTGGGCAATTTGGTGACTTAGTGAGATCCTGTCTCAGAATAAAGAGTGGGATATAGCTCAGTGCAAATGACCTGGTTTCAATCCCCAGTACAAAAGAAAAAAAAAAAGTCAAGGGAGATGGCATTTCCCTAAGACTTGGAATGAATCTAATTGAGTTCACTGGGTCCCAAACATGTACAGCCTACTGTGTGCTGGGGCATGGCAGTTGGTCACACACTGCCCTCGTGGAGCTACAGTGAGTAGGGCTAGGGATTGTTGGCTCCTCTCGTGATATAAAAACTTCAGTTTAGTTGCTGCTGTTGTTAAACTAGGCAGTTTTATTTTACATAAAACCATGGGTTTTTGGCTTCTGCTGAAAGATTGGGAGGTGTGGCCATATCAGGCTCTGTCCTTGCCACAGTGCCAGGGCTGAATGGCAGCTGCTCTGTCCCCTTTACCACAGTCCCTAC
Source organism: Heterocephalus glaber (assembly GCF_053883595.1). Classification (NCBI taxonomy): domain Eukaryota; kingdom Metazoa; phylum Chordata; class Mammalia; order Rodentia; family Bathyergidae; genus Heterocephalus; species Heterocephalus glaber. The sequence goes on along the minus strand of NW_028258302.1, from coordinate 19,882,848 downwards.
TGCGCCTCACAGGCATCACGTGCCTTCTGGGTTTGCAGTTTCTGGCTTGATGCTGTGAGTCCACGAAAGCATCCTCAGATCTTTTATGAAGCAGTGTAGGAGGCTGGGGTTGCAAAGTGGGCACAAGGATGCCAGCCTGAGGTGTCGAGGATTGGGGAGGTGATAGGGAATCGGCAAAGGGCCTACCCGGGGGTGGCATCACTGTGATTGAGGTGTGCATCTCAGAATCTCCACCTCTGAGCCTGAAGGCAGTGTGCAAGGCCATGAAGCCTGGTAGCTAAATACTGCACTTTGGAAAAGCTGCCTGGGATGTGAGCATCTACACTGTCTCCAGAATGAACCACTTAGAAGCACAAGGTGAACCACAGGAGTCTTAGTCCCTGACAGTGACCACAGGTCCCCTTCCCCGTGAGCCTGTGGAGTTCAGAAATGTGCCCTGAGTGGAAGGTGTTGTGTTGCCAGTGACTCTGGGTCCTGGCCCAGAAGCACCTCCATACTGTGCTACTCTGTGATGGAAGAAACCAAGGCTCAGAGGGTGGTGCACACGCTGGGTTCCAATCCTCCTTTGTCACCCTGCCCTGGGCTACAGAAGGGAGGACAGTGGAGGCTGGAAGGTTATTTCTGGAGAATAAAACTCCAGAGATCCTGCAGGGAGACCCTGAGCCCCCCAATCCTGTGCTCCCTTCTCCACCCTGGCCTGTTTCTGAGACACGTCCTCCTCTTCCCACATCTCAGTTGGTGACTTTGCAACTTAGGAAATGAAGTCCACCTAGCCAGGTCTGCAAGCTGCTGGACAGAGCTCAGCAAACATTTCATGGGCTTTAAAGAAGTGTGTAAGTGGCCAAAGCAAATTGCTTGTATTTGAAAAACCACAAATGTGACTTTATAATGCTCTACCTTGTGGCTTTGTTTGTTTGGTGGTGCTGGGGGTCAAACCCAGGGTCCCACATACCTGCCAGCCCCCTATGAAGTATGTTAGGTCACTCTATTGCCTTTTCCGGCCACCACTTTCTGTTGGTAAAGCAGCAGTGAGGCACTGAGCACTGTCACCACTGCCCAGTGAGGCTTCGGGTCTCTGTCCTAGAAACCTCTGGGCCTTTTGGTGATTGTCCCTGAGCTGCCACAGGCCTGGTCTCTCAGGGACCATCTGTCTCTTTGTCCCTCTGCCTGACCCTGCTGGGACTTGCCTGTCTCTTACTACCTAGAGTGAATCACATCCTCAGCTGTCACCAGTCTGGGAAGGAAGCATCTCCGTTGATTCTGAGTCCCAGCCCCCTCCCCATTCCTTCTGAGCATTTTCTCTGCTGCTGTGTTTCCTCTGTCTCACCGAGTGCCAAGAACTCACCCCACCTCACCCAGGATGACTAATTGCTAGCGTTGACAGGCTTGGTATGGGGCTGAGGGCCTTGCCTGAGGTTGTTCACTTGGTCCTATGACAGCCCCGTGGTAGGTGCCATTAGCCCCTACATTGCAGATGGAGAAACTGGGGCACAAACTCCCCCAGCTAGGAAGTGAGAAGCACACGTTTTCCTGTGCCATTGCTGATCTACCTCCTCGAGGTTGCTTCCTTCTCTGTGACATGAATGACATCGGCTGTCTTCCCCGAAGTTCCTTATTTATTTCAAAATATTCTAATTCAGTAATTTGTAGTTCAGATCAGTTAACCTATCAAGATTTAAAAAAAAAAAAAAAAAAGGGCTGGGGATTTAGCTCAGTGGTTCTGCCGCCTGCCTCGAAAGTACAAGGACAGGAGTTCAATCCCCGGTACCAAAAATAAAAAATTCCCCTCCCAAGAACTGGGGGTCAAACTCAGGGCCTTGTGTTTACAAGGCAGGGGCGGGGCCACTGAGCTAAATCCCTGGCCCTCAAGATATCAAAAATAAACAAGCTCTTCTCAATGACATGTTCAAGCCTTTGCCTTAATCACTTGAGCATTTAAAAAACAAATAAAATTCAGTTTTGTTGTTGTTTTCCCCTTGACCCATCCTTATAATTAATATTAAAGGGCTTATTCTGTGTCAGAAACTAAGGTAATTGCTTGGAAAGATCTTATTGTGCTTAACTTGTTATTCTCTCCATTTTACAAAGCAGGAAACAAGCTCAGAGAAATTGAGTAAATTTCTCGAAGTCACAGAGCTGAAAGTGCAAGTGAGACCCTAATTTAGGTCTCATGCTCTCCTGCCCAGATTTGCATCTGGACTCAAGTGTGCATGTTTGGGTACAGGCCTCAGGATCTTGGCTTAATACTTTGTTTTCATCTGTCTCTGGAGTTCACAATGAGGGAGTGGGATGCTCAGGAGGAGGAGGCCAACACGGGCACTTCTTCATGGGCAGTGGTATCTATTCTCCCAGACAATGGGTCTCAGCCTGGACACTGCCCCTTCTAGTCCAGAAGACAGTGACAGTCTTAGAAGTAAGCATTCTCAGATACCTAGAGAGCCTGGGTCTCAATCCCAGCCCTGCCGTTTCAAGCTGTTTGGCCTTGGGCAAGTTCCCTTCCCTCTCTGGGCTTGTGGTTTTCCTGCCCAATTCCTTATGTGAGTGAGGCAAGGCCTCAGTACTTCCCTAGTTCATGAGTGGCATGTAGCTACCACTCCCATCCTACACCCATGCTAGACATCACTAATCAACCACTGCTTGTTTCACTCTGAAGCACCTTCCAAATACAATATGGTGCTCCAGGCCGCTATCAGCAACTAGTTAGCATTGGCATGCAGGATGAAAGGCCCTGACAGAACCAGATCAGATTTAGTCACTACGCAGATGGAGGGTGGTGAAGGGACAGTCCCAGGGGGTGTTCAGCTCAGTGTCACAGCACTGCTAGGTCTTCCTGGTCTGGAAAGCTGGAGGGACTCTGTCCTAGTCTGCTATTATTATAATAATAGCAGTAAGAGAGATCAACATTTGCTGTATATTTGTCTTATACTCAGCCACTCTGCCAGCCAATCTGCTAATCCTTCTCACAGCCCAGTTTTCCGGCAGTATGTCACCTGTGTCTCCATACCAGGCAAGTGGAGGAGCTGAGGTTTGAATTCACATCTGTCCAGCTCAGCCTGGAGACAGCCAAGCTCTGGCTTGCTCTCCCTCAGTCCCCATCACCATTTCTCAGTCATGACTGTGATCTCTGCCCATGAAAAGTGTTCTGCCACTGACAGAGCCTTCCTGGTTTTTCTGCTGGGATGGAACCCAGGGCTTCATGCATGCCAAGCATGTGCTCTACCACTGATTGCACCCCAGCTCAGAGCATCCCCCCTATTCACAGGAGACAGCAATGCAAATAGCATCTCTGTTTTTGCAGGTTAGAAAATTGAGACTCAGAGAGGGAGTGTGGAGAGGCTGGGTCACAGAGTCCCTACCGGTTTCCTGAGCCTGAACAGATTGCCGAGGGGAGTTTGGGGTGGGGATGTTGTCTCAGTTGAAGTGAGGCTGGGCCCGCCCCAATAAACTGGATAGAGCCATTCCACTTCCTGTTTTACTAGGCCCTGAGACCCTGGACAAGTCACTTTAACATACCCAGACTCCAATTCGAGGCTCCTGTCACACTTTTCAGGATTTTTTTTTAAGTACTGGGGATTGAACCCAGAGCTTTGACACTGATCTTCATTCCCAATCCTTTCTATTTTCATGTATTTCTTTTTTAAAACTTTTGAGACAAGGTCTTGCTAAGTTGCTGAGTTCCTCGGGCTGGGCTCAAATTTATGATCTCAGTGCTGGGATTACAGGTGTGCACCACCACGCCCAGCTACTTCTCAGTTTTTAAAGCTATTTCTTATTCATGAATTCACTGAACCTTAAAGTAACCCAATAAACTACTATCCTCACTTTGCAAGGGGGAAACTGAGGCTCAGGAGGCAAATCGATAGCAAAAGCAGCCCTCAAACTGGGGTCAGGGTCCCCGGCCAAAAGATTCCACCAAGGATTTACCCCAGCCTCTTGCATCCCAGCTTTGGGAAATGCCTGCCTGTCCCCTGCAGTTGAGTCCCTGCTTGCACAGCCAGCTGGCATCATGGCAGTTTTTTCTAGCTGTTGCCCTGAGATCTGGAGCCCTGTGTAACCTGATCATGCACATGGTGGCTGGCACAGAGTGGAAGTTCCTGGAGGGCAGTGCCCGCGTGTGAGCACCTGTGGGTCTGTGTCTCACGGCGTGGCATGCCCGCATTTAGCAGGTACTTAGTGACTGTAGAGCTGATGGAAGACTGCACACCTGGCAGGGTTTTCCTCAGTCCAGCAGCTGGGTACAGTCACCTGGAACAACCTATGAAGGCTGTCACCTGGCCTGGCCCTTCTTCCCAGCCTCCACGGCTGTCTTCCTCTCCACCTAAGTCACCAGCTCCGAAGAGGTTTGTCCGTGATTGGCAGCAGGACAAGCCAGTTTCCTTGAGAGGGTGGGTATCCCTGTTGGTGGCCCAGGCCTTTATGCAGGTATGAATTCCTCCAGTGTTAGACCTCTGACCAGGATTTTTATCTCTTTTGTTCACAGTACCTGCAGTCCCAAACAACTTTAATTTCTTCTTTTTTTTCATTTGGTTCTATTTCTATTGTTGTTTTGGGTGGTACTGGGGATTGAACCCAGGGCTTTCAACTTGAGCTACATCCCCAGCCCTTTTTTTTTTTTTTTGAGGCAAGAAAGTAACGAAGACAGCTCACTAGCTATGTTGCCCAGGCTGGATTCAGACTTTCAATCTTCCTGCCTCAGCCTCCCTGAGTGCTGGGATTACAGGTATGCACAACTATGCCCAGTTGCTTCATACATATTCATTGAATGGATGAATACTTGCAGGAAGTAACATCTCTTAGAGTTGTATGACCTGTGTAATTTCTGTGCCTCAGTTTCCCCACGTGTCAAATAATAGCTCCATCAGAGGTATTCAGGAATAATTGATATATGTATCTATATGTTTAAGTTTTAGCTATGTCATGGACCTGGCTTTGTTCTAAGCATTTCACATAGATTTATTCATTTACTCCTTGCAGCTGAGGCTCAGAGGGGTTAAGTACATGTCCCCTAGGTTTCACAGTTGCAAATATTTTAATGTCTCCCAGGATACAAGTATCCCAAGTAGCATCATATGGGACCCCTGCCAAGACCTCTTCCTGTAACCCAGAGCCTTGCCCCCGAGCCAGGGGTCAGAACACACAGGGACATGAGTAAGTGAGACAAGTGGTCATGTTGCCTCGGACTGTGAAACGTCACCAAGAATGTAGCATGCCTCATCAGGCATGGAGCACACGGTGGGTCTTGTGACTGTCACCTGAGGAGCAGGCAGCAGTCGTGCCCTGTGTAGACGCTGCAAAAGGGAGTCCCATCTGCTGGAGCAAGGCAGGTGAGCCTTGAGAGAAGAAAGGACAGGGTCCTGAGCACTGCTGCAGTGGTCACTGTCTATGAGCATTACGGTCACTCACTGAACCCTCCTGTCAGCTCCGGGAGCTAGGTGCTGTGCTCATAGCTCCTGCTTGTGGGTGAAGAACCAGGCTCGGATATGCGCTCGTTTTCCTAGGGATGGTTAGTAAGCAGCGGACCTGGGTGTGCACCCCAGCCACCTCCTGTAGGACTCAGGAAGCTTTCTGCCGGGAATTCCTGTGGCTGTGCTGGGCTGGCCCTTGGCAGGCAGCTGGTGTGTAGGCACACATGGGTGTGGAGCAACCCCTGTCTCCCCTGGGCCTCCGCCATAGCACATTTTGAGGCTGCACCCAGAGAGAGGTTTCTAGGAAGAGAGATGATCTGTCACCTCCCTCTGCCTAGGACAGCCCCAGAATGTGTCAGCTCCCTAATTCCCTGGTCCTGCCCAGGCCAACAGGACCTGGACTACACCCTTCCAAGATGGGGGAGGCCTGCACAGCCCCAGTCGGAGACTGTGTAATCTGTATTATATGGAGGCTGGATGAGGTTAGTAACTTGCTGTCATTGTTCCCTTCTTGTTCCTAAGACACAGCACCTGACACCTACAACTTTAAGGAGGAAAGGTCTATTTTGGCTCATAGTTTGTAGAGGTTTCCTGGCTCCAAGGCAGGGTGGCATGGCAGAGGGGCATCGCAGAGGAGGAAGAGCTCATGGCAAGGTGGTGGGACACAGACAGAGATCAAGAGAGGTGGGGGAGAGAGATAGACCCTCCCAGGACACACCCCCAGTGACTACCTCCTCTGACCAGGCTTCACCTTCCAATACCACATTCAGCTTGAAACTCATCAGTGGACTAATCCACCAATGAGTCTCATGCCCGCATGATCCAATCACTTCCCCAAACCCCACCTGTGAGTGCATGGGGCTTTGAAGGGACATCTAGATATAAAACACAACACTTGCCCAGGTCTCAGTGCCAGTGGGTGGTGGGACTGGGGTTTGAATCCAGAGACTGGGACCCTTCCTCCCTCACTCCCAGGCCTGGCTCCTCCCTCGGCCCTTACCTGTTTACTGATAATGGTAAGTGTTGTTCTTCACTGAAGCACGATGCACAGTGTGGCCTGCAGAATATTTCACGTGTCCTTTCTCATATGGTCCTCCAACTTTCCGAAAAGGGCGGACACTGGAATCCCTGGTTTACAGGGGACCAGAAAGGACATGTCCAAGGTCATGCAGCCCCAAGTGGTTTTCCAGGCTTGAACCTGGGCAGTCTGGCTCCAGACTCTGGGCCCATAATCACTTAATAAACACTAGATAAATCTCTGCAGGCCAGATGTGTAAACTCTTCTTGAACCTGTTGGTTCTTCCAGAGGCCAACTTGGTGTGTGTGTGAACCAGAGGCACAGGCCAGTCAGGAGTTGCGCCAACAGCAGGAATCAGCTGTGACGCTCCAGGGGAATCATTGAGGCCCTGCCTGATGAGCTGGAGTGCAATGGAGGAAGAGTGGGGGACACAGCAGAGCCGTCCTGGTAACTCCAGGGCCAGGGTCAGGGTGAGGCCAGCAATTAGCCCGGCCGAGGTTGCTGCTACCTCAGGGACCTCAATGGGGGACTGGCTCAGCCTCCATCCAGGGCTCTGGCCGTGGGCCTGGCCCTCTTGAGTTTCTCAGCTTTCAGAGTCTTCCTGGGGTGGGGCATCTCCAGGTGCTGGCTTGGGTGAGGATACTGCTCTCAAGTTTCCTCTTTCAACAACTGCTGCCCAACGATGGCCTGCCCTGCTTCCCCCTCAGGAAGGAAATGTAAGACCGAGGGCCTTACCAAATGCTCCGAGGAGCTGACTGCAGCGAAGAACACCCAGGAAGGAACACACCGGACAAGTTGGAAAGTAAAACAGACCTTTATTCGTCTGGCTAGATGGCACTCCCAAAGCAAAGTAGCTTAGAGAGGCAACTGGCTCAGAGTCCGAAGCTGTTTTTATAGGGGGTCGCAGGGGAAGTTGGCAAGCAGAAATACAAAAGCGGAGGAGAGAGATAAAACAGACCGCAGGGGAAGTAGGCAAGCAGACAGAACACTATGCCCACAACAGACCTTCCTGGCACAACAACAAACACATCTCTGGAACTTGATGTCTACCTGGTGATCTGTAACAGAAGCAGAAAGTTGGGGCCTATTACAAAGATGGAGTAACTGTTGTTCAGTCTTACAGAAACACATCCTTTCCTCCTGGGGAGCTGCATGATTGGAGTACGCAAGTGTTTCCCACCAGCCCTGGCCAGGCAGGGCTCCCTGTACAAGTCCCCTCTGGGGCAAGCCTGCCAACCTCTGCATCCTGTGACAAGCTCCGACTGTCCAGGGCAAACTCCAGTGAAAATGCCAGCTCTGTTGGCTGTGCTGGGGCAGGCCCCAGACTTGACTTCTGGGATGGAGGCAGTCCTGGCCTTGGGCTTTGTCCCCTCATTCCTGGAGTGGGAAGGAAGAGGTGCCCCTGTGCCAGGAAATTCCTGCCCGGTGGCCTTTCCTGGCAGTTCACCTGAGTGCCAGTGTCTTGGCACCTGTGAGGGCAGAGAAAGGAAGAAACAGTCAGAAAGAGGGAAAGATGCATGCAAGAGGAGATCCTCTCATTCAGTTATTCATTCAACAAACGTTTCTTTGGCCAGCAGCCTCCTTGGCCGGGGCTGGGTGCTGGAATTCACAGATGTGGCCCCATTTGGCCATTGAAGAGCTCTTGGTGTCAGGTAGTGGTCAGGGACACAGAACTCTGCAGAGTGCTTGTGGGACAGGAGGAAGGAAAGCACAGAGCCCACCTACCTCTACCTGGGGCATGCTAGCTGCCAAGGATTTCAGGGGAGAAGGGAAGGAAATATGTATTTCTTGAGCCTCCTCACTAGGTAGGGATGGTTGCAGGTGTTGGGTTGTGGGGTGAACAACATGAAGTCCTGGTCTCTCTGATGCTTTATGGTCCCAGAAGAGACAGACAAGAGAAGTTTGGTTCAGACACTGATGAGTGCTGGGGAGAGAAGAGGCTGGGGACAGAGTATGGCACACAAGAGGAGGGAGCCAGGCAAAGCCCTGGAGCGAGAGTGTTCCAGGCAGGGACCAGCAAAGGAAAAGACTGGGGGAGAGAATGTGGTGCCCGGGGCGGGGTGTGGCAGGGTGGGGCCGGCAGCACGGTGCACCAGACCAGGGTGTGGAGAATCTGAGCCTGAGGAATGAGTGGGAGCAGGGCCTAGCGGCACAGCGCAGAGCTGGGGGCCTCCCAGTGGTTGGATGAGCCCTGAAAAACTGCTTGAGCAGGAATAGCTGGGCGGGGGGGGGGGTTGCTACTGTTGCCCCGTCCAGGTACACAGGGGACATTGAAGCCGGGTGGGAAAGTCATGCTCCCAAAGTCGCTGGGCAGTGGCCGGATGATGACTACTAGATCTAGGCATACTCAGCACCAGCCAGTCAATCTCCTGTGCCCCCTCTAGATTAAGGTGGATGCTTATTAAGCACTTACTGTTTGTCTTGGAAATTAGAGCCTGGCAGGGGCCTGGCTGGGGGTCATGGAGAGGTGGGTTTCACATGATTGATCCCCTACAGTTGACTCAAACAAGGGGCAGTGATGGATTGAGATGGTAAGATAGTTAAGGACTTGGGGAGCCATGATTCACATAAGCACTTTTTATAGTGCCTGGCACAATCTCAATATTTTCTGCATGTTTTTATTTTTTGTTATTTTATAGGTGTGGGAGCTGACAAGGGATTCATCATGATCCCATTTTGAGCACTCATCACTGGTTCATAAATGGCCCCATCTTTTTTTTTCTTTTTTTGGTACCGGGGATCGAACTTGGGTCCTTGTGCTTGCGCAGCAGGTGGCAAAACCACTGAGCTAAATGCCCGCCCCCCCCCACCCCCGTCTGGGGCCCCTGCCGTCTTTTTTTTATTTATTAAAAATAAATTCAAGGGCCGGAATTAGCTCAGTGGCACCAGTGCCTGCCTGGCAAGAGCAAGGTCCTGAGTTCAATCCCCGGTTCTGCAACAAATAAATAAATACCCAAATAAATAAATAAACAAACAAACAAATTCAAGTCGGTGTGGTGGTGCACGCTTGTAATTCCCGCACACTGGGGAGCTGGTCAGTTTGAATCCAGTCTGGGTAACTTAGTGATTTGTCAAAACCCTGTCTCAACACAAAAATAATAAAAATGAGCCAGGGATGTAGCTCAGCACAAAAAGCCCTAAGTTTGGGCTGGGGATTTAGCTCAGTGGTTCTGCTGCCTGCCTCTCAAGCACAAGGTTCCGAGTTTGATCCCTGGTACCTTAAAAAAAAAAAAAAGCCCTGGGTTCAACCCCCAGTACCATAAAAATAAATAAATTCAGAACATCCCTGAACCATCAGCCCATACCAGAACTACAACACTGACAATAATTCACATCTTTCTCTGGGTTTTTCCATCCTTCCCTCCCACCTTTCAATATGGGACACCCACCATCCTGAATCAAGGGCTACTCATTTCTTGCCTTTTTTTTTTGGTACCGGGGATCGAACTCAGGACCTTGCGCTTGTGAGGCAGGCAGCGGCACCACTGAGCTAAATCCCTGGCCCATTTCTTGCCTTTTTGTTTTGATCAGTACTTTTGAAATTTTGTTTTTTGTTAGTAGTCATATTATATGTGAAGATACATATCATATATAAGGTGTTTCTCATTCTCTTTGTCTATTTTGAGTAGTATTTAAAATCACTTGTGGGGCGGAGGATTTAGCTCAGTAGTTCCGCTGCCTGCCTCACAAGTGCAAGGATCAGAGTTTGATCCCAGGTACCAAAAAGAAAATCATTTGTATATGTATTATATATGTAGGGCCAGGGATTTAGCTCAGTGGTTCTGCCACCTGCCTTGCAAGCGCAAGGTCCTGAGTTCAATCCCTGGTACAAAAAAAAAAAATCTACATGTAGTATATATGTACAGAATATATACTTAAATTTATAAAGGAGTTTTATGCTTAGACAATCTATTGGAACTTGCTTTTTTTACTTGCTTTTACATTTCTAAGATTAATCCATATGGTTGCATGTGTTATTTATTTTCTGCTGCGTAATATTCTGCTGGAGTACTGTTTTACAATTTTTCTGTTTCTGTTTTGTTTTGTTTGTCTTTTGCAGTACTGAGGGTGGAACCCAGGGCCTTGTATATGCTAGGCAAGTGCTTGACACTGAGCTGCACCTTCAACCCCTATGCATTCATTTTCTCACTGATAGTGTTTGGTGGTTCTAAGATTTTTGCTAGTGTGGAAAAGGCATCTCAGTATTCATGTGCAGCTTCCTCAGGAATGGGGATAGAAATTTTCTCTTGATACCTATAAATGGAATTGTTGGGTCATGAGGTATGTGAAAATTTGTTCAGTGTTACAAGATAAAGCCAAATTGTTTTCCAAATCATTGTAGCAGTTTATATCTCCACTAGCAATGTGTAAGAAGCAATGTTTCTTTGTATCTTTCACAATATGTAGTAGATCAAATGATGAGTGATTTTTCATTGTAGGTGATTTCTCATTGTAGACATGATGTACAACTCCCCAATCACCAATCAGGATGAATAAGTGTATGAGAGTATGTAAGAATCCACTTTTGATATGACTTTTGCCCATTTTTGTATTTGTCCTTTTTTATCCTTTGTTTATTGTTTTTTGTTTGTTTTTGAGACAGGATCTCACTTTGTAGTGGCCTTGAGCTCACTGTGTAGCCCAGGCTGGCCTCAAACTCACCAAAATCCCCCTGCCTCAGCCTCCCAAGTGCTGAGATTACAGGCGTGTGCCACCATGCCCAACTACCCTTTGTTTATTGCTTTGCAATAGTTCTTTATATTCTTCAGTCTACTTATGGTTTGGATAAGCTAAAACTCTTAAGATTTGATGTAATGTGATTTAGTAATTTTTAAATGTAATAGTGCTTTCTAAATCTGCCATACTCCTATTGCTTCTCAGCCTTTTGGCTAAGATCAAGTGTAGTATCTAAATCTGCCATACACCAAAACCAGAGAGCTATTCACCTGTAGTTTCCATTAAATGTTTAAATGTTTCCTTTTTCACATGTAAGACTTTAATTGATTTTTGTGTAAGGCATAAACAGGATCCAATTCAATTTTTCCCCATTTATATACCTATTTTTTCTTATGTTTTTTACTAACCCTAAAGTAAAGAAATGAGGGGCTGGGGATTTAGTTCAGTGGTGCCACACCTACCTCGAAAGCTCAAGGTCCTGAGTTCAATCCCCAGTCCCACAAAGTAAAGAAATGAGAAATGCAATTGATTTAAAAAATTTTTTTTTCAGTATTGGAGGTTGAATCAAGAGAATGCTCAGCTACATCCCAAGTCTTCTTTATTTACTTATTATTCTGAGACAAGGTCTTGCTAAATTGCCTAGGCTGGTCTCCAACTTGCAGTACTCTTGCCTCAGCCTCCCAGAGTGCTTGGATTACAGGTGTGTGGCTATATGCCTGGCTACATTTTGATCTTCTCAAGATAATTTTCTGAAGGACTTGCGATTCTTTATAGAATCTATGTGGGTAATCAGTTACAAATAATAATTTTTTTTTCTTTTTCCTTTTTCCTTTTTTTTTGGGGGGGGGGGATTGGGCCAAGGGGCTTTCACTGAGCTACATCCCAACCCCTTTCTCTTTCTTTCTTTCTCTCTCTTTTTCTTCCTTCCTGAGACAGGGTCCAACTAAGTCATTTAATTGCCTGAGCTGAGCTCAAATTTGTGAACATCCTGCCTCAGCCTCCCATGCACAGTGTAGTTTTGGGTTTTTGTTTTGTTTTGTTGGTACCGAGGATTGAACTTGGGACCTTGCGCTTGCAAGGCAGGCAGCAGAACCACTGAGCTAAATACCTGGCCCTTGGGATTTTGGTTTTTTTTTAAACCTATATTCTTTTTTTTTTTGGTACCGGGGATTGAACTCGGGTCCTTGCGCTTGCGCAGCAGGCAGTGAAACCACTGAGCTAAATCCCCGGCCCCTAAACCTATATTCTTTTAACCTTGTTTTCTTTTTACACTGTCTGGGACTGCTACTACAATGTTAAATGAAAATGATAGTACTAGATATCTTTACCTCATTTTTTATTTTAGAGCGAATGTTCTAATGTTTCCCAATATGCCAAAAATTTTAAAGTTTTTAAATAAATTTTTTTAAGTTAGGGAAACTCTTTTATTCAAATTTATTAAGTGCTTTTTAAAAATTCTTAATTTGTTTGAATATATTAAATGCCTTAAAATGTACAGCATCTTGAGATGATTGTATGGTTTTTCTCCTAAAGTCTGTTAATGTGGCTGATTACATAATAGATTTTCTAATATTAAACCTTTTATGTACCTTGCATGACTAAGAGAAATTTAATGTGCTTATTATGCATATATTTGGCAATTCTCTGATAGTGTGTTTAGAATTATTACATCAGCTTGTGCTCTCCTGGCTTTGTAACAATGGCCTCATAGAATTAGAGGTAGTTTTCCTTTTGCTGTTATCTGCAAAAGTTTGGATAAAATTGGGATAACTTGTTTCTTGAAGGTACAATTTACCTATAAAAATACGTTAGCCAGGGCCGGGGATTTAGCTCAGTGGTTCCGTCGCTTGCCTTGCAAGTGCAAGGACCCAAGTTCGATCCCTGGTACCAAAAAAAAAAAAAAAAAAAATTAGGCAGGGGTTGGGGATTTAGCTCAGTGGTTCTGCTGCTTGCCCTGCAAGTGCAAGGACCTGAGTTCCATCCCTGATACCAAAAAAAAATACTTTAGCCTGTTTTCTTTGTGGAAAGATTTTAACTTCTACTTTAATTTCTTTATTTAGGTTCTTTATGTCTTCTTTAGTCAGTTGTGGTAATTATATTTTTAAGAATGTACATTTAATCTATATTTTAAAATTTATTGACATAAGATTGTTTATAACATTTTCTTGTTAGACTCATTTCCATAATAATCATGTTTTCTCCTTTCTCTCTCTGTCTCTCTCTCTCAACATCGCCACAGTTCTAAAGGTCCAACTTGTGGCTTTGATCTTTTCTGTAAAGTGTTTTCTTTTTCTCTTTTGTTGATTCCTGCTCTTCATAATCTCCTTACTTTTGTTTCTGTTTGTTCTAACTTTCTAAACTGGATACTTAGCTCATTAATCTTTAACCTTTCTTTGCAGTGTTACACAATTTTTTATATGTAAGGCTTCTTGTATCATTCAGGTCTAAATAATTTTGAATTTCTACCATGACTGTTCTTTGATCTATGAGTTATTTAGGATTTTTTGTGTATTTTTAATTTTTTATTAGCACGTGTTTGCAGCACACACAGATTGTGTTCCGTGTGGGGAGTTAGTGCATGCATGTCACACATCTTTGTTCTTTTTTCGTCCCCTTCCCTGTTGCAAAAGATCTGTTTCCTCATTATTTATAAAAGTAATTATTTGTCCTTTTAAAAACTTAACTCCTAACTTAATTGCTCTGTGGTTACAGAATGTGGGTTATGTGAAAATCTGTCTTTTGGAATGTGAGATTTGCTTTATGGCCTTATATGTGATCAGTGTTTAAAATGTGTGCATGTTCCTGAAAAGAATGTCCTTATGGATAGTTTCATTTCAATTTTTCCTGATTTTTCTGCTTCATTCTAATGCTTTATTACTTTAAAACTTTCCATGGTTTTTCCCTCCCAGAACAAAATGCACTTTCTCATCGTCTGAGTCTCTTTCTTCCTTCTAACCCCACACACTTCACCAAGAGGCCCTCGACATCTCATTCAATTTGTCCAGATGTTTTTGTTCTGAGTTGTTAAAGATACACTATGTGTTCTTCTTGTTCTTTCCTTTTATCTTATGTGTTTTAAAAATTAAACTTCACTAAGTTATTTGCTCAGTCTGCAGAGATCTTTTGTACCTACTGTGGACTTTATTTCTACTACTTGGGTAGTTTCTGCCAAAAGGATTTTTTGAGCAGGCAGAGGGTTGTCTTTTTTTTGGTACTGGGAATCGAACTCAGGTCCTTGTGCTTGCACAGCAGGCGGCAAAACCACTGAGCTAAATCCCCAGCCCCTAGGGTTTTTGAACAAACCCAGGCCCTCGAATGCTATGACTTATATTATCCTTACATTTGAGTGACACTTTAGCTGGATATAAAATTCTTATTTCATTTTCCCCTTTTGGTACTCTGGCTAACTCAATTTGATATTTATTCCTTTTGTAAGTTATCTGTTTTGTTCTAGGCATTGAGAACGTCTTGTTGTCTTTCGATAATCACTGAAATATGTCTAAGTGTGGGTTTTTCCCTGTATGTTTTTTTTAAAAATAATTATTTAAATTTTTTCCCCCCATTAAGTTTATTGGTACATTTTAGATATAAAATACATTTACATACATCATTGGGATCTTGTACCATTACATGAGTATCTTGTTCTTATTTTTTTCCCCTTCCCCTGCCCTCCCTCCCTGTATGTCTTGTCTGGTATATTTTGTGTCCTTTCAAACTGAGATCTTTCATCATTCTTTAGTTCCAAGGTTATCTTCCTTTTCTTTTTTCAAATATCTCCTCCATTGATTTGTTTTTCTCTCCTGCATCTCCTATTTTCTCAATATTCAAATTTACATTTTTATCTCTTTTTGGTTGAAGTGCAATTTTTCACACTAAAATACACAGATCTTAAGTGTTAATTGAGTGAGTTTTGGCAAATGCACATGACCTTGTAACCATGACCTTACCATGACCTTAATGCAGGATTTCAAAAGATCATTTTTGTTTTTTGGGGGGTTTTTTTGGTACCAGGGCTCGAACCCAGATCTTTGGGCTTGCTGGGCAGGCTGTGGAACCACTGATCTAAATCCCTGGCCCCTCAAAAGATCATTTTTACAACCCAGCAAGTTCCCTTATACCTCTTTCCAGTCAGTTGTTTGTTGTTGCTGTTGTTGGGGTTTTGGGGGTTTTTTTTGAGACAGGGTCTTAATATGTAGTTCAGCCGGGCCTTGAACTCATTATTCAACTGAATTCACTATCCAGGGTGGCCTCAAACTCACAGCAATCCTCCTGCCTCCCGATTGCTAGGATTACAGGCATGTGCCACCACACCCAGCTTTCCAGTCAGTTTTGCCTCCCAAAGGCAGCCATAATTCTGTTGGGCTTTTCCCTGTCATACATTAGATTAGTCTTTTCTATACTTTCATATCAATAGAGTCATATGGTTTGTACTCTTTTGTGCCCAGATTTTTACTTCTCATGTTATCAGTGCTGGGGTTTAAACCCAGCCTTGTACATGCTAAGCACACACTCCACCACGGAGCTGCACTCCCAGTCCCAACACTTAATCATGATTTTGTGATTCATCTATTTGTTGCAACTGTCACTCATTCCTTTGTGTTGCTAGGTTGTATTCCATACATCAATACACCACCATTGCTGGTTCATTCATCTGTTGCTGGACATTTAAACTGTCCAGTTTGAGGGTGTCATAAATAAAGTATCCTTGAATATTTATGGCTGAATCTTCAGGTGGATATAGTTTCTTTTTTTCTTTTCTTTTTTCCCCCTTGAGCCCTGGGGATTACACCTGCTTGGCAAGTGCTCCACCACTGAGTCATACCCCCAATCCTTAGTGATGTCAATTTTCATAAAGCCCAACTTAGCATTTTTTTCTTTTATGGAGTTAGTATTCTTTGCCTATCATGATGATAACCTTTTATGCGTGGTTTGTTTCTTTCTTTCTTTGGAGAAGTTTATGATTCTTTTATAATTGGTCCCTCTCAAATTAATGGAGTAAGATTGGCTTGATGTTCTAGCTTTTCTCTCTTTTTGTTTCTTATTCCTTCTCTACTTCTCCTGGAGAAGTCCTTCCAACTGATATTCTGGTTCCCTATTTCATTCTTCAACACCTGGATCCTCTCTATTATTTATTCTACCTATTGGTTATTTCAACCAGTTTTTCATATTGAATATTTCCACAGTAGTCTTTTAACATTTTTGCATACTGTTTTGCATCACTGATATCCCCACCTTTGTTTGTTGTTTTTTTTTGAGACAAGTTCTCCCCATGTAGCTCAGCTGGCCTCGAACTCGCGGCAATTCTCCTGCCTCAGCCTACTGAGTGCTGGGATTACAGACATGAGCCACCACACCTGGCCTTTCCTCATTCCTTTTGCCTCCATTCTCACACAGCTGATTGCAGTAGTTTCTCTGATGGGCTTATTTTTCTTCGGAAGTCATTGTGACTGCTCTTGAACTTGGGAGCATGTTCCTCAGGGCTCAGCTCCTCTGTTTCACATGGTGTCTTGAGTGGGAGCCTGATCCCAGTCTCCCAGCCCCAGAGAACCCATGGAGAGGACAGGGCCAGGGTAGGGACCCCATGCATCAGGAATGCATGGTTCTTCCCGGCTTGACCTTGCTCATGCCCTCCCCAATTTATAGCACGAGGACTATTGTCCTGCCCCAGGGAGAGTCAGGGAGGGGAATGGGTGTCTGTCCAGGTTGTGATCTCCCATCTTGGGGTTCAGAAGGGAATCTGTGTGGAATGACCATGGGTCCCCTCATTCCCTTTTGTGCTCCCCTGATTCGACCCATGAAGATGCTTGTGCCACCTGCCTGGGGTGCCGATGTGTCAGTGAGGGTGTGGTCTCGGTTGTCCCAGGGTGGGGGTGTTACACAGAGGGGAGAGGAGAACTCAAAGCTGCTGAAAGAGCATGCCCTGAAAGCCCATCCACCCCCTAGTGAGGGCCAGCTCTCCTCGCCTTGCTCTTCCTAGAGCCCATGGACCTAGACTTTCACTTCATTTCATATTATTATTTCTTTTTGTGGCACTGGGGATGGAACCCAGGGCCTCACACATGGTAGGCAAGCTCTGTACCACTGAGCTGCACCCTTGCCCACACCTAGAATTTTAAATAAACATTAGATACTTGCCAGAGAAATAAGGAAAGGTATATAAGCAACATAAGACAGAATGAGGAAGTGTTAAAAATAAAAGGACCAAGCGGAAATCTTTAGTATAAAAGCCTGCCCTTTCAACCTTGACACACACCTCAGAAACCCTTTCATGTCCCTGGGCCTCTGCATGGGCTGTTTTCCGTACTAACCCGGTCTTCTCTCCACTTCTGCTCAGAAACTTCCAACACATCCCTAAGCCTCCTTCCCTGGGTGTCTTGTGGTCAAGGTGACACTCAGCAATGATGCAGGGCTCCAGGGTCAGGAAACCCAGGTGCTTGTCCTGATTTTTCAACCAACTGGCTGTGTGACTTTGGGCAGGTCATGTGACCTCTCTGGGCCTCAGGCTTCACCCAGGGCAAAAATGACAGTGTTGGTCTGAATTATTTCTAGAGTCCCACCAGCTTGGTGTGCTGGTTGAGATCACAGGCTCACCATCCCTTCCTGGTCCTACTCTTAATTGTGTCTCTAAGCAGTTATTTCAGATCCCAAAGTCTCAGTTGCCTTACCCTAGTGCAGTGGTGGGGAACTGTTTAGAGCTCTCAATGATAACAAACAGCCAGCTGCGGCACATGTGCCATAGGTTTGCCACCACTGCCCTAGTGTGATGATTAGAAGCTTAAACTTTGTAGTTGTACAGTTTGGAGTCATAATCCCAGCTCTACTGCTTGCCTGCTATGTGACTTTAAACAAGTTACTTAACCTCGCTGGGGTTTTTCCTTCTCTAGAATGAGGATGATACTGAGCGTATCTACCTCAGCGACTGTCCTTGTGTCCTGCCAGTGCACAGACTTCTCTGTTCAGTGTGACATATCCTTGATGCTTGTCTGCTGGCTTGTCTGCCCAGTGCTTTCCAAAGGTAGTCTGTCACACCGTCTCTTTCAGCAGATCCTTTCCCTGCTTGATCTGAAGGGTGGGGGTGATTAACCCCATCTCATAGATAAAGAATCTGAAGCTCCAGACAAAGTCACTTTCAAAGCTACAGGGCCAGGACTTAACCCTGGGTCCACAGTCTTCTCTCCCATTTGTGGCCGCGTTTAGGAGGATCAGTGTGGGGCTGGGGGTCACTGAGCATATCCAG
This sequence comes from Heterocephalus glaber, assembly GCF_053883595.1. Lineage (NCBI taxonomy): Eukaryota > Metazoa > Chordata > Mammalia > Rodentia > Bathyergidae > Heterocephalus > Heterocephalus glaber. Next base: position 19,864,511 of record NW_028258302.1, on the reverse strand, counting down.
ATGGGATGGCGGGGACCCCTTCTCTGAGCTTTAGTCAGATTCGCTCTCATGTGCATCAGTGACGTCTGGGAGTCATGGAGGAAGCCGCATGAGGCTGAGGGATCTGGATCCCTGTGGCTGGGGTGGAGGGGACAGGAGGATTCCAGGGCTCGGAGTCAGCAGGAGGGAGCACGGAGCTCCAGGAAGCCTGGGGCTGCATGGGACAGTGGAGGTGGGGCTTGCAGGTGGGTCCTGGGGAAGCAGTTCCAGGGCACTGCACCCCAGCCCCTGCCACCCAGTCCCTGCAGGCTGGACTTGTGCCTCACCGCTCAGAGCCTCAGTTTCCCCATGGGGGCCATTTGGTAGAGTTGGGGGAGGGCGTGGGAAGGCAGGCAGCTACTTAGGTTGCCTGATAGGCTGCAGGTGGACAAAAGGCTTCATTCCCTTACCCATGGCCTGGGGATCATCACATTCTCTGTGCGGGGGCAATGGCAGGGCAGCAGGGAGGCGTTCTGGGTGAGACTTCCTTCGACCTCTAGAGAGCCACAGCCACCACCTCCTTTTTCTCCTCCTCCCACTCCTCTGGGAATCTCTACTCTTCTGCCACCTGGCGTCTCACCGACTGGCTGATTCCTTGTCTGCTCACCCACTGGCAGGGGTCTGGGCTGTTGCCTAGAACAGGCCCTGGCCTGTAGTAGCTGCTCAGTAAACAATGGTCCGAAGACTCTTCGTTGAACACATCTGGATTTCAGGGGCCTTGGGCTCCTCTCTGGGCATGGCCTGCAAGCAGTACATTCTACAGGACAGGGACACAAGATGGGGCTGGGCTTGGGGTTTCTCAACCCTTGGGCAAGCAGCTGGGACACTTGGCCTTTTAAGCCACCTGATGGCTCCTAAGTGGAACAAACTGTCCCAGAAGAGTGATGGCCTTGTCCCAGCCCTGCCACCACAGTAGCTAGAAGAAAAGCCCTGAGATCAGAGCCAGGCAGACTGGGGACAGGCCTAGCCCTGCCCCTCTTTAGCACAGGGGCCTTGGCAAGTCACCTCACCCTGAGACTCTCCACTTCCTCCTGAGTGGAGAGGGTGTGTCCGGTGGGGTCCCACCTCAGGGCTTTTGTGTGAAGCCCAGGAGAAATGTGAATTAAGACCAACTGTTACTTGGGGGAAGACTGGAGGGCAGAGCTTGTACCTGCAGCCCCTAGCAAGGGACGCAGAGGAAACCTGGACCTGTTAGTCCCTCGGTCGTTGCACTGAGAGATGATGACCAGTCAGAAAGTGCAGGTCTGAGTCCTGTGGGTGGCAGATCCCACCCAAGAATCCCCTGTAATTCTCCAAGCTTATGATTCCAAGCAGAAAGAGACTTGTATTGAGTTGGACCCTTCTTGTATGACATACTTGCCACTTGCCAACCCTCCTTTCGGTTGTTTGCCCGATTTTTCTCTCTGTAGAAACTGGTGGCCAAGTGTGAATGATATTGTTGGTGTCACTGTTTACAAAGAAAGGGGCTGAAAAAAAAACCCCAGCTGAACTGGGGTCTGAGGTCAGAGCCTGCATTCCAAGTGACCAAACAGGAGAGGCAAATGACACAGGGAATCGGTTGGCGCCTATAACTGGGGTGTTCCATAGTGAGTGTCAGGCATGGCTCCATCCAGGGACCTGAGACTCAGATTCCCTGTGTTTCTCTATTCCACCCTCTGAGCTCATTCTCAGGCTCATTGCATGCTGCCCGGGCTGAGAGTGTCTTCCAGCCAGTGCCACCCCAAGCTGGCTGAAAAGGGGATGCTCTCTCCCCAAGGAAACTCCGGTCCAGTGGGGCTGTGGAGGGCACTGCACTTTACGGTCTGCGAAGTTCCTCCTTCTAAGGCATAGAAGGCTTGGCCAGGACTCCAGCCAGGACTCTGGCTGGAGGCCCCGGGCAGCCCCCACCCAGCCCAGTCTTCTGGTGCAGAGTTCCAAACCCAGACGAGCTGCCAGGGCCAGGCTGTGGCCCAGAATGCTGGGTCCTCCCTTCCTGGGCCAGCGCTTGTCCAGATAGAGGAGTCCCGCAGATAGAGGAGGGTAGGAGGGGCTGGGCTGGGGCCGAGGGAGCAGCCAGCGTGGTGACCTGCAGCTGTCACTGCCAGGACACTGCCCAGTATGCACAGGCACAGTGAGGTCTCTCGGACCGCCCAGGTCTTGGGGCTGCCGTGGGTGGGAGGTTGCCCTGCCAGACACTGGGTGGGGGCAGCAAACACACGGCATGGAGCCCGAGGGCCTGGAGGATCCCACTCCCCACGTGCTCTCTGTGTGAGCTCAAACTCCCTCCCTTCCTGGGCCTTGGTGCTCTTCCCGAGCTGGGAATTTCTACCTTGCTGGATTCCTGGGAGAAGACTGAGCAGAAAGCTCCCATCCTTGGTAGGTAGCAGGTTAGGAGCTCCTCCCCATCCTGTTCTTTGCTGTGTGACTCTGGCCAGGTCACTTGACTTCTGTGTGCACTGGGAGCAAGACTAGATGAGTTACACCCCCTGCTGGCACTGGCCTGCCCTCACTGTTTACTGTCCCCTTACCAGCCACTCACTTTGATTAGCCCCATCGACACACAAGCAGGCTGAGGCCCAAAAAGGTGAAGGGAATGCCCGAGGTCACACAGCCATAAGCCACTGCGACCCTCACCTCCTCAGGCCCTGTCTGTCCCCCCACCCCAAGGTCACAAGAATGTCAAAGGCACCAGCTGCTCCCATGAGGCTCTGAGAAAATCCACACACTCGGAGGTGGCGGTGGGTTACAAGTGCACGGCCCGGCCCATCTCCCCACAGCCCGGCATCTCCTCAGCCTCTCCTTCCAGGCCCTTCTGGGAGCCATTACAGCCTCTGAGGACACAGCCAGGATGCTACAAGGGGGGGCAGTCTGCCTGGAGGATGAGCAGGAGTGGGGAGATGTGGGGGACGCGTGGGCTGGGGACCGCCCCCTCACCGGTCCAGGCTGCATCCACTGTCGAGCCAGCCAGAAGGTGCTCTCCTAGGTGTGACTCAGCCACTCTCCCGTGACTTTGGCCAAGTGCCCCTAGCCCTCTTCTGCAAAATGGGGATGAGGAGAACCTCCCTCTCTGTGGCTGCAATGCAGAGCCAGAGAAGGGGGTGTAGTGTAAGTCACACAGCAGTGGGCTGTAACCTAGTCACCTACAAATATATAACACATGCTATAATGCACGCCTCTTATGTACATAAGGCATAGAGCAAACTGTGGTTCCCTCCTGGTCTTACCTGCTGCTTTAGGAGTTTACACTTGGCCCTGGAAGACAGAAACCATCCACAAGTAAGGCTGAATTCTGGCTCACTTACTCGCTGTGTGACCTTGGGCAAATTACTTGACCTCTGTGGGTTTTTGTTTTATCATCTGTAAAATGGTGATAATAATAGTGCTTCCTTTGGAAGTTGTATGTTAAATGGGTTAATATAGGTAAAATGTTTTGAACAATGCCTGGAACATAGTAAGGGCTATGAAGAGGTTTGCAATACAATGACAGAGTGTGTAAATAAGGGTTTTCCTAGTGTTTCTAGTATTGAAACAGTCTCTTTAGTTTTCACAAATCATTAACGTATAGAAGGGCAAAATACTGGCATCCTTGAAGATTGCCCTGTACTTCCCACAATGGCCCCCACATCCTTACCTGGACCTGATATGTTGTGTGACTTTGGGAGGCTGTGAACCCTCTCTGTGCCTTTTCTTGATATTGGCTATGGAAGGATGGGGCAGCCAGGTCTCCTAGTAACAGAGGGGATTGGCTGCAAGGTGCTGAGAAAAGGGCCTGAGCAGGGGGTTGGCCACCACCTCAGGGACACCTGGCATATGTGCCCCCACCCCTTTCCTGCTTGGTTTCCAGGCTGGGCCCAAAGCCAGGTGGCCTGGGGCAGAACGTGCCCTCTCTGTGGGATGGCAGAAGCCCATGTGCCCTCGAAGCAGCCACCCCAGGCCTCAGGCACAGTGCCCTGTACCACACACACACATGCACACACACACTCAAATGCACGCACACACACACACACACACATATGCACCACATCCTGGTGCCCTCTCCCCCCACAGCTGCACATGGACTACTGGCCCCATCCTCTGCCCACAAGGCTGCTCTGTGGCATCAGGCAAGCTCAAGACCAGGACCCAACCCTGAGCTTCTGACCCCAGCTGCTGTGTGGCCTGGGTAGGTGGCACACGGCCCACGGGTGAGCCAGCCAGGCAGAGTCTCAGCCTGTTCTGTGGGAGCTCCAGGAGGAAGCTGCCTGGGGCCTTGGGCTGTCCCCGCCTCCCTACCTGCTGCCTGTTTGGCGCTTCACCCCAGCCTGTGCACCCAGGCCCCTGCAAGAGCAGCTTCTGCGTCTCAGCCCTGCTGTGCTTCCAGCACTGTCATCCGCCCGCCAGCCCCGCTCCTCCTCAGCCATCCTGCTGTCCTCACTCTGCAGGAGGGAGAGAAGGCCTCGCACTGCCTGGTTTGTGGCTTCTCCCATGTTTGTGTGCCTGTGAGGTAGGGGGGATCTGGTTCTCTCGAGAGACTTGAGCTCTTGACTATAAGAAGTGGAGCCTATAGCTGGATATAGAGTGCACACCTATAATCCTAGCACTCTGAGAGGCTGAGGCAGAAGGATCATGAGTTCGAGTGCAGCCCAAGCAACTTAGTGAGGCCCTATCTCAAAATAAAAAGTAAAGAAAGCACTGGGGATGTAGGTCAGTGCAAAGGCCCTGGGTGCAATCTCCAATACTACAAAAAGAAAAAAAACAAGGACTATAGCTTCTGCCACCCCACTGACCACCTCTCCCCTGCCCCTGGTGCTCTGGCTTCTGGAATCCTAGCTAAGCAGCCCCAAGGTGAGCAGGTGGGGGTGGGGCAGCCCAGGTAAGTGGGCTCGGCCCAGTGGCAGGAAAGGACCCGCTCATTCCCAACTGCTGTGCTCTCCTGCCACTTTCCTATCTCTTGTTCCTCTTTGTTGTCCTGGGTACTCCTCCACACTGTCACAGTACTGCCCCATTAGCTCACACCTGTGGCTCACTGACTCTTCTCCAGCCCTGGCCTCTCAGCCCCCACTGGGCAGGTGAGGACCTGAGGAGTGAGGAGGGGTCTTTCTCTGGGATACCCAGCTGGGCATGGGTGAGGTAGGACCCGCACCCAGCACCCACTCCTGGCTACTCTGCCACCACTCCTCCTCCTCAGCCACCACTGACCCAGCTTTCCCCCCACCCACCCGCATTCCCTGCTAGTCCACGTGCTGGACTCTGCCAGCCCTGTTCGGGCTGCCCAGCACCAGCGCCGTCCTGCTCCCTGCGTGCTCACATGTTGTGGGGAGGCAACGACAACCAGCCGTTCTCTGAGGTGCCAATAAACGGCCACAAGGTCTTCAGGGCTTGGTCCTGGGAGCTCAGGGCTGGGCTGGGGGTGCAGCCCTGGCAGACGGCAAGGAAGCTTCTAGACCAAGGAGCGCAGGGTGAGGAGGTGCCCAGCTGGAGGTGCTCCCGGGGCAGCTGGTGTTTCGTCAGAGCCCTGAGAAGCAGTTGGCTTGGCACCAAGCCTCCCGGGCCTCCCACGCCTGCTTCCTGCCGGAACGGGGTGCTGTCAGCAGCTGGAGGTCTGAGTCTGGCCCCTCCCTCCCACCCCAGGAAAGGCCCTCCTTATATGTGACCTGCAGCCCACCCTGAACTGCACACATTCCTCTCAGAGCCCTTCACCCAGAGGCTGCTGCTCAGTTGCCATAAATAACTTCTGCCAGTGAATGAATAAAATCCAGGCCAACAAGGCTTGCCAGAGACGCTGGCTTGGTTGAGGGACAGAGTCCATGTCCCTTCGCTGTGGCCCTGCAGCTGAAAAGCCAATGGGCTGGCCTCCCCAGGTAGCTGCCACAGCCCCTCTGTGAGGCAGAAGACCCCAGCTCCATCTCATCCCCTGCCCACCAGGGGCTGCTTCTGTCCAGCCTTGGCTCCACTGACAGCCCAGGGGACCGGCTTCAGGCTAACTGCCATGGCCCACTCTGTGTCTGTGGGAAGGAAGAGTCTAAACATGGAGTCTGTTCCCAGGGCTGCCTCTCATGGGGCAGGTCTTGCCTTTTCTGTGGGGCTCAGTTTTCCCATCTGAACAATGGGTGATCTCTAAGACAATTTCCCCAAATTAATCTGTTCACAGGATGGCTTGTTGCAAACACAGCTTCCCAGGTCCTCCTCTGGGAGTCTGAGCTGTTGAGGAGTGGGAAGACTGGGGTTTTATTTTGGGTTGCTATGTGTCTTTTTTCCTCTTTTAAAATGTGGACACATCATACCAATTCCACTAAACCCTTGTCTCTGTCACACTCCCTTTATTCCCACTTCAGTGATGCTCACAGCAACTCAGAGGTCCAGGCGGGATGGGGATTGTCCCCACCATGACTGCGCATGTGCATACTTTTTACCACCTCCCAGGTCATCACCCCAGAAAGTTCCCTCTCAGGCTTCTCCTTTGATACCCCTCCTGTGGGATCTGCTGGGGACCAGGACTTTTCCCGCAGCACCCCAAGTGATTTTTAGGGGCTCAGAAGTCTCTCCCAGCCCAGCCTTCTGGACTGTGTGCTCTGCAGTGAAGGCTCCCCAAGGGGAAACACTGCCCCTGTGAATCCCGCCAGTACAAGCTGGGAGCACAGTAACAGGTTCCCACATCGGCTTACCAGTGGAGCCTTCAGGGTGTCCAGGAGCTGAGGGGAAGCAGGAGTGGCCCTTGGTGGGTCCCTCATGGAAGGCTGGGCTTAGCTCATGCCATCCACGTGACCTGGGCCATCCTTCCCATGGCTATCTGGGCCTCTTCTTGCTTATCTGTGTGGGTGCAGCTCTCTCTTACTCTCAGTGTTGTTAATGTGGATTAAACCAGGTCAAGTGTACAAACTCAGCACCCGGTACACTGCTGACATTCTCGTGAGTGGGAGACAGGTGTTAGACAGGAAACAGATTCAGAGGGGTGGGGACTGACCCAATGTTATATGCCTGGAAAGGGAAGGAGCCTAGGCTTGGACCAGACTTGCTGGCTACATGAGAGTTGACTCAGTCACTTCACTGCTCAGCCTCAGTTTCCCTATCTGTCCCCCACCCTCCTGTATCCCTAGGCTGTTGTGAGCATCTGAGGCAGCTTGCATTAGATGTGGAGAAATTGGGGCTTAGTGGAGTCAGGACCTGGTTTTGCTACTGTCGTGGTGAGCTCACAGTGGTTCTTATGCATCAGGAAGGGGGCACCTTTGTGGCACCAGGAGGACCAAAGCATCTCCTCCTGACCTTGGTGCTTGTGTCTGGGACTGAGCTGTTCCAGCAGGCAGAAACTTGCTCAGAAGAGGCCTGAGCCAATAGGCAGATGTGTAGCTCTCCAATAGCCTCCTGCTCTGACCTCAGTTTCTGTCTGTGAGACAGGAGCCACAATCAGTCCGGCTACACAGGATGTTTCTGGGACCCAAGAGAGACTAGATAGGCAGTTTGGGGAGCAGAGAGGGCCCCTGAAGCAGCAGCAGCTCACCACCCAAGCCTGCATTTGGACTCTTCAGTGACAGCTAGTTCTGGGGCAATGTCTGGCAGGGATGGTGCTGTCACATTCTGAGGCCAGCAGGTTTGAGTTCAAATTCTGACCCTACCACTGCACCTCTGAGCCTCTGTTTCCTCATCTGCCGATGGGGATGCCAATCCGTAGCTCAGATGGGGCTGGGCACACAGTAGGTGCTCAACTGGAGCAGGTGCTTTTATTTTGGACACAGTGGATACCACTGGCTTGTAAATGGGCTCAAGCAGCTGCTGCTGTTAGGGAAAACCCACTGTGACCCTGGCCAGGGCTGCCTTTCCATCTGAGCTTTTATCCCACTAGGTGCCTGGCACACAGTAGGTGCTTTGTCTATACCAGCTGGTCTGTAATCTGCTCACATAGGTAGAGACTGTGTCTGTCCTGTTCCCATTATTTCCTTAGAGCGTAGAACAGCCAGATATCCAGCAGGTGCTAAGTAAAGATGAGGAACCAGGAATGAATGGACAAAGGTGAATGAGCAAGCATCAGGTGTCCCTTCCTGTGTACAATGCTGGAGTGGGGGAGGGAAGCCTTGCCCCCCCATTTCATCCCTTGGGGCTAATCCTGGAGATTAACCTGAGGACAAGCCAGGTCACAGCCACTGACCCAGGGCTGCGGAGCCAGCGTCCACGGCTAGTGGGACTGGGTGTGTGTAGTGTGTGAGAGCCACTCCTGAGGCCCTCTTCACCCCAAGATGGCTCTTCTGTCACCCATGATGTACATGGTCCTCACCATAGTCCTCAGCCTCTTCCTCTTCCTGCTGGTCCTGGCCTCCTGTGCTTCTTCACCTGCCGCCTGGCCCTGCCGCTCAGGTAGGGGACTCAGGAGGAGCTGCGCCCCAGGGTCATCCCAGGTTTGAATCATACTTGGTGGTAGACTAGCTGAGCCCTCTACTCAGTTCCCTGCACTGTAAAACAGGGCCAGTAATGCTTGTCGCTGTGAGGATGACTTGGGTCACAGATGTAAACAGCTGGGTGCTCATTAGTGTACAGTGAGCCCTGTTACTCAGTTTGCTCTGGATCTTTTCAGACCCAGGCCAAGGCTGCTCTGCTGGGGAAGCAGAGTGAGTGCTTGGTGCAGGCCTGGTCCCTCGGCCCCCCTGACCTGCTGAGTCCTGTAGCTACTCCTTCTCCAAGCTGGCACCCTGCTGGGGCTTCTGCCTGCTTGTCATAAGTAATCAGGGCACATAGCTGGGAGCCTGGCAGAGTATGTCTGGCTGTGAGGGGGAGGGGTGGCGAGGGGCTGGCACCCACCCAGACACCTCATTCCAAGCTGGTGGGGCGCTGGCAGGGGTAGTGAAGCAGCCAGGGTCCCCACATCCCCAGACTGGGCCCCTCGGAGCCCCTCACCCACAGCTGCCTCTGGGAGGGGAATCAGCGGGAAGTGTCCCAGATCTCCGACCCCTCTGTCCTGGGCAGAGGCCACCTGAGAAGGCACCTGTCTCCGGGCCAAGCCCATTTCAATGCAGGGCCCTGGGGCCAAACTTCCGAGCAGGTGGGGATGTGGGGCCTTCCATTAAGTCAGTGTTTACAGAGTGGCTCCTCTGCCCCAGGCTGCGGTCACAAAGACGGGTGAGGTGGTCCTTCCTCTCAGCTTCAGACTAGCAGAGAAGAGGGACAAACGACCAGGAGAGAGCCATTGTGCTGGGCTGAATGGGCCCTGTAGCTCTCTTGGGGCCACCTTCACTTTGATCCTCCCTTATTCTCTCCTTTGCCTCAGACCCTAGGGGCAGAGAGTGGAATCAAGTATGTTTCAGAGTGCGGACGACGCACTGTCTCAAACTCTCAGGTCTTGCTTTATTTATCCCTTTTCTGCGTCATCCCTGCGCCCATCCTCCCACACACTGCCGTTGCCACAGCTCTCCCAGGATCTTCATTCTAATGTATTTAATATGTTCTCTGATTGTTCTGTCAGCGGATGAGGTTTACCCTTACATGCAGGCCCCTGGGTTTTATTCTTGACCTCCTTCCCTCAGTCCTGTGCCTTTAAGCTCCAGCCATGCTGCGGTTGAAATGCAGTGTTAATACCACTGCTGCATAGACATTGCATCTACCACTTTTTCCTAATGTATTTTCCTAATTATGGACAGAAACCCCATCCCCAATTCCTCATAATTATAATTTATAATTAAAGAGAATTTGCCAAACGTCTCTCTAGTAAGCATGATGGTTTCTGTAGGTTTTGGCATAAAGCCTTTATCAGATTAAATAAGTTCTTTTCAAGGTTGAGGATGCAACTCAGTGGTAGAGAGTTTGCCTAGCATGTGTGAGGTCCTGGGTTCCACCCACAGCCCAACAAAAAAAAGGAAAGAAAGAAGGAAGGAAGGAAGGAAGGAAGGAAGGAAGGAAGGAAGGAAGGAAATTTGTTTTTAGTACCTGGTTTTCTGAGGATTGTTGTCATCTACAATTGTCTGTGTCACCATTCCATCTCCTAGTTTGTTTTTTGTTTCCGTTTTTTGAGGCAGGGTCTCCCTTGGTAGTTCAGGCTGGCCCTGCACTCACTATGTAGCCCAGGCTGGCCTGGAACTCCCTGTGATACTCCTGCCTTGGCCTCCCAAGTGCTGGGATTACAGGCATGTGCCACTACTCCTGGCCGTTCCTTCTCCTGGTGATCTTGCCAAGTTTCAACAAAGCTGTAACTTCCACCTATATGCCCATAATTCCCAAACTGATGCCTCTATCCAAGACTCCTGTTCCAAATGCCACTCATATATCCAGCTACCTACTTGATGTCTCCACTTCTAAAAGACATCTCAAATTCAATAAGTTCCTGATTTTCCATAATAAAATCGACTCCCCCTCACACCTCAGAATGCCTCCCCAGTTGCCAAAAGGCTAAATGTTCTTCCCTTAATCTCAGGAACAAGGCAAAGTTGTCCACTCTTGCCTCTGTTATTCATCATGGCACTGGAAGTTCTCACTAGTGCAATAAGGCAAGAAAAAGAAACAGGAGAACTCATATTCTTCATATGTGACATGATTGTCTCCATAGAAAATCCCAAGGAGTCCCTACACATAAACATAAAATCCCTAGAACTAGAAACCGAATTTAGCAAGGTCACAAGATACAAGGTGAAAACATAAAAACCAGTGCTTCTCCATATATGACAATGAACAGTTGGGAAACAATGCCATTTACAATAACACACCCCAAAAGTGAAATACATAGGCATGGATTTAACAAAACATATCCAGGATCTATATGCTGAAGATTACAGTGTGCTGATCAAATTAAAGAATATGAATGGAGGGAGGTGCGGTGTTCATGACTGGCAGACTTCATGCTGCAGAGATGTAAAATTCACCCCTTATTTACAGATTTAATACAATTTCAGTAAACGGTGATATAAGACAGATCAAGGACAACCAGGCTTAGGCTTGGGGACTGCTTGATTCTGAACAGACAGTACAAGACGCTATAGAATTCTTCTGGATTCTGATCACAGTGGTGCTTGGATGGCTCTATTCATGTATCAAACTTCAGAACCTTCATTTTCCACTTGAGAAAATGGAAGCCCCACTGCGGGGTGCAGTGGGGGTCACCAGCAGTAATCTCGGTGCTAATCCTGGCATCAGAAGCCCTATTTGTTTTTTGGTTTTGTTTTGTTTTTTGGTACCAGGGATCGAACTTAGGATCTTGCGTTTTCAAGGCAGGCGTGGCGCCCCTGAGCTAAATCCCCAGCCCTAGAAGCCCTATTTGTAACCTTAGGCAGGTCACTTCTTCCTGAGCCTTGCTCTTCTCATCAGTAAGAGGGGGGAAGTGCTCTTTCCATGCACCTCAGAGGCTCCTTGTGAGATGTCTTAGTGAAAGTCTCCATCCTGTGAAGTGTGGTACACAGCCCTGTTCGCCTGTTGGCTGTGTCCTTTACAGATTGCTTATATAAGCTCACAAAGACTAGTTCTTATTTTATTGAAATATGTGCAGAGAAGTGTCCGTGTCACAGATTGACAGCTTCTTGGATTTTCAAACTGAACCTCCTATTTTAAACTGAACCTCCCTGATCAATAAACAAAATGACACCACACCTCAGAAGATCCCTGGAGTCTCCCTTTATCTTCAAACTCTGCCCCAGAGCCATCCACCTGTCCTCTACCACCCAAGGTAAGAGTTGTACTATGTGTGCCCACTCCCCAGCTCAGCCTCGCCTTTGAGAGAGTCCACTGGGGTACTGCCTAGAGCTGTCCACTCACTGTCCTTGCCCTGAGCACAGTGCATCTGTCCAGCTGCTGTCAATGGTCACGATTATGATGCCAAGATGAAGGGAGCTGATAGGCCCATTCTCTGCAGTGAGATGGGCCACAGGGCATCCGTACGGTGCTCAGCTTTGTCGGGGGCTGCCAGTTCCCAGCACTGTGCCTGTCAACACTGCCCACTGAGTGGATGCTCCTGTCACACCACAGCCTGTCAGCACTTGGACTTTTCTGCATACCCAGAGGAGAGATTCAGGGGTGATTTTTCCCTTCTGCCTACTTCCCTCCTTGGAGCACTGGGTTTCAACTGATGAAAATGTTTAGTGTGCCAGGCATTAGGAGTATAGAGATCATCACGGCAGAGGCCCTGCCCTCCATCCTTCCTGTTTGATGGCAGCAGGAAGGAATTGTTTTGAAAATGGGGAAATATCTGAAATGATTCAAATGGCCTAAAGATCAGAGTTAATCTACTGAGTGACCATGCTGAGGCTTCCTGAAAGTGGTGACTTCGGATTTAAACTATTATGGATAACATTTTAGTGTATTAATATTTTATAGGAATGTAATAACTTTTTTGTGATTTTAGGATTTGGTAACTATAGTAGAATGAAAACTGTAAAAATCATCTAAAATCCCACTACTTGGGGTTCAGCACAGTTAGATGTTAGTTATAAAGTGTTTTCTAACAATTCTCAACCCACTACCCACCCCTCTAGCCCAGAGCTCTGTGTTTAAGGTCGAATCACCACTTTTCCTGGTGGTTTCTTATATAGCACAGCACCTTGCTAATGGGAAAATATATATCATTTCCTGTAACAAATGGAATCATCATCTATATCTTGGTTTTGGTTGAAGTAATACCTTGATTTACCAGTGAGACTCTTCCCATTTAAAATCTCACATCTTCTGGTAACATTCATTCACAACAGGGTTAGTACATTTCTAGCTGCCAGTAAGGCTGTTCCCTGTGATCTCAACAGGATGACCACAATTTAAAAACATTTTTAAGCCATTAATACTGCTCATTTTAGAAAGTAAATTGGAAAAAAAAAACCTTTTAAAAGAGGAAATATCATACACAATCTTACCAACCCAGAACCACAGTTAATGTTTGGAGTGTTTCTTTCGGTCTATTTTTTTTAAATAACATTTTTTGAAAGTTATTAAAGTGAGCTAAGGGTGTAGTTCAAAGGTAGAATATTTGCCTTGTATGCAGAAGGCCCTGGATTCAATTCTCAGCACCAGAAAAAAAAGGCAGAATATTTTAACAGACATCATCAAAGAAGGTATGCAGAGGGCAAATAAGCATATGAAAAGATGCTCAACATCATTATTTATTGGAGAAATGCAAGTTAAAACTGTAGGGCTGTTGGGGCCAGGGATTTAGCTCACTGGTTCCTCCTCCTGCCTCGCAAGTACAAGGTCCTGAGTTCAATCCCTGGTACAAAGAACTGTAGAGCTGGGGTCATAACTCAATGATAGAGCACTTGCCCAGCATGTGTGAGGCCCTGGGTTCAATCCCCAGTGCTGGGGGAAAAAAAGTAAAGGTAATATCTCAACACAGAAGAAAATTTGGGAAATGAAGACAAAAATAATCAGAGTTATCTGCAACATCACTACCCAGAAATAGCCACCCTGACAGACCAATCTTTTTTCCTATATGTCTTCTTGATGTTTTTATATCTCTTACCAAAAATTTAGCAAATATAGATGTCCTGAGGGGTAAGCATCCCTACAGGAAACAATGATCTCTTTGCTTTGTCCCAGCTGTGTGGGACACTGGTGCTCTAGGACAGTGCCCCTGAGGGCATGGCCTGGGAGCCGGCTTCATCAGCCTGGCTTGAGCATACCAGAACCTTAGGCAAAGGCAGAGGCACAGGCTGACCCCAGGAGATCCCCAGGCAGCCCAAAGTTGAGAAGCACTGTGCAGACAGCCTGACCTTTGGGGCGATGGAACGAAAGTGGGTCTCCCTTGGGAAATAGACTGGAACTCATTTATACTTACAACAGCTGTATGTGTGATTTTGTTTCCAGAGAGAAGGCCCAGCTAGTTTGGCACCTCAGTGTCTATCCCCATGCCTGGCCTCTAATAGATGTTCAACAAATACTTGTTGAATGAATCAAGGATGAGAACCTGAATGAAGAAATGAACTCCAGAGATGTGCTCCATGTCTCTCTCTTTCTTTTTTTTTCCCTCTCTAATTTCTAGGATTGGAACATCAATTAACAGCTGATCACGACCAGCCTACTTCCTCCCGCTCACTTCCTTCCACCCACGTGTGTCACATCTCTGGGCTCAGTGAAGAAGCAGGTCTTGGGGTGCACCATGATTTTGCCATTCTTAGTGCTGGCCATTGGTACCTGCCTTACCAACTCTTTAGTGCCAGGTAGGACTGGGACACAGGTGGAGGGGTGGCAAGACCTCGTGTAGGTCGGGTAGGACGAGGGCTGTGTTCAAGGTCATGGAATATCCTGAGTGTTTAAGAACTGGAGCCAATGTCCAGAGCAGGAAGTCTCACCTCTGCTACTACATGTGCTAGTATTGGGCAGGTCGCTCTTTTCCCCTTTGCATTCTCTTGTACTTTGGCCAGGGTTGCTGGTCTCCTTTTATCTCTGAAACATAATGAATTCTGTAGACTCCTTCAAGAACTAATGTGCAGAGTCTCCTCTTGGCCCTGTCTACTCACTCTCCTTCATGGTAGCACATTGCCTTGCATTTGTAGTTCTTGCTTGTGAACTCATCTTCAGTGGGAGTTTTCTAGTTCCTTCTGTTTTTCTGTTGGAGACTCACATGGAAGTGTTTGCAGTGTGTGCTGATGAATCTGATTCTTTCTGAGTCTTAGGGTTCTAATAATGTAGACAAGTTCTTATGTTAATTTCCCCATTTGGAGTTGTGCTATAAAGTCAAATCCCTGCTTGCACCAGGTCACATTTGTGGGGAGCCCTCTTTTTCCTGTCCCTTCCCTAACTCCCAAGCAAAACACATATGCGACATCTGCTCTATTGGTCCCCAGGGTTCCCCCACAACAGCCCCTGTTTATCCTTCTGGTTTTGAATTTCCTCTCAAATTCTGCCTCCTGGGGATTTCCCTCCCCTCTTTCTTCCTTTTTAAAGCTATGTGCTATTTGGGGTTATTTATATTTTTTGGCATTCCTATAACTGGAATCAGAGAGGGGAGCCTTCTTGGGCTCAGTCTGTCCTGTGACTGGAAATCCCCACTTGTTCCACCAGAGCCTCAGTTTCCCATCCGTCAGAGGGGCTTCCTCCTCCTTGGGGCTGGTAGTGAGTTACATGGGACCATCACAGAGTCTGTCATTCAGTGAATGTTGGTCTCCTCTCAGGAAGATGATATTTCAACAGATGCAGAGATGGAGTTGCAGAGAGAGAACCGACCCAGCCTTCAGTAGCAGGGCTGAGGTTGGACCCTGAGCAGGGGAGTTCCCGGCCAGTGCTCTCTGGGATTCTATGGGGCCTTTTAGGGTGCACACTGGGAGACCCAAGGTCACTCAGCATCCACCTGGGTGAAAGATGAGCTAGTGAATGAAAAAGGAAAAAATGAGGAAAAAATCTTCTAACGTTCAGCAATTCAATTTTTTCCTACTCTTTCATTCTAGCCCTTCTGGTGGGTGTGTAGCAGTGTTAAGTTGAATTTTCTTGGGCTGGGGAGTTAGTTCATAGGTAGAGCAATTGCCTAGCATGTGCAAGGCCTTGAGTTCCATCCCCAGCACCACATAGGGAAAAAAAAAAAAAGTTAAACATGTTATTGTGTTTCTCTTTTTTAATTTTTAAGTTGTATTCATGGAGACTGGATCCAGGACTTTGTGCTTCCTAGGCAAGTGCTCTGCCACTGAACCAAATTCCTAACCCCTCTTTCTTTTAAAATTAGGTATAACTTGCAGTAAATGGTGAAAATCTTAAATGTGGAGCATGATGGATTTTTTCCCAAATATTTATACCCATGAGACCACCACCCAGTTAGAATATTTGGCAGGGCACAGCAGGAGGCTTCTGTGGGCCCCTTCCCAAAGCCAGAGGAAATGACCAGGCGTCCGTGTTTTGCCTGGTTGAATTCATATAAATGGAATCATGCAGCATGTACCGATAAGTGCCCTTATGATGTAGCTGATGTAGCATTATGTACTGAGTGTTTGCATGTGGCATTCCATACTCTCCAAAAATAATGGCCTTCTGGTATTCAGATGTGCAAAACGATCATTGCTTAAACCAGATCTTTGATGAGGAAGTCAGTTTGACATCAACTAAAGGCTTCCTGAGGACACACCGGAGGGGGCTCTGGTGACAAAAACAGGACTTGAATTTAGCAGGGAGCAAGCACAGCAGGACCAGGAAGACTGTTGGCAGAGCCTGTGTTGAGAAAGGGCTGTGGTGCAGGGCAGGCTGATGGCCCCACCCTGAGGGGCCAGTGGGCAGGTGGGCAGGATAGGTAGAAGTTCCTCACCCCCAAGTGGCCAACAAGGCTCCTGGACCCAAGGCATGGTGGCTGCATGGAGAAAGGAAGGAGGGAGATTGGAACCAACCCAAGCCGGCGAGACCTCTGATCAAAACCAGTGGCCCGGGTCACTTGGCCCGGTCACTTTATCTCCCATAATCTTGCAAGTGCCTGTAGCTAGTGCTCTGCATTTCCCTGGGGCAGAACATCTAGTGAAAAGAACTTGCCAGAAGGTCCATGGCTGGACAGCAAGACTGACCCCCAGATACTCAGTGGAGATTGGGGACCTCACAGACACTTCTAGGAGAGAGATAAGGCTGGGGCTCTAGGGTGAAGGCGGTGAGTGGAGGAATCGAGGCGAGGGGCCCAGAAGGGGAGGCTTCATGGGGAATATGAAGAGTACAAGGCCAAGGCTCGAGGTGGGACGCAGCTCCCTCCTGCTCCCCACCCAAGGCAGGGCCTCACCCCCGGGCACATGGGTTCCCAGCACTTCCTCTGCAGCCTTCAACCCAGCTCCTTCATTTCCTGATGTGGAGGAAATAACAGCACCCCCTGCCCAAGGCTGTCAGGAAGATGAAAGCAGGTTCTGCTGAGTGGGAAGCTGAGCTTGTGTGGGAGACATGAGTGGGTTTCCTTTTGCCTACAGCTCTCTGGAGAGGCAAGCTGGGCCTGAGTGGCCCACTGCACAGACATGCAGTGTGGCCTTGGACAGGTGCTCCCCCCTCCTCTGACCTCAGCCTTCCCTTCTCTGCAGCAGGGGGCCATGGACAGACTCTCCGGGGCCTTGGACCTCCAGGCACCTGGCTGTCCACATGCAGGCCTGCTAGGTCCCAAGGACAGGAAACCCCCAACATGGTGGAGTGTGTGGCCTCCCAGAGCCAAGGTCTGGGGGCTGGCATGGGAGAAATGTTTCCAGCCCTGGAGATGGGTTAGGAAGAGGTGGGGGCCAGCTATGGACCTTCTATTGAGGGTCAGGCAAGTCACCTGCCTTATCTAGTCCAGGCTGCCCAGAGACCCCCAGAGAAGAGGCCAGACAACCTGACTTCGTGGGGGAAACAGAGGCTCAGGGAGGTGACTTGCTCAGAGTCACATGGCTAGTGTGGGGCAGAGCAAGGATTCAGACTGAGATCTGACAGGTGCTAAGACTGAGAACTGATTGCTGGTCAAGAGACAGACAGACGACAGACAGACATTCCTCAAAACCCTAAAACATTTTATCTCAAAACCCTAAGTGCTGTCTCCTTGGGAGTTACTGTTGCTGAGGGAGGGAGGGGACTGGAGCCACAGACGTCGTCCTTGCTCACCTCCGCTCTGCACAGGAGTGCAACTGTGCAGGTCCTAAGTCTTGCTTCCCAGTCCTGCTTTGACGGCATCACCAGCTTCTTGCTGGACCTCCTGTCATGAATAAGCTGAGCCGAGTTGAAAATTGGTCTGGGTGCATCTGGAACTCCAGCAGTTGGAAATAGTTTGTCTGTTGAATTGGTTAAACATTATCCTCCTAATTGTCTAGCAATTGCTGCCTTTGCACATCTTTCTACTGGGTGAAAGGAAAGTGGAGGCTCTGGAGTGAAGCCCAGCTCTCTAGTGTCTGTCTGCCCGAGCTGTGTGGCCTTGGGCAGTTACTTGGTGTCTCTGAGCCTTGGTTTATTCCTTCTGAGATGTGGGGAGAAGACATCAGGGTCCACAGGCTTACTTGGAGGATTGGATGGCATAGATGTGCTGTCCCACGGACAGCTACCGCTCCCTTCTCCAGCTTGGACATTCCAACCCCCAGTGGGGGGCTCTCGGGTACCTGTGAGTGTGGGCGAGGAAAGCTGCCCTCACCCGCACCAATCATTCTGCCTCTCTCTGTACAGAGAAAGAGAAAGACCCCGATTACTGGAGAAAACAAGCCCAAGAGACCCTGAAAAATGCCCTGGAGCTTCAGAAGCTCAATACCAACGTGGCCAAGAAAGTCATCATGTTCCTGGGAGATGGTGAGGCCTGGAGGGCCAGGGCAGGAGACAGAGGCGATGTGGAAGAGGCTGGGTTCTGGGGGAGTGGTTTAGGACAAGAAGAGTGTAATCCAGCACTCTGGGAGGCTGAGGCAGGAAGATTGCAAGTTGGAGCCTAGCCTGGGCAGATTAGTGAGACCTTGTCTCAAAATTAAGAAATTAAAAGGGCTGGAGATATAGGTCAGTGTGAAGACCTTGGGTTCAGTTCCGAGAGAGAGAGAGAGAGAGAGAGAGAGAGAGAGAGAGAGAGAGAGAGAGAAGGAGGGAGACAGACCAGGCTGTGGACTCCAAAGGCTGCTTGCCAGTCTGCCTCCTTCACATCTAGGAGAGAAGCGAGAGGACTGCCCAACCTGCCTTGGCATCAGCCTAGCTAGCTAGAGAGCTCTGGTGCCCAAGGAAGCTGATGGGAGAGGCTGGAAGCCAGAGATCCCGAACTCCCCACCCTTCCCTGCCACAGGGATGGGCGTTTCCACGGTGACAGCCGCCCGCATCCTCAAGGGTCAGCTCCACCACAACCCTGGGGAGGAGACAATGCTGGAGATGGACAAGTTCCCCTTTGTGGCCCTGTCCAAGGTGAGCCCACCCCGGCCCATCAGGAGGAAAGAATGGGGGAGGGCATCTACCAGGGCTCAAGGCCATCAGGCCTCAAGGCCCTGTGGTCCCCTGGGAAGCAAGGAGGGAAGCAGCTACTTCCCAAGATTGATCATGAGGCTTTGAACTCATTGATCTAAACAATCTTTTCATTGAAGTGTAACACACATGGGGAAAAGGGCACACGGTACAGCTTGACTTTTCACCAGGTGCACCTGTATAACCAGCACCCGGGTCAAGCAAGTGACGGTGGCTGCTGCCAAGGACCCCTTGATGCCTCCAGCCCCTCGCCTCTCCCCACCAAGCCTGCCTGCGCTGTGCTCCATAGACACAGGGTCTGACTAGTTCCTTCCTCTCTCCCGAGGCAGTCATGGAGTTAACCAGATTACTGACATGAACATGTTTAGTGCCAGAGCACGAGTGACAGCTGTGGTCATGGAGAGGTGTTGTGTAATAAGCGCCCTCCAGACACTGGGTTGGAGGAAGAGCAGAGACTGTGATACCTGGGGCTCTGGAAGTTCTCAGGCTGGTGGGGAAGGGAGGTAGGCAGAGAGCTTCAGGGTTTTTCCTGCAGCTCTGGGCAGGGGTCAGCTGGCAGGGGGGCAGGCAGAGGAGTCAGCACTGGCCTCTCAGACTCACCCTTCCCAGGTCCCCCCTTCTTGAGGGACTCCCCCTTCCTCTCCCTTTCCCAGGACTTACCTGCACCTGGCCCTCGCTGGCTCCTGCAGCTCCAGACCGGGAGAGGCCCCTGCTGACCCTGCCTGGCCCTGTAGCTCTGCTACACCCTCTCAATGCTGGAAGGCTGGCTTCCTGCCTCTCCTGCTGGTGGTGTGGGCAGCGGGGACCTCTCAAGTCCTCCGTGCCCCATTTGCATAGAGGTGGGTGGCAGCAGTGGGGACCAAGGCTGGCCTCCTCCTGACCCTCCTTCCTACTTGCAGACGTACAACACCAACGCACAGGTCCCTGATAGCGCGGGCACCGCCACTGCCTACCTATGCGGAGTGAAGGCCAATGAGGGCACCGTGGGGGTGAGTGCAGCCACCGAGCGCACCCAGTGCAACACCACTCAGGGCAACGAGGTCACCTCCATCCTGCGCTGGGCCAAGGATGCTGGTGAGCCATGAGCCTGGGGCGGCAGGTTTTGGGAACTGGTGGTCACTGTGTGACCGACTGTGACATAGGAGGAGGGTAGAAAGAGGGGCGGTCTGGACTCTAGCACTGATGTGCTGGGTCTGTGACATAGTCCCAAGCCCCTTCCACAGCAGGGAAGGCTGGGGGTTCCAGGGCTACTAAGAGGTGGTCCCAGCCCAGTTCCCTGGGTCTGTTCATTTCTCTAAACTGGACATGAGAATGGAATGGAGCTCCCCACAAAGGTTTGGTAGGAGGCAGGTAAAGCACGCAGCCCAGGGCTAGCCCTGTGGTGGTCAGTAAGTGTCTACTTCTTCCTCTTCTTTCTCCTCCTCTTCCTCCTCCTCCTCCCCTCCTCCTTCTTCTTCTCCTCCTCCTCCTCCTCCTCCTCCTTCTTCTTCTTCCTGCTGGGGGGCTGGGAGGTCTGGCCCTGGCCCAGGGACTTAGAGTTAAGAGACAAAGCTAAAGGACACAGGTGAAGGAACCCTGCCCCACTGAGGGCCATTTGGAGCAGCTGAGGGCTTCCTACAAGAGGAGGGTCCATGGGTCCTGGAGAGCGAGGGGAGACTCCAGCCCCACTGCTCACAGCCCACTTGGGCTGCATGGGGAACCTGCTGGAGGCAGAGTATCCCAGCTGCACCCCACTTTGTACAGATGGGGACTGAGGAACTGACGGGAGGCCAAGCTTCAGTGGGGACAGGCAGGAGGAGGCAGCTGGGTGCCCCATCTGCAGGCCAAGCCAACCTCTGCTCTCCCACACCTCAGGGAAATCCGTGGGCATCGTGACAACCACACGGGTGAACCACGCCACCCCTAGTGCTGCCTACGCCCACTCGGCTGACCGGGACTGGTACTCGGACAACGAGATGCCCCCAGAGGCCCTGAGCCAGGGCTGCAAGGACATCGCCTTCCAGCTCATGCACAACATCAAGAACATCGATGTGAGTGGGTTGCAAGCCTGGAGGTGGGACCTCAGGGGGGCCAGAGGCTTGGGCCCAGGCTGGCTGGGAAGAGTGGCCTGGCCCGGCTCCCCACCCACCTGGGAGGGCCCAGCCCATCAGGGGATTTGTGGCTGGGGCAGGCAGGCACTGTAGGATTTGTCTGCGGTGGGGCTGTGGGGCAAACCCTCATGTGGCGGGCACCACACCCCAAGAACCAAGCACCCAAGGATTATTCCATAAATTAGAACCTGGCACTGCAGGCCCTCCCCCAACACGGGAAGGTGGGGATGGCACAGTGACCACCTGAGGCAAGAACCTGCCCTACACATTCGCACGTGCATAGACAGATACATACACAAAGCCAACAGGCCCAGAGAAGAACCCGTGTGTACAGTGGTTAGTGCAAGCTCATGTGTTTCCACTTCCTAGGTTCCCATCCTTCCCCTGCCTTTTGGTAGCTATATGACCTTGGGTCCCTTACTTAACCTCTCTGAGCCTTCTCTTTCACAACTCCCCTCTGAACCGGACCTACCCACTAAGCCTATCACAAGAACTAAATAAGGTCATTGCTGTCAGGTATAGCATGGGGCCTGGCTCCTCTGAGTGTTTAGAAAACGGTGGCATTTATGTGTCCTTGTCCATCATCCTTGTCCTGTCCTGAGCTCTGTCCAGATGCCTGGAAAGATCCCTTCTCTGCTCTTAAATGAGAATTTCCGACTTGATCCTTGGCAGGCTTCTTACCTACCATGAAGGGCTAGTGCAGGAATCAGGGGGGACTTGACCCACCTGAGCCTAGAGTGGGGATTAAGTGAGGCTCAGAGGAAGCCCCGGGCTCCAACTCCCCGGCTCCCCACACTGGCTTCTCCTTACCACCAAACTCACCTGCCCTCTGTCCTCCACGAAGACTCTCCCTTGATTTTGGGTGCCCCCTAGCCTTCTCCCAAACCATGTCTTCCCTTTTCTGGGGGGGCAGATGATGCACCCCTTCCAGGATAAACAGCCCTCCTGACCCATTCATAGACAGGTGTCTGAGACAGAGGCACCCATCTGGCTTTGCCTCCTCCTGACAGGTGCCCCCCATGTGCCTCAGTTTCCCCACCTGTCCATGAGAACAGAGCCCCATCTGCCAGCTTCCAGCTCCCTCCCTCCCCGTGGCAGCCAAAATGAGGTCATGGACATGAGAAACAACATTGCACAGCACAGGGGTAATTACTGGCTGCTCTCCTGAGAGGTTTGACGGCAACTGCCTGCCATAGGGGACAGGAGCTGAAGGGAAAACTGACTCAGGGAAGATGTTTCAGGCATGAGGTGGCCATGGGGGGGGGTGGGTCTCCAGGGGTCCCCAGGGAGGATGAGCCAGGGAGTGAGTGTGGAAGGGAAGCAAAGGAGACCCCCTTCGTGCTCCCACCCTCCCCTCCTGTTCCCTCCCAGCCCTGTCTGCCCCTCCATCCCTCCACCCCAAAAGCCCCCCAGCCCCCAGGTGGTACATGAAACAAAAATCTTGGTGTCCACCCTGAAAATACATATCTTTTGCTTAGAAGAAGGAAAGAAAGAAAGAAAGAAAGAAAGAAAGAAAGAAAGACAAACCCAAACCCCAAAGCCAAACAGCAAGTCTGTTATTTAGGAGTTTAATGAGCCTGTGTGAAGTCTCTGCCGGGGATGGAAACCATGAGGCTCCAGGCAAGAAGATTGGGGGCTTCATTTTCCACTCTGAAAATGCCAAGGGGTCAGGTTCTGTGGGAACAGTGTGTGGGGGGTGTGACCTGGGGTCCCCTCCTCCTTGTTCCCCTCCGTCCTGCCCCACCCTTGAGCATCTTGCTGCCACCCAGAGTAAAGAAGGCCTTGCTGCTCTGGAAGTACTTCCATCATCACTATTTCAGTCAGTAAAGACGCCTCCCCTCAGAAACTGCCCTGTAAGTTCTGAGAGCTACATTGTGTTTCTGTGTCTCCTTCCACAAGGGTTCTATGGGTGGGTGTTGTGCCCATCTGATAGATAAAAACACTTAGGCTCAGCAGGGTTATAGTGGCAGGGCCTTGGTCAATATACAGTAGTCAGGATCAAACCCAAGTTTAACTTCACAGCCCATACATAGCCTTTCCAGATCCCATGGTCCCAGGTGGCCTGGGTCATCTTTCCCTGGTCTTCCACTGTCCAGGTCTCCTGGCTGTCCCGCTGCCTTGAGGAACCTGAGTTCTGAGGTGGGAAACAGTGGAAAGTAGAGAAGCGGCCATTGAGGTGCCAGGCCTGGGGATGGTGGATCCAAGCTGTCAGCCTGGGGCAGTGGCCCGAGCTGGCACCCACGGTGATAGGAGGACACCGGTGTGGTGGTCACCACAGGCGGCGGCTGTTATGCTCTTGGCCCCCATTTTAAAAATAGTCAGGACTTCAAACATGGACTCCCAAGGAAAACAAACAGTCCCTCGTCCGTCTGCCGGCGCACACCAGTGGCGGTGGGTAAAATTATCCTGGCAGTGACTACACAGTCATGAGGCCCGCCCCACTGTTTGCCCAGGCGGCGGTGGCCAGTCCCAGCTGGGCTGCCCCAAAGATCTTCCTGGCTGGGGCCTTGCTGCACTCATGCTACCTCACACTGGGGGCAGGAGGCCTTGTCCCAGGTGCCACAAATGCCACAGCAGGGCCCTGGTGCTGGGGTTGGACAGTCCCTGGGTTCAAGTCCTGGCTCTGCCACCTACTAGTTGTGTGGCCTTGGGGGAAAGAAATCACATTCTGTCCGACAGACCCCTGGTCTCAGCAGAGACTGAACCCAGGGCTCACACAGCTGGGAAAGTCTCCTTCCCTCAGCATTGCTGCCTCCTTGGCCAGCAGAGGGAAGAAATAGGGGAGGGGAGGCTGGGGCTCTGGGAGGACCCAGGCTCTGCTCCTTGGAGAAGCCTCTGGCCCTTTAAATCTGCCACCCATTCCGAGGGACTCCAGGAGTCCTCTGTCCCAGGGGCTGCCACCGGGCTTTCTTGGGACTCTGGACTGCTCATGGCTCCTGTCCCCTTCAGGTGATCATGGGGGGTGGCCGGAAGTACATGTACCCTAAGAACAGAACTGATGTGGAGTACGAGATGGATGAGAAGTCCAGGGGCACGAGGCTGGATGGCCTGAACCTCATCGACATCTGGAAGAGCTTCAAACCAAGACACAAGGTGCCGGGAGAGAGGGGAGGTGACTACAGAGGTGGCCTGTGATGGTCAGGGTGGACCCTCTGCATCTCGACGTTCTCCTCTGTAAAATGGGAATCATGATTCCTCCCTCCATGGGCATAACAAGCTCCTTGTGATTAGCACATAGTAGGTGACCAGCCAATGCTTGCCTACAGAGTGAGAAGAGGGCAGACAGGGAGGAGGAAGGGGTCCCAGCAGGAAATTCAGGCAGCACAAAGAGTGAATTGGATGGTCAAGGACACAGGGAATGTCGTGCTCTGATGGTGGGAAGCCTGGGGCCTGCAGGCACCCAGAGGGGACAGGCCACCAGGGAGGGGTCCAGAGCAAGTGGGAGGAGGGGCGGAGGAGAGAGGGCTGGACAGAGGCAGGCGGCACAAGTAGCCCGGGAGTGTGTGGGCCAAGGAGTGAGATGAGATGCCCTCAGTGGTGCTGCCCCTCAGCCAACAGAGGAATGGAGGGACGGGGCCTCGGGGAGGACCCAAGCTCTGCTCCTTGGAGAAGACTCTGGCCCTTTAAATCTGTCCTGTGGCCCAGCCTGGGGCAGCTGGGGTCTGGAAATGACTGTGGTCAGGGGTGAAGACAGTGGGGAGCAGCCTGGCAGCCACTTTGATGTCACTCTGGGGTTGGGTTTCTCAGGGTTCCAGGATAGCCCCTAGGGAGGCTTCGTGGGATGAGGCTGGGCCAAGGGCGGGTGGGAGCAGGGCCAGAGTGGCCCCACGGGGTTGGGAGGCATAGGACTGGGCATCTTCAAGCCCTTCCCTTCCCCTCAGCTGGTTTGGGCTTGGCCAAGCTAGAGACCCTGCCCCTCACGGCCTCAGTTTCTCTCCATGGAGCATGGGGCCCGGGGCTTCATCCTTCTTGCTCTGGACCTAGAGCCCCAGGAAGGCCGATGTGTCCACACACTGCCGGACAAGACCTTAAGACTGGGCTCTAGTCATTTCTGCTTTGATCACCCAGTAGTGGGATCATCTCTGGGCCTCAGTGTCCTCATGGGATTTAAAGAGAGAACACAGGGAGCCACCACAATGAAGCAGAGAATGGGGTGCCAGAGCCCCACTTCTTAACCTCCATGCCCTCCTCCTCCCACAGCAGCCCAAGGTTTGAAAACAAGGGGCTGTCTTGGGGAACAGTGCTGGCACCCGAGGCCAAGGTGGCATCTCCTGTATCACCCCTACTGGGTGGGGTCCCCAGGGCAGGGCTGGGGCTTCACTTCCTCAGGCGCATAGCTCATTCCCTTCAGGGGACACTCAGGGCCCCTCTGAACTGCACCTGTCTCTGCCCTGTGAGTCCTCTGGGTGGAATGCTCTTCCCTGACTTCTGGCTGATCAATTCCTGCTTGTCCCCCAGGGCCCCAGTAGGAAGTCACCTCCACCAAGAAATCCTCCCTGATCTGGCTTCTTAGTTCACAGTTCCCTGGTTTCTCAGAATTCTCCTCCGCCTGTGTTATGCATTATAATTACCTGTTTGTCATTCTTGAGGCCAGGGATGGTAGGTCCCCAGGGAGGCATAGGGATGTCAAATGATGAAAGGGAACAATGACCTGGACCCTGAGGCCAGCTGGGGCTGTGCATCCCCACCATTGCTGACCTGGGCCCTTCCTCCTAGCACTCCCACTTTGTCTGGAACCGCACGGAACTCCTGGCACTCAACCTTCACACCGTGGACTACCTCTTGGGTAAGGGGGGGCACTTAGGGGCCTCTGCCCTCAGTATCCATACCTGGAACTGTGGGAAGGGATCCAGTTCTCAGAATTAGGCCTGAAACCTGCTGGTTGTGCAGGGTATAACCCCGTGGGCACAAGGAGAGACAGCCGCTGAGAAGGACGTGGCCCCTGGCATGCAGTGCTGCAAGGCATTGGACAGCTGAAGGCAATAGGGGCTGGACAGGGCTAAACTCCCACTGGGAGCTTGTGGGCTGGGGGACCAGGCAGGAGACTCAGACCTGGAGTCAGCCTTGCTTCGTGCCAGGGTGAGTGCCAGTGGTGTTGCCACTGCCAGGCCTGAGCTCTTGTCCTTCTCCCAGGGACTGGGGAGCAGGCGAGGGGTCCAGAGCAGCTCCAGGCTCTGGTGGGCACCAAGGCCAGCACTGGTCAGTGTGGGAGGGGCCTGCACGAAGGCTGGGTCCCAGGAGGCAGGAGTCTCAGGTGCCATCCCAAGCCTGACTTGTGCCTGGGCTCTCAGAGCACTCTGCTGATGGGAGCTGTTGTTCAGCTGTACACACTCACAGAGGGGCATGGTGTCCCAGAAGGGCATCTGGACCCAGAAACAGTGTAGTGCCCGCACGGAACCTGGTGACATGGACAAGGAGTAAATCACTCTCCTCATGCTACGAGCTCGGTGAAGAGTAGGGACAATGACCCCAAACTTTCTGCTCCTTCACCACACAGGCCACAGTGCCCTTCAAGCCTCACTTGCAACTGTGCAGACGCTCAGGTTGCCCCTGGAGTCCAGGCCAGAGTCCTCTGCCTCAGGGCCTCAGTGCTGTGTCCTGGGCCCCTTGCACTGAGGTAGATTGGTGGATTTGACTCAGATCTGCCACTGCTCGTCTAGAAAGGGCAAGATGTTGTCGCCTTCTGGGCTCAGTCTCCACCTCTAAAATGGGCATGGTCACCCCCTTACCCTAGTGGTAGCTGTAAAGATGACAGGATTGTGGTCATAATTCAGGCCCACAAGAGCCACCTGGATATGGTTCCTCCTCCACCACACTACCCTCAAGGCGGGTGAGGGAAGCCTGTGTTTTTTGAGATACCCCAGGTCCCTTTGGGTCCTCTTGGCAGGCTCAGGGCTCAGCACCCTGTCCTCTTTGTGTCACCCCAGGTCTGTTTGAGCCCGGGGACATGCAGTATGAGCTGAACAGGAACAATGAGACTGACCCATCGCTCTCCGAGATGGTGGAGGTGGCCATCAAGATCCTGCAGAAGAATCCTAAAGGCTTCTTCTTGCTGGTGGAAGGTAGGGGAGCCAGA
The DNA here is from genome assembly GCF_053883595.1 of Heterocephalus glaber. Classification (NCBI taxonomy): domain Eukaryota; kingdom Metazoa; phylum Chordata; class Mammalia; order Rodentia; family Bathyergidae; genus Heterocephalus; species Heterocephalus glaber. Next base: position 19,837,568 of record NW_028258302.1, on the reverse strand, counting down.
CCTGCTGAGAAGAAGCTTCTGGAAACTCAGACTTGAGGTCAGGGGGTGGGATGGCTCGGCTGAGAGGATGCTATGGAAACTTTCGGTCCATTCGCTATTCTCCTGTGGGCATGAAGAGGGTGAGTCAGACCATTCCGGGAAGGCCCTTAGCCCCTCATTTCGGTCCTCCAGAGGACAATCCTGCCGGGCCTGGCTTCCCACACTGCCTTTCCACATGGCTTTCCCTGTGCTGTTCCTGTCAGTGGCCGTGGAGTGAGACCTAAGTTCTTGTCCTGGTGCTGCCACCCACTGGCTGTGGGACCTTGGCCTGTACATTTCTGAAAATAGAGACCCAAGATAGTCCCCTCCACTAATGGACTGACTGTCCTCCACAGCGCTCAGAGACATCAAGTACTTCCAACAGGACCCAGCAAGGAAGAATCCCTGGTATTTCTATTATTACCATTATTTGAACTATACAGTGGCAAAAACAACAACAGTGGGAAGTTCAAAGAAGTGATAAAGCCTCCAGAATCTTCCAGAGTTCCTGGCCCTCTGTGGTCCCTCGGGTTGTCCTGCTGAGGCCTGAGTGGACACACACACCCACGCAGACAAGCAGACATGTGTGCACAAATACTCACCACATGTACACGCGCACTCAGGCCCCCCACCTTCCCAAGGCCGGTGGCTACCAGCCCAGCTCTGCTGCACTCTTGCCAAACCCCAGGGTTCCCACAAGTCCAGCGGTCTCGGCCTGGCCCTGGACAGGCCTCTGAGGCCAAGGAACCCGTCAGGAACCAGCGGTGGCAGCATGGGCTCCCCCAGGAGTGGTCTTCTCTGTGAGCAGGGCCAGGCCACCCCGCTAGCCCAGCTGCTCCCAAAGCCACAACAAAGGGAGGGCCCACCCTGCAAGCCTGCCCTACCGCTGTGAAGCTGAGGCTGGAAGCTGGGAGGATGGCCTGGCACCCGGACCCAGGACCCTCAGAATCTGGAGTGTCCACCCAGGCAGAGCCCCATGGGTAGATGGGGGAGGGGAGAGTCATCCCTCAGGCGGCACAGCCCTTGGCCACTAGGCCAAGCATGTAGCCAGGCCCCTGCGTGCACCTGAAGGAGGTGGCACAGGATTCAGGCTCAGGAAAGACCGCCATAGCACTGCCAGCCCCTGGGGATTTCCACTGCCCTTAGGGAGCTGGGAGCTCCATGCTTTCAGCTTAGAGGACATGTATTCAAATTAGAAATGAAAAAATGGGCTTCTAGGCCCGTTTTTTTTTTTTTTTTTTTTTTGCTATACTGAGAATTGAACCCAAGGCCTTCCCACTGAGCTATATTCCAAGCCCTTTTTATTTCTTATCTTGAAACACAGTCTTGTTAAATTGCCCAGGTTGGGGCAATTGCCCGGGTCTATCTCAGCCTCCCAGAGTGCTGGGATTATACGTGTGAGCCATCATGCCTGGCTGGAAAAGAGGCTTTAATTCAACTCTGCAGATCCCACTATTAGCACATCGCTTCCTAGCTCTAGGTCTCAGTTGCTCCATCTGTGAATGGGGCTGCCCAGGATTGCTGTGAAGAGAAAACTAGTCATCAGTTTGTTATGCCTGGCACATGGTAGGGACTCAGGTGTGCTCCCCTCTGCCTCCTTGATGACGTCAAGCCTCAGAAGACAGTGCTGGGGGAAGAGGGGGCAATTGGAAGCTCACAGCTCTTCATTCCGGTGGTTCTGCCTTCAGTCCTTGGCTTTGCATCCCCCACACAGGGACTGTGGTCTTGTGACCCCCTTTCTGGCCTCTGTAGAGGTCCAATGGCAACATGAGATGCCCAAGGTGTGCTTGGCACATGGTAGGCCCTGCTGAAATTGCTGTTCTTCCCTGACAAGGAAATGATAATCTGGTGACGGTGTCATATGGCATGCGGGTGCATCGCTTCCCTTTCCCTCTCACTCAAAACTTTTGTCTTGGTGTCCCAAGGAGGCAGGATCGACCATGGACACCATGAGGGCAAAGCCAAGCAAGCACTGCACGAGGCAGTAGAGATGGACCGAGCAATCGGACAGGCCAGTGCCATGACCTCTTTGAATGACACACTGACCGTGGTCACAGCTGACCATTCCCATGTCTTTACCTTCGGTGGATACACGCCCCGGGGCAACTCTATCTTTGGTAGGTGGACTGAAGAAGCAGCAAGCCTGCTTCACAGGGAGAATGGTGAGAGAGGGAAAATTATTGGGGGTGGGTAGGAAGAAAGGGGAGGAGGGATGGTGGGAGGGCAGTGAGGGTGGGCCGGTGGATGGATGGCAGATAGAAGAGTGGGAGAGAGGATGGATGGATGGATGGATGGATGGGGAGAGGAGGAAAGAGGAGAGAAGAGGATGAATGGATGGATGGACAGACGTTTGGGAAAGGTGCAAACAGTGAAAATCAGGGGCTAATTGGTTGGAAGTAAATAGAGCTTGGAAGGTAGCTTCATGGAGGTGGTTTGGGGCTCCTCAAAGAGAACCCCAGGGTTACTAAGTCATTAACACCAAGGAATGGAGTCTGGGGCTGACCATGCTCCAACATGACCCTGACACCCGCTCCTCTGCAGGTCTGGCCCCCATGGTGAGCGACACAGACAAGAAGCCTTTCACTGCCATCCTGTATGGCAATGGGCCTGGCTACAAAGTGGTGGGTGGTGAGCGAGAGAACGTCTCCATGGTGGACTACGGTGAGATGGCCAGGCCAGGGCTGGCAGGGTGGGCTTGGAAACTGAGTGTAGGCTTGCAGTCAAGGTCAGGGGTCCTGGACTCTTGGAATTGTCCAGGAGTCAGAACAACCTCCTTTTGAACTTATCCCTATAATTGAGCAGCTCTGTGACCTTAGGTACCCAAAGGATTAAATGGGTCCGTGAGCTTAGCACAGTGCTTGGCGTGAGTACTTTGTGTGTCCCACTGTCATTTTAACTAGTTATATAAATTCTAATCTGTAAGCTTTCCAGTTCATCTAGTTCTATATTGCTGAATATTCATTTGCATTTGACATTCCAGTGGCCCCAGGGCGTCCAGCAGTAAGAGGCTCCAGCTAACTCTTCCCTGCTTATCCAAACAGCCTATATGGGGTTAATTTTTTCTATGGGAGATAAGGGAATGGACTTCTGTGTCAGAACAGACTCAGGGTCAAATCCTGTGGCCTTGGGTAAAATGCCTCCCTCAGCTTCCTCTTCTGTAAAGTGGGGACATTTGAGCCATCCCGGATGGGGAAGGGAGACACCTTTGTGCACACAGGGCCCTGGCAGGCTCTCAGCAACTGTTTCTCCTGCCTCACAGCTCACAACAACTACCAGGCCCAGTCCGCTGTGCCCCTGCGCCACGAGACACATGGCGGAGAGGATGTGGCCGTCTTCGCCAAGGGCCCCATGGCGCACCTGCTGCATGGCGTCCACGAGCAGAACTACATCCCCCACGTGATGGCCTATGCTGCCTGCATTGGAGCCAACCTCGACCACTGTGCCCAGGCCAGCTCGACGGACAGCCCCACTCTGGCACCCCTGCTGCTCCTGCTGGCACTGATTCCCCTGCACATCCTGTTCTGAGGGCCTGGGGTCCAGGCACCCAGGAGCCCATGACAGATGGCCAGGCTCTCTCTCCCACCACTGCCCGCCGCCAGGCAGATTCCACCTCAAAGGTAGGGAGGCTGAGGCCTCCACAGCCTCTGCAGCTGCCAGGAGGGGACCCAGGAACCAAAGTCTGCTGCCTGTCTCACTCCCCTCTGGAATCCTCCACGGGCCAGCCCAGTGCCTGGCCTTTAGGCCTTGCTCCCTCCCCGCTGCCCTTTGGCCAACAGGGTAGGTTTATCCTGGGCACACAGAGCACAGACTGCAGAAATTCCCAAAGCATCTTATTTTTCTAGCAGATATATTTCTCCAGACCCAAAAACCCTGAAGCCTCCATGGAACATTCCAGACCTGACCTTCCCATTCCCCTCTCTTTCCCCTTGGAACTCACTAGGACCCGTGCTCAGTCCCCAAGCTGTACCCTGCCTGCCAGGGAGACCGCCTCTCCTCAGCCTGGGGGTCCCTTGCTCACTTCAAGGGTGCCGGGGCTCCCAGGAAGCTGCCTCCTGGACCTGGCTGCCCACTAGGATGGCTAGGCTGGGCAGAGTGACCTGGCAGGTTACACACTCCCCAGCTCCAAACACACATGCCAGCTCCTCTCTGAAGCGACTCTCCTGTTTGGAACTGAAAAAAAAAAAATTTTTTTTTTCTCTTTTTGGTGTTGGTTAAAAGGGAACACAAAACATTTAAATAAAACTTTCCAAATATTTCTGAGGACAGAGCTGAGTTTTTGTGGTCAGTGAGGAAGAGACTGAAATAAGCTCATTTCTCTGGGAAGAGGTGGACTTGGGGCCCAGGGATGCAAGGCGGGTGGACAGGAACTCGGAGGCCTCCTGCTGGCCTGGGGGCTTTGCCACTCACTAACTGGATGATTCTGGGGAGATGGCCCTGAGTCTCAGGGTCCTCATGTGTGAAGTGGGGGCAGCCCACTCCTGGGTCACTGAGGATGAAAGAACAGTGGCCCATGCCCCAAGCCCCACAGTAGGAAGTGCTTCCAAGTCCACTGCTGTCCCTCCTGCCTAGCACCCAAGAGTGCACCATATGCCCAGACCGTTGGAGGCACCCATTCAGTTCCTTCATTCCACACACACCACGTGTGTGCCAGGCACGTGCTAGGTCCAAAGAACTGAATGGCAGATGAGACAGGCATGCCCCATGCAGCTTCTGCCTCACATAGAGGCTGTGATCTTTCTAACTCCATTCTTCACACAAGGGTACTGGACTCAAGATCGCACCTGACATTAGGGGTACACAGAGATCCCCAACTTTGCTCCTCTCAGCTCATTTGAGTGACCAGCCCTCTACAGCTGTTGATCTTAATAATGAACAGCAGTCATTTACAACATTCATTTCATTTTGGCCTCAGTAAGAAGTGGGTCCCCTTCATCCACACATAAATGAGTCATAGAGAATGTGGGAGGTGATATGATTGTCAAGGTCCCCCAACTTGTGGAGCATGGATGTGCATCCAGATTTGTCCCATTCCAAAGCTCCTGTACTTAATACATCCTTTATTTATTTATAATACATTTCTAAATTCCTGCCCACCAAGACCAAGCCAATACTAATGACTCACAGTACATACCAGTTAAATATGGACTAAGAAAGGCAAGAAGCTATATGACTAAAAAAAAAAAAAAGAAGCTATATGACTGAAGTGGACATCTTTCTGGACTGAAAATGCAAATTGAGCAGATATCTGGCTGAGCTGCCTAGTAATCCAGGCAAAAAGGGAAGTACAGTCAAGCAGATGCTGAGATGAAAAAAATGAAACCACAGGACCTGGGGTGTAGCTCAATGGTACAGCACTTGCCTAGCATGTGCAAGGCCAGCAGCACCACAAAACAAAATAAAACAAAACAAAACCACATGAATACATCCTCATCAAGACAGAAACATCTCATCTCGAACTGTACAATTTTTGCCATATCTCTGTCCTATTATTTCCTAAACAGCTCTTTAAACTCCCACGTAAGCAGGTGGTTTTTAAAAGCTCACCAGGTCTACCTGGAATCAATCTACATGTCTCAGGGATGTGTAAACCAGACTTTGTCTCTTGGGCTGGGCTTCCCCAAAGGCAGACACTAGATGAGGGTTGGACGCAGGTAGTTTGTGAGAGGAACCCAGAAAGCACCAGTCAGGGAGTGAGGAAGTGGAGTCTGGAAAGGGAAGGAAGCTGAGGACGGGCGAGTTATTCGGCAGGTGGCTGTCATGGGCAACAGAGTTCAATCCCGCTGCACGCCCTGGGGGACAGGATAGGAGACCTCACTGCAGAGTTATGCTCCACAGTGGGCCAGGGCAGGTACTTATTCTCTGAATCTCCTGCCTCACTGGTGAAGGGCTGCTCCGGGAAGAATCAATCCTTAATCTTCCTCGAACTATTCCTCAAATGCTGGAAGACACAAACCAGCAGCATCAGTTAAACTTTGGAACCACTGGTGGGGCTGGAAAACATAGACTGAGTCTGAGAGCTGGGGTCCACACTTGGGCTTCATCACTCTTTTGCCCTGTGGACCTGGGCAAGGTCTTCAACTTCTCAGATGTCCCCTGCCCAGCGTAGTGTCTGGCACGTATTGAGCACTGAGGGCCCCACTGGGAATGAGGAGCTCTTCATACTGTGGGATGTGATGGCTCCTTCAAGAACCAGATGCTGATGACACTCAGGTGCCCACAGCTCCAGAGCCTCCCAACTCCTTTATCACTCAAGCTGGGTCCTGGCTCACACACCCCATGTGTTGGTTGATCTTGAATGTCAACAGGATTGATTGGGAGGGTACTGACCATGTCAATGGATTACCCCACTGATGAGTTCAGAGATGCATGGGCTACTAGGAGGTAGGATATAACTTTTTTTTTTTTTGGTACTGGAGATCAAACTCAGGTCCTTGCGCTTGCGTAGCAGGTGGTGAAACCACTGAGCTAAATCCCCGGCCCAGGATATAACTTTTCTTGGGCTCTTCCTCAGTCTTTCTGCTTCCTGATCACAATGAACTGAGCAGCTTTACTCCATCACACCCTTCCACCATGCTGTTTTTATCTTGGATCCAGCTAACCATGGACTGCAACCTCCGAAACCATGAGCCAAAATAAACATCTCCTCCTTTAAATTGCAGGTGTCAGTATTTTGTCATAGCAATGGAAAGGTGACTAATACAACCCTCCAGCCATTCGTCACCCTGTTGATCAACCATTGTGGGCTCTGAGTCCTAATCAGAGCCAGAGGTCCAAGTTCTACCTCACAGCACTCATGGCCATGGCACTTGACGCTATGGATGGCATCCAGCACCCGTGACACAGGGGTTCCCTGCTCTCAGATGCTTAAGTCAGGGGAGAAGAACAAAAATGAGCCAGCAAATTTTCCTCTATTCACTGAGATCGTCTTGGCTTCTGTTAAAGATAAATCCAGGACCTCAGGAACTTGACACAGTAAGAATTTGTTTCTATCTCAAACATCAGGTGGTGGCTGGCCATGGACAGGAGGCTGGGACCCAAGCTTTTTCGGCCTTATGGCTCTGCCACCTCCTCTAAATGCTGGATGTCCTTTCTGCCTGGCCAGTGCCTCTTTGGGGATGAGCAGCAGACCTGCTTTTTAACCACTTCTTCCTGGACAAACACAGCTTCTGCTCAGAGTCCATTGGTAAGAACTAGTCATGTGAGCTGGGCATGGTGGCACACACCTGTCATCAGGAGGCTGAGGGAGAAAAATTGCAAGTTCAAGGTGGGGATTTAGCTCAGTGGCACTGCACCTGTCTCAAAAGCCCAAGGTCCTGAGTTCAATCCCAGTATCAAAAAAAAAAAAGAATTGCAAGTTCAAGGCCAGCTGGGCTACATAGCATATTCAAGGCCTGCCTGGACTACATAGTGAAACTGTTTGCCAAAAAAGAGAAAAAGAGAAGAGGTCTTGCAAAGGAGGCTGAGAAATGTAGTTTGAGGTTGGATAGCTGCTTTCACACCAACACAAGGTTCTCAGCCCTGGCACTAGTGACATTGGAGCCAGGTGACTCTCTGCAGTGGGGTCACCCTGTGGATTACAGGAAGTTGGGGCCATCCCTACCCTCTACTCACTAGATTTCTGGAGGACAAAATTGCCCCATTCACCTACTGAGAACCTTCACTATCCAGTAAGGGAAGTGTAGACAGCTTGGGTGACAGCTTCATGGTGCTCAGGTCACCCTCCAACTTCCACACTCCCCAGACATTCTGGCACCTCCCATGTTTTAAAACATCAGAGATTTTATGGGATATCATCTGAATTTCTGCAGTTTTGGAGAACTGGGAGATCTGGCTGGTAGCGGGTCCCACCTTCCTGCAGGCTGTTGCCAGTTGGAGCTGAGAGGTGGCTGCCCATCAGGGGCACAGCTCCCCTGCTCGCCACATCCCGTGTCCTGACACTACGTCCTTCAGATGTAAGTGACCTGCCTGGTTATGGTGGAGGCTGAGCTCGGGACTCCTGAGCTGGCCGGGGGGACAGAACAGAGAACCAGCTCCAAACTCAGTCCTCCAGCTTCTGTCTCATGGCAGAGACCTTCCTCATGGCATGAGGAGGCACAGGGCTGTGAGGGTTGCAAGGGGTTTCCTAATCAGCTGGGGGCCCAAGATCAGTGGGTACTGGGGGAGGGGCAGAGAAGACAATGAATGAGCTGGGCTTAATAGGGATGGGGATTTGGGGAACCAGGTACAGAGGGGAATTCAGGAGGAAGATGACAAATGAGGACAGGTGAGGCTGAGGCAGGAGGATGGTGAGTTTGAGGCCAGCCTGGGCAACTTAGCCAGACCCTGGCTCAAAATACAAACTGTTCAAAAAGGGCTCAGTGGTAGAGGCCCTGGGTTGGAACCTAGCACCAAAAAAAAAAAAAAAAAAAAAAAAAAAATATATATATATATATATATACATACACACACACACACACACACACACACACACACACACACACACACGGCCCGGAGTGTCCCGGTCCCTATTTACAAAGAAGAAAGCTGGGCTGGCATGTGAATGGACAGATCATCAGCAAACCAAATACCCTGAGATCCAGAGCAGGAGCAGTTAGATACCTACTGGGTGCCACATACCCTACTAAGTTCCCCTGACATGGCCACAAAGTATCACCTTGATAACATGCTTTACACCTCTCCCCTGGCATCCTGTGAGGTGGACAGATGGAAAAACTGATGCTTGGCAGGGAGGGCATGGTAACCTGCTCCAGGCCTCATGCCCTGTAGGTGACCAATGGAAAGGGACCCAGTTCAGCCTCCCTCCCAATCCCCGCTCTCCTCTTGTCTCTGAGGTGCTAACCTGTTCACAGAAAACAACCCCAGCCCTATCAGCCACAGACCCGTGGGCTCCCTGGTTCCCCTAGGAACCCCAAGAGAACAGAATTGAGTTTATAGTTAGCTCAGTGGCTAAACTGAAGACCTCCCACCACGATCCCCGAACCCGGCTGGGCTGGCAGGGAGATTAAGTTCTCAGAAGAGGATCTGGGCTCTGAGTTCCTAGGTTGTTCCTCCTGGTCTCCCTCTGATGCTGCTCAATTGTGGTCCCAGCCCCTTTCCTGGCTCCTCACAGTCTGTTCGACCCTCAGGGTAGGGTGGCATGTGGGCCTCCTGCTAGCCAAGAGGGGCCAGCCAATGCCACCTCCCTCCTGCCTGTTGGAACCCTCATGGAGGTAGGAATTTGAGTGCAGTGACAGCCATGGACATGACAACAAAGGACACTTCCATGGTGTCCCCTGGGCCTGGGGCATGGTTCCTAAGTGCCCACCATGCTCATTAGCAAAAATCTGGTAACTTATTGGAAGTCACACCGCTAACCAAGGCCAGAGCCAGGACTCGAAGCCAGCTGTGTGCCTCTGAGGGCAGCAGTTTAGTCACACTGTGTGTCTTTTGATGTCGGGCAGGGCTGACCCTTAGTCAGGATTCCTCATGGGGACTCTTGGGAGAAAAGAGCCCTGGTGTCTGTGGATAGGGCCAGGATCTGGCTGGTGATGCCCACCGACTCGCTGGAGTCCACTGCTCTCTGTGGCCTCCTTGGCCTTGAAGCCACAGCCTCCTGTGGAGGGGTGGATAGAAAGGAGGCAGCAGGAATGCAACTGCATGAGCTCCAGGTGGCAGGAGTGGGGCAGGGTAGGAGTCAGTGCCTGGAGATCCTGTCCCTTTGGCCTGGAAACATGACGAAGGCCCTGTCCTGGCGACGGTGGCTGGTGGGTACTGTACTACTTACTCACTAGGCCCCAGGACACTTGGCCAAGGGCTGTCATTACCCTCCTGCCCTGTCAGGTCCCTTGGCTGCTAGAAATGGCCAGTGTGGAGGCTGTGCCCCAAGGGCAGCCAGCTGGGTCAGGGAGAAAGGAAGTTGCTGGGGCAGGTTTCGAATGTGAGCCTTCACCCTTGCTGTGTCTGAGGACAGTGGGCAGTATGGGGGCACAATAGGATTTCCTCTTGGTTGCACAAGGAAGCCACTGGAGGTTAGGAGCATGGAGAGATGTGGCCACTTCTGCTTTGGAAAGGTCACTCTGGCTGTGGTGCTCAGGAGCCCGGGAGAGCCAGGAGTGACGCCTGGAGCACAGTGCAGTCTGGAGGCCCTTCTGTTGTCTTAGTTGGAGGTGGTGGTGGCTTGGACCCAGCTGCAAGTGGTAGTAGTGGGAAGGAGCTAGATCCCAGATGCATTCAGGAGCTGAAGCCAGCAGGGGTTGCTGGTGGACAGCATGTGGGCTTTGGAGGACACAGCGAAGTCATGGATGCCCGTAAGTCTTTGGCCTGTGTGGCAGCATGAAGGGAGGTGACATTTATACACATGAAGGACAGGATTTGGGGAGAAAACAAGAGTTGGGTTTGGATCACTGGATTTGGGGGTGAAGTAGTTGGGTAAGTGTTCAGGAAGAAAGGGTCTAGGGTCAGTGGCGGAGTCCAGGCTACAGACAGGGTCACGGGGTATTTAGAGGTAGGAAGGGGAAGTGACCTGCCCAAAGTCACATGAGCCAGTGGCCAAGCTGTGAGACCCAAATCCCGCCCATGGGAGCGGGGAACAGAGAGGGCTTTGGTAACTCACTAGATAGTAGGGCAAAGAAGCCCCTGAGGATGACTTGAGGAGCCTCCCAACTCAACTGCCCACCCCCCATCCACAGGGGGTGCCACTGGGGAAGCCCTGGCCAAGCATGGAGTCCTATCCCCTGTCCATTGTACAGATGGAGAAACTGAGGCCCAGAGGGGCAGGGCTGGGGTCTAGGTCTTGTGGCAGTCAACCTGACTTTCCCATGGCCTCTAAGATTGGCCCCTGTCTGAGTCAATTCAGAGGCTGGGTCAAACCATCCAGCTGTGACATTCCTGGAAGAGGTATTGTCTTCTTTGGGGCCCTCAGATGGGGGCCTGGAGTTCCCCACTCCTAGGTAACCCCAAGACACTCTGCCCTATGCCTCTGCCCCATGTCCCTGGCTTCTGGGACCCCTGTTCATCCCCAGCCTAGCTCTGGTCACAGCTCCTGCCCTGTGGCAGGACTGAGGCCTCTCTGGCAGCTGCCCAGACCACCCAGCGCCAGGGCCTGGTGGAGCCCGGCAGGGCTGGCGGGCAGGGATCCCTGGCTGGCCAGCCGCGGTCTGGCTCCACCTGAGGGCTGTGGCCTGGGAACCACTGGCTGGCTCCTTGGGAAGCGGCTGGGATCTCCAGAACAAACAGGGAACCACAGGCTCCCTGCCCACCGGAGCAGGGCAGCTGCCTCTGGCCCACACCCCATTCTAGGTGCTTGGCTCCCCAGTTCTGGGGGGATGGGAGAGGGCAGGGGCAAGCAGGCCCACAGCCTGAGCTGGAGGCAGGAAGGCTGCAGAGCAGAAAAGGCAGAGAAGGGACTCCCAGGAGGGAGCCTTTGTGCCTGAGTGGGTTACTTCTCAACCTCAAGTTGAGAACAAAGCCCTGGAATCAGATAAAGCTAGATTCAAATCCAGATTCTGCCACACCAAGCTTAGCAGGCTTGAGCAAGTGACTTCACCTCTCTGGGTTTCAGTTTCTCCATTTAAAAAAAGGTGCCCGCCCCCCGGCGGGGGGCTGGGGATGTAGCTCAGTGGTGCCACGCCTGCCTTGCAAGCACAATGTCCCAAGTTTGATCTCCGGTACCAAAAGAAAAAAAGAAAAGAAAAGTTTCCCATATCTCTCCCCTCCAGAGCTGTGATGAGATACCACAGACACCTGGACAGAAGGTGCCCAGCCCGACATCAGCCACGGTCCCATCACTTGCTCCATGGGAGCCAGAACAGGCCCGGGGGGGCTCCTGGGCTTGGCAGGGCAGGCCAGGACGACCTCACTGATCCACACCAGCTGGGGGGATGGGGATGCCTTTGACTCCACTAAAAGCCACAATTAGAGCCCAATTTAAAGAAATGCTGGGTTAGTCCTTCCCCGGACAGATGTGATTATAGGCTCAGAGCTAAAGCGTTACTAACAGGATGACACAGAGGCCTGGCCAGGGCACAGTGGGGTGTCCAGCCCAGCCCCCTTACTGCACGCTAGGGAAACTGAGGCTTGAGCCAGAGGGGCCACGTTCCAGGTCACAGTGCAGGCAAGGAGGGCTGGGCCTAATTTCCTTCTCCAAGGGCATCATTGCTGCATCCAGAGCCAGAAGCACCTAGAAGGAACCAAGCTGCCCTGAAAAGGAGGCAGTGCAGCCCCAAGAGGAAGCAGCTGTCCCGGAGAGGTTCAGGGAACACTGGCCATGGAGCCAGCAGCTGCCCCTGCCTGCCACTCAGGTGCCTGGAGCTGACATAACAACCAGCAGTGGTGACAGCCCCCTCTGGGGAACATTGTCTCACTAGTCCCCACAGAACCCTGGGAGGGAGACACCAGTGTCAGCACCGCTTTACTAATGGGGGGACCAAGGCTCTGAACCATGTGTGGGCTGTCCAAGGTCACAGGGACCAGTGGAGCTGGACGAGCTGGTGAGACCCTTTAGCAGGAGGCCCAGGCAGTGAGTCCAGGGAGCATTTATCTCAGTAGTGGTGACTGAATGAAGTCACCCAGTGAACGAATGAATGAATGAATGAATGAATGAATGAAAAGGCTGTTTAAGGCACTCTGGCCTCAGGGAGGTACGAGGACCAGAAGTGTGAGATTAATGGACCACAGTATAAAAGTCCAAATCCTACCTCCCAGAAACAAGGACCCCCAATTCCTGGGCTTCAGGAATCCCCTGGCTCCTCCAGACAGCCCCCAAGGAGCACTGAGCAGGGCCTCCTCAGCCTGGCCCTCCACCTTAGCCCCAACTATCCTCCCAAAAGCTGGAGGCCATCTGACCTAGTCCTGCCCCTCACCTATACCCTTGCCCAGAGCTGAACTCCAACATGAGAATGGGGAGGTAGGGAAGGAGGGGCCCCCTTTCTTCACCCCCTCCACCCCTCTCCATCTTCCCCCACAGCACACATTGGTGAGCAGGAGGATAAGGACAGTGTACCCTCCAGTTGGCTCCCAGGAGCTTAGGAGAGATAGGGTGCTGGAGCCCCCTGCTGGACATGTGCCCCCAGCCCCCTGGGATGGGTTGGAAGGATTCTTATTCATTCAACAAACACATATGGAGCCCCTAACATGTGCAGTACTTTGGCTCCGCAGAGCATGCACAGTCCCTCCCTTTGGCTGTGTGGCTCCCCTGAGAAGGTAACTATGCTTGGTGTTATGTGCCCCCCACCAGGGTCCCAAGGACTGTCCCCACCCCTGGAAGACCGAGGGCTCCCTGTGGGCAGGAGCCAGGTTTCCTGGGGCCCGGGTGCGCCTCCCCCATCAGACTGGTCTATAGACCTCTTGTCCCTGAGAAACCTCACCTTGTTCCTGCAGCCTCCCTGGACAGGGTGCCAGATAAAACACAGGATGCCCGGTTCAATTTGAATGTCAGGCAAACAAGGAATAACTTTTTACTATAAGTATGCCTCAAATATTGCATGAGGTATACTTAAACTAAAAATTATTCCTTGTTTGTCTGACATTCATATTTAACTGGGTACCGGGTGTTTCTATTTGCTAAGTCTGGCAACGCTGCACCTGGAGCTCATTCCTCTGCTGGCACCTGGCCTGGCCAGATGGCCTGGGTCGTGCCTGAACCTGGCCCCTACTCACCTAGGTATAGCTCCTGTCAGCTGCCCGCTCCCTGGCCTCTACCTGCAGCCTTCACTCCCAGATGGACCCCACACACCTGGCATGCATTGTCTGGCTCCATAGGGGATGGGCCCACACCGGGGGGCAGAGCCACTGAGACTCGGGGTCAGGGCATCAGAGTGGAACAGAGGCTCAGAGGTAAAGGGACACAGAGACTGAGATGAAGACAGGGAGACAAAAGCCAAGACAGGACAGAGAGCTTGAGGCACCCTGCCCACAACCTCTCATGGAGAGCAGGGCAGCAAGGGAGGGTCCTGAAAGCCCCCCAGGGTTTGCCTGTGTGGACTGGGGCAGAAGGGACCACCCATAGGGTCCCAGGCTGGCAGCCCTGGGGCGGCAGCTCGGGGTCTCCAGCACTGTGGACCAAAGTGGGAGTCAATTCAGAGCCCCTCCCAGGGGCACACACCCGGACATTCATGGCTTCCCAGAAGGGCCCATGGGGCAGCCAGAGTGGCTTTTAAAATTAGCTTTGCTAACCAGATCTGGTTACTTCAGAAGGCTCTGTCCCAGCCTGTCCCCTCAGTGGGGCAGGCGCAGGGAGGAGGGAGGGACCTCCACATTCCAGGGCCAGTGGCTGAGCCACCCTGTGGCCTAAGCAGCGGAGAAGGTCCAGGTCCCAGCCTCTGGCCCTGGGACAGCCTGGGCCTTCGGCCTCCTCATTGGCAAAGTTGTCGTGGTGTTGGACGAGAACATCCAGGGACACCCCGGCTGCAGGGGTGGGGAAGACCCTCACTGAGGCTTGGGCTCTGTGCCAGGCACTGTTCAAGCCACCTCAGAGGCCTAACAACCTGTTCCTGGCCCCAGGAGGGGCCCTGTCCTGTCTCACAGGTGCTGAAGGGATGGGGAGATCCCCACAGGGGCTGAGGGAATGGGGATGCTGGGTGCCCAGCACCCGTGGAAGAGACCTCTTCCCTGCTGTGTCCATCCTTCCTTCTGGAGCAACTTCTGGCTGCTCTCCACAACCAGGGTTATTTCTAACAGAGCCCAGCACTTCCCGGAGCCAATGCCCCCCGCCCCGCCCCCGCCGCCGCCGGCCCTAATTCCAGCCTTAGGTCAATGTCCCTGCTTGCTCTCCCCACCTCAGAACCCCGGGCAGGCAAAGAGCTGGCGTGGGTACAAGAGAAACAGCACTGGACACTTTGATCCCCAAGGCCAGATCCATCCTTGGGCTCCCCTGGACCCACTTTGGGGACAGGGGCAGGGACCTGGACTGGACCAGAGTCCCTCCCTTCAGCAGACAGGCCCGGCACGGCTGGGCAGGTCCTGCTCACCAGGCTTCCACCTGCCTCTGCCACAGCAGGGCCCGCTGATCAGTGTGGGCTCCGGGATGGAGCAGGGAAGGTGCATGAGAAGACTGTCACCCCCACCTGCACTGCCGAGGCCCAGGGGGCACCTGAAGCCTTCTGTCCGAATGTCTGTGCTGGGCTGGCTGGTTTTGGTGTCTCCACGCACTGTGCTGATCCCTCCTTCCCTGAAAGGTTGCTGATCTGATCCTTGCTAAGGGTCAATCTCTACCACCCCGCCCCACCTCCACCACAGCTGCACCATGACCTTCAATCTTCACACCAGGTAGCTTCGAGGGCCAGAGAGTTAGCACCTGCTGCACACATGGGAAATGAGGCCCAGAGCAGCAAGATCAGGGCAAGGAACTCAGAGCTGACTCCCAGGAGCTCCAAGCAGGGTGCTGTGGCTCCTGGCCCTTTTAGGGGTGAACAGGGCAAAAGTCTTGGGGAGCCAAGGATTCTGTAGAGCCAGGGCCTTCGGGGTGCTGAGGGCCAGACCTGGTGGGGAGTGGGTGGTCGAGGGACCCTGAGCCCAGGCAGCCAGGAGCCAAACCCAGCTGGGTGGGGTTGGGATAGAGTGAGTCATGGCCCCGGGTGGCCTGAGGCATCCAAGAGAGGGTCTCAGAAGGCCCTGTGAGGAAAGTGGCACTCCCAGAGCCGCCAGGGTGCCCCAGCCTCACCCTGGGTAGGGGTGGGAACACGGGAACACGGCTGACCCCACTGGGGCTAAGGGCAGTATCCCCCAACTCACCTCTAAAACCCACTCTCCCTGTGGTCCCACCCCACACCCACCTTCCATGACCCCTACCCAGCTCTACAGCCCATCAGGCCTGACCCATCCAGTCATTCCCGCCTCCCAACACCTCTGTCGCCTGGTCCCCCTCTGTCCCCAGCAACAGCTTCCTTCGTCCTCGGCTCCTCCATTGACCCCACATGTTGGTCTCCAGCAGTAACCACTTTTCTCTCTATGGTGCCCACTGCCCTTGGCATAAAGACCTGGCCCTCTGGCCTCATCTTCCTGCTGTTCCTGACACCTGGATACTCTGCCCTCTACGATTCCCAATTCCCACATGCAGCTCCCTCCCCCAAGGACACTCTTCCCCACACTGCCCCTCAGGCCTGCCCTGCACAGTGACAGCCGCTCCTTACCCTACAGTCTACCTACCTTGGGCTTCTGGGGCGGGGACTCTGCTCCACTCAACCCCCACTGCCCTTGCCATTCGGTTACCGATCCCTTGCTGCCACCTGGTGGCCACACAAGGGAAGTTCTTGGGATACACTGCCCAAGAGAAAGGAAAGGGAGGCATCATTAATCGACCACCTACTATGCACCAGAGGCCATGTGCTAGGAGTTTGTATGCACCAGTTTATGGGACCCGCATAAACCCCAAAAAGGGCCCTATTTCTTCTATTTTACAGAAGTGGAAACAGGATCAGAGAAGCTAAATTTCTCACCACCACCCAGCTAAGGAGATGGTACCAGGACTTCAAGGCCTGCCCGTCTCAGAAGCCATGCTCTCCAGGCTGTGCAGAAGGGGACAGAGAGGAAGGAAGGGGAGTGCCCAGGGAGGAAGCCATGGCCAGTAGTCACAAGCCCTGTGCCTTGACCTTGAAAGCATCCCTAAGCCCAGAGCAGCTGTGACGGGGGCAGACTTGTGTCTCCACTTGTGTCACTGGTCTGTCTGTTTACGGTCAGTCCAGGTAGCACACACACAAAGCCAGCCCAACTCCAGATACAATAGCGATAAATAGAATTTATTTTGTACAACTGTTACTGACATACACATGGCCACAGGGCTTCCAAAGTGGGGCTGGGGCCGGAAGGCTGGCCTTTGGCGTGGCACCTAAAAAGTGTGAGAGACA
Organism: Heterocephalus glaber; assembly: GCF_053883595.1. Lineage (NCBI taxonomy): Eukaryota > Metazoa > Chordata > Mammalia > Rodentia > Bathyergidae > Heterocephalus > Heterocephalus glaber. Next base: position 19,820,730 of record NW_028258302.1, on the reverse strand, counting down.
CACACAAGGACATGGACTCACAGCAGCTGTGCCTGGCTGTCCCTCCATGGCGTGGGGGCCAGCAGAGACCCCTCAGCCTGGAGTGCCCAGGAGTAGGGGATGGCAGGGGTCAAGCTGGGCGCTGACTGAAGAGCTGGGTGGGTTCCCTTCCCCCGGAAAGGGTCACTGGTCTGTCATGTGTAGGCAGTGGAAGGGCATCGGCAAATCTGTGGTAGAGCTCGGGGGTCCAGGTGGGCACAGCCAACTCCCAGGCCATTAGCCCACCTGGGTTTTCGGGAACCTCAAGAAACAGGGTGGTGTGACGGGAAGTCCCAGGGCCAGGTGCGTAGAATCACGGCCTCCAGCAACCTCTGAAATAATCTTGTCCATGTGTGGCAAAGACAACCAAGGAAGGAGTGACTTGACAGCCCCACACAGAACCAGATCAGAAGTCAGGACTCCCAGGCCAGTGTCTCACCCAGCCCCACCCCCTACTCATCCTGGCACCTCCGAAGTCAGCTCCACACTGAGCTCTCAGCCTCCCTCCCCCACCTTGCTCCCCTGATCGAGAGGGGAGGTGGCGAAGGCCCAGGGTGGGGCAAGCCAGGCCTGCAGTCCTGCTTTGGCTGACTGCTCCCTGCCTGAGGCCAGAGCCCCAGCCTGGGCCGCTGGGAACATGCCAGCAGCTTCCCAGCCCCAGGTCTGGGTGGCTCCGCCCTGCGGAGGCAGCCCAGATGGATGGGCCAAGGGGAAAGGGGAAGCCGGGGAAGCTGGGCTGGGGTTGGCCTTGGGGTCAGAGGTCCTGGCTGCCTGGACGTGACACAGCCTCTTCACCTTGTGCTTCTGCAGCTTCACCTGCAGGGGAAGGTGGGTAGACACCATGAAGCACAGGCTGCAGCTGGGGTCCCCCGGGTCCAGGTGCCTCCATCCCCTACTGAGCAGTCACCAAGCTCCCTCCAGGCTGTGTCACACCCCCCAACAGCTCTTAGGCAGAGGTGAGGCAGTGTTCATCCACCCCATTGCACAGGTGAGGAGCCTGAGGTGAGGGGCAGGACTGGCCCAAGTCCCCACCACTGAGAGGCAGAAGGCTAGCTCTCACCCAGGGTCACCTCTCCCTGAACTGTCCCCACTGTGCACACCAGCACAGGGCCCCAGGCTGACCTGCTCAATTCCACTTCCCAGGTGACCGGCTAACAGCCCTGTGAGGACAGGCGGCGCCACGAGGCAGGTGGCAGGGCAGAAGAGACACAGGGAAGCACGAGTCACGGTGGTGCCCAGGCTGTCCTGGCCGAGGGAATCCCCGGGCCCCTGGGTCCCTTGATGCCCTCTCAACAGCCAGTCTCCCCAGTGGGGCATCTCCCAGACCCCAGGCGGCTACTCATACCAGCTGGGGAGTGTGTGGCTCAGACGCTTCCAGCTGGATCTTGATCTCGGGACACGCAGGGTCCCCCACCTTGCCGGCGTCTGGGTGGGGTGACCGGGAGAGGCCTGGGGAGGGGGGTAGGAGGGAGCCACCTCACTGGCCACCGAGAGGCACCAGGGAGACGGCATGGATGGGCAGTTGGAACAGGTGCTCCCCAGGCCCATCTGGTCCCTGCTTAGGGACCTGCACCCTAATGCACCTCCCCGGCAGCCCCTCTGAGACTTCCAGAAGCCACCAGCCCTCCAATCTACCCCAGAGCACTATCCCCCACTGTCCCCCATGGCGGCGGTGGCCACAGCCTGTGCCTGCCACTGGACATGAGACCTGGTCCCTGCACTCGGCCCCACCCCCTACCCAAGGACACCCCACCCTCTGCAGGGGGCCACCCCTTACCTGGGGAGCTGCCACCACTGGTGGTGCTGACACTGTCCTCCAGCCACGTGCTGTAGAGGAAGGAGTCCCGCTTTTGGGGCGTCCCTGACGACGACACGCTCTCCTGGGGAGGTGGGGAGGTTAGCCCTGTTCACTGCCCCTGAGGTCTGCCACACATCTGGGGATGCCCTCCCAGGCCAGGCCCTGCCACAGGGAGCCTGAAGTCTAGGAGGCCAGCCAGGCAGATTCCCATCCAGAAGCCCTGCATGCAGGGTCATGGTCTGCCCTGTTCCCTGCAGCACCTGCAGTGAGCTGGGCAAGAAGCAGGCGCCCACCGAAGGTTTGCTGAGTGAAAAATGACCAAGGCCACTGAGGGCAAAGTCCAGGGGTCTGTGAGAGTGTAAAGCAGGGTCATTAACTCTCCTGGACTAGACATCAAGGACAGCTTTCAGAAGGCAGAGGGAAACCTGGCAGAAGAACAGGGAGGTCAGCCAGGCAGAGGGGAGTGGGGTGGTGGGAAGAGCGTGCCAGGGGGTCTTCACAGGCCGAGACCGAGCTCTGCACAGCACTGCAGCGCCTTGGGGGGGGGGGTGCTCAGAGCAGGGGTGTCAGTCTGCACCACTCCTTTGACCTGGGTCTCCTCCTCACATCTTAGCCACAGCCAGGCTTGTACTTCTGCCCAGAGTATTTCCAGGGACTCAAGAGCCCAGCTCTAGGGCACTGTGGTACACCCGGACCCTTGGGTGTCTCACCAGGCCTGTGTCCTCCCCGTCCACGCCCTCCGTCTCCTCCACCACACTGGCGAAACTGCTGGCACTGGACGAGGAGCGGGAAAAGTCCTTCAGCACCTCTGTTCTCTGGGCTGCTGTCTCCACTCTGCCACAGATGGCGCCCCATTAGCCAGTGTCCACCTGCAGTGGCCCCGACCAGGCCCTGCTCCCTCACTCCCTGCCCAGGAGGCCCAGCCTGTGGCCACCGGGCACCTTCACAGCCTCAGCATGGCTCCTCGGGCCTCTGCCCTCTGGACCCCACTGTCCTTCCCCGTACGTGGCTCTGACCAGCCCCTCCCCTGCTTAACACTCTCTCATGGCTCCTGCCGCCGCCAGATAAAGTCCAGCCACCCTAGTTTAGTGTTTACTACCCAGCACTGTGCTAAGCACTCACCTGAGTGATCTCAGGGCTGTCATTCTACAACCCATCTTACAGAGGAGAGGACATCAAGGCACGAGAGGGTGGGCACACAGCCCAGGGTCACTCGGCCATAGGTGGGAAAACAGACAGCCCCACGGCCTACTTCCTTAACCCCTCACAATTCCACTTTCTACTCACGACTGTGTCTCCTGCCTGGAGTCTCGCTCCTCGTCTCAGATCCCGAAAAGCAAATCTTTCAAAAATCCATCACTCTAGATCCTGTATACCCTGTCCCTGTCACCTACCGTTTCCTGCCTCTTGGTCCACCTGACGCTCCAGCCCATGTTGAGTCCTCTCTGTCCCCCAGAGCCCAGCCCAGAGAGGGGCTCAAGCAACCTGGGCCGAGGGAGGCCTCCGCTCCTCCTTGTCTCTGGGCTATGCCCGTGCCCTCTCTGCACAGCACATTCAGCCTCTGGTGGGAGGGAGCCCTGCTCTCCTCCTAATTCAAGTCTCCCACAGGGGCGAGTACAGTGGCGATGCCTGTAACCCCAGCTACTTGAGAGGAAGAGGCAGGAGCATCAAGAGTTTGAGGCAGCCTGGGCAACTTAGTGAGATGGTATCTCAAAGTAAAAATGGGCTGGAGTTGCAGCTGAGTGGTACCATGCATGAGCCCCTGGCTCAATTCCCAGCACTGTAAAACCAAATCTCCCAAAACCTCCTTGTCTCCCTTAGCATAAAATTCAAAGCTCCCATGCAGCTTCCAAGGTGCCAAGCCCCCCCACCATTCCCTTCTCTGACCTCATTCCTGCACCACCCAGCGCAGCTTCTGCCAGGCCCAATCCCTTGCTTTCTTGGCTCCACTGCATGTTCCCCTTCTTTGCATCCTCAGGGCTTTGTACTTGCTGGACTCCTTACCTGGAACCCTCTTCTCTCTGTCAGGCCAGTCCTGGCAGGGCTCTCAGTTCAAATGTTACCATCCCTGAAGACGCACCCATAATATGACTGCCCCTGGTCACACTTCAGCACAGCCCACTGCTCTATTTCCCTCTTATCCCTAAAATCTGGAAATGAGTATTGGCTATGGTACACCAACCTCACAACCTGTGGGAGGGGGGCCCTGCATGTGCACAGCTCACCACCACATGCCAGACTTGGCAGGAGAGTGTCAGAAGAGGACCTGAGAGGATGCCCAGCCTCCTCGATGCCCTCCTGAGGCAGTGCCAAGGTTCCTGGGCAGCTGGGCCCAGGGGACAGGAAGCATGAGCCCACCACTCCCAAACCCTGGCTCTTCGAGCCACAAGCCCAACCTGTTCTTGGCTGTGGGCATCTCTGGGGAGCTCTGAGTGGAAGAGTTCTCTGACTTGGGCTCCTGCGAGACGTGCCCACTGTCTGGAGTCTTCTGGCCAGCCGGAGGACTCTCCCTGCAGGGCACACGGGGGCAGCAAGGGGATTCAGCACAGGGGCCTGGCATCAGGGTAGAATGAGGCCCAGGCAATGAGGGAAGTCACAGACACCTCCTATCCTCAGGGGCCAGCCTGCTGCTGTCCCCAGGGCTCCCTAGCCAGGCTGGCCAATGAGTGTGCAGACAGTAAAGGAGCTACAGGGGCAGGACCCGGACACTTCTCTGGTCCTATGTGTGAGGGGGCATGATGGTTCCGTGAGACAGGTAAGGATGCTGGGGCTCAGATGGGAAGGGACCTGCTCTGGGACACCCAGCTAGGACATAGCAATGCCAAGACTAAAACTCAGGATTTATAGCATTCTGGAATCTGGTGGCAGTGAGGACAGTGCCAGCTCCTTTCTTGGGGTGTTCTTAATGCCTCTGATCCCTGTGTCACATGCATGGAACCAAACTGTCACAGAAGCCACATGCTGTTTTCTTTCTTTCCTTTTTTGGGGGGGTGGGGATCGAACTCAGGACCACACACTGTTTTCTTATCCCAGTGTTCCACATTGGGATAACAAAACTCAGAGGAGTACGACTTGCCCACAGTCACACAGTCCATGTCCAGGAGCTACTCTCTGCCACAGTAGCCAATGCATGCACTCACAGGCTCCGGCCTACCCCATGGCCTGCCCAAAGCCAGCACTTACTCCTACCCTAGTGGCCAAGGACACGGGATGGCCAGACAGGCCAAGGCTCAAATCCCAGCTCTGCCCCTTGTGGGCTGTGTGACCTGGGCAAAGCCCCTGTCACTTAGACCTACAGCTGTAAGGGTGAGCCGAGAGGGAGCCGTGTGACAGGAAGGGGACAGCCTGCTCTGCTGTGACACTGATGGGGCACAGAGAAGGGCTGGGGGAGCAGGCATCCCTCCCATACCTCACCCACCTCTTCTCCTGCACCTCCTGGATGTTCTCGATGCCGATGGCGCTGCTGCGGCGGGAGCCAAATGGGCCTGACTTCTTCCTTGTGGGACTCTTCCCAGGGACAATCAGGGACTGCGGGAGAAGCCCCAGTTTAGCACTCAGCTGCCCTGGGAGCCCGGTGCCCCCCACAGCTCCCACCCCGAAGCAGCAGTGACAAGCAAGAAAGGAGCAGAGGTGTGCATGTGGGCAGCAGGGAGAGGGCCCCACGGAGCCACCCTGGACCTCTGGACAGGAGAAGGGCAGGAGCCTGGGGGTGGGGTGGCCACTGCAGGATGGAAGGGGACGAGGCCAGGTCCTCAGAATGGCCACCACGCCCGCCCCCTGGGCCCCACAGGACTCGAAGCCTCAGGGCAGTGAGAGTGAGGTCCCACCCCCAGCCCCCGCCCACACCCCCTCACCAGCCCTGCCCTTCTCAGAACCTCCACACTGTCTGGGGAAGCAGCAGCTGAAAGGTTTCCCCATTTCCACACACACCATGGTGGATGCCCCCGGCAGGCAGCAGGCCCCAAGAAGGCATGGAGGGGCAGGACCTTCAAGCCAGTTCATGGTGGGGAGAGGGTCGGGGCAGAGGGAGGGATGGTGCTTCATGCTGAACCAGCGATATTGGGGGACGTGCAGCTGGGCAGAGGGTCTTTGGGTTCTGGATCCTGGTAGGGACCAGGGAGGGTCAGAAGCCAATGGCAAGGGCCACTGGCTCTGGCCCAGGTGCCAGGCCCCAAAGCAGGTGCAGAGAGGTGCTGGCACTCTGTCCTGCATGCCCTTGGGGCTGTCCTGGGACAAGGGGGCCACGTCCCCAATATGGCCTCCGTCCTGAGAGCGAGTGGAGAACAGCGCGTGCAGCAGCCTCCAGAGCCGGTGGCCCTGTGGATGACAACCTCTTCCACGGTTCCTATGCCTATGGCACTGCCCCGGCGTCCGAATCTACTTGCACTTTTCCCAGGAATAAGCAATGACTGGCAAGCAGCAGAGGGCAGGAACAGAGAGAGAGGGGAAGGGAGGGAGGGGGCGGAGAGCGAGCACAGTAAGAAGGAAAGGCAGGAAGAAACAAAAAGGGGGCAAAATGGGAGAGACAGGGCAGGGAAGGGAGAAGTGAAGCATGTGGACAGACAGAGCAGAGAGGTCAAAGAGTGACAGGTAATTATGCAGAGACAGGGACACATTCGAGAGTGAGAGGGGACATGGAGATGGACAGATGAGGACAGAAATGGGTCCAGAGAGTGAGGGTTACAGATAGAGACGGAAAGAAGGGAAAGCCAGGACAGGAAGAGTGGAAAGGGGCAGGTATAGGTAGGTGGGAGGAGGAAAGAAGAAAAGGTACAAGAAGGCAGAGTGAACAGGAGGAGCAGGAGGCAAGGGAGGGAAGAGAGGAGTAGAAGGAGGTGACATGAAGAAAGGGAGAGTTGTGCAAAAAGAAAAACAGAAATGGGTCTGGTTACTGCCATGGTGGGTGCTGCTGGCCTGGTCCTGTCCCCGGGGCCCCTCTGCGGCCACCCACAGGAGGCTGGACCACTCGTGGGGAGGAAGGGCACGGCTGGGGGCAGGTCGGGCCAGCTCCTCAGATGACAGTGGGCTTAGTGACTGCTGGACAGCAGAGGCCTCGCCTTGCTTCCCTAGCCACACCAGACCATAGGGCAGGCTGAGGGTAGGGGTGTAGGTGCCTCCTGCCACATGACACAGCCTCACAGCACTGAGTACAGGGCTTGGCATGCAGTAGACAGTCAATAAGTAAAGGAGGGAGAAAGGGTGGGAGGATGGATAGATGGATGGATGGATGGATGGATACATGGATAGGTGGATGGACTGGCAGGTGGATGGGTAGGTGGATGGGTAGATGGGGGGGTAAGTGGGTGGATGAATGGATAGGTGAGTGGACGGCTGGCTGACTGGCTGGCTGGGTAGATGAATGGGTGGGTGGAGAGATGGGCAGGTAGGTGGATGGTGGATGGGTAGGGTAGATGGATAGAAGGCTCGGTAGCCGACTGGCTGAGTGGGGAGCATAGCAGTGGATGCAGTGTCCAGGGTGGCCACGAGGTGGTGCCAAGCAGCTGTCCATGATGCAGGCCTGTTTGCCCTGCACACCCAGCACTCCTGCTGTGGGAGGGGTAGACTCCCATAGGGCCTGGCAGACAGTCAGTAGTCACACAAGAAGGGCTCATTCAGGAGATGCCCACACAGAAGCCTGGTTCCTGGCACATGATAGTAGCCACAGTCACAAAGGCCTTGGCTGCTACAGACACACAGTAGAAGGCCACAGAGGAAATCCCCACACAGCAGCATACTTCCTGACACACAGTAGGTGTTCACTGATGTCCAGGGCTTAGCACAGATCATGTATTCACACAGCAGCCCAGATCCTGACACACAGGAGGTGCTCATACAGCAGCCTAGGCCTGGGCACATAGTTGGTGCTTATGGAGTTGAAGCTCACACAACAATCCATTTCCTAACACAGTAAGTACTCACACATCAGCCCAGGGGGAGGCACACAGTAGGTGCTCACAGGAACTCAGGGCCAGGCACACAGTAGGTGCTTACAAAATGCATATGCACACAGTAGCCCAGGTCCTGAAACAGTGGGTGCCCACAGCCTGACACACAGTAGGTGCCCCCAGAAACCCAAGGCTTGACAGTAGGTACCACACAGCAGCCAGGTTCCCAGCACACAAGAGACATTAGGTATTTATTGAGGAATGGGACACAGAGGCTGCCCCTGAGCTGACCTGAAGAGTGACATCTGACTGAATAAAGGGCCAGGAAGAGGAGGAACTGGGGAAGGGCTCTCAGTACCCAGGGTCCTGGCCAGGACACCTAACTCCGCATGGACAGTAGCAGCTAGACCAAGTCCAGAGCCCAGGGAGGGCATGTGGACAGCAGGGCAATGGAGAGAGGTGGGGCCAGATCTCAAGAGCCAAGGAGCACTGAGGGCCCCAGGGAGGGGCAGGGGAGAGTGAGGGACACTCACTATTCCAGCTGCCTTGGCTAGGTCAGGGTTGTTGGGTGTGAAGCTCCCACTGTGGCTGGTGGACACCGTGCTGGGCTTCTTGTTGCTTAGCCCCATGGCGTCCATGGACTGGCTGCGACTCCGGATGACCCGCTGTGAGGGTGAAAGTGGGGGTGGAGGAGGCATGGCAAGTCCCCACCTTGGGGCATTCCAGGAGCCCAGGCAACTGGTCCCTCCCACCAATGCTACTCTGGGTGACTCTTGGCAGACCCATCCCTTTATGAGGTCTCAGTTTCCCTATGTGCCACACAAGAAGCAGGTACACAGAATGCCTAAGGGTAGTTTGAGCCTTGCTCTGCCCCAAACTTGCTGGGTAGCCTGGTGCAAGACACTTTGCCTCCTTGAGCCTTGGAGCCACACAGGCTGCTGTATGCTGAGCCTCTGCCTCAGGTGTCTGTTGTGAGGACTACAGAAGAGCCTGAGCCATGATCATGTGTGTATACTGAGCCCTCCAAAATCTCAGTTTCTTTCTTTTTAGGGACTCCACGCTCCCTTTCCTTCTTTTCTCTCTCCGCCACCTTCCCTTTCCTTCTTTCGCTTTCTATATCTTCCTACTTCCTTGACTTTTTCACACTGATCTACATATATGGCATGCTTACTGTGGGGTGAGGTACTTCACATTCTCTCTGCCTTTCAATCCACCCTGCAAGGTAGGGGCTGTCATCATACCCATTTTACAAGAGATGAAACTGAGGCAGAAGTGAGCTTAGAGCCCAGATGCCAAATCCTAGGTCCTGAACTATGAACTCTGCTGCCTCTGAGAAATTCTTCAACCTAACCTGGGTCTCCTGTCTGGCACCTACTAGATGTGACACCATTGGAGCCCTCCTCAAAGAACACATTTCAAGTTCGATCCCTGGTACCAAAAAAAATTCACTTCAGGTCTGTGTTCACCTCTCACTACTCCCTGTCTGCAGTGGCTTCTTTTGTGCAGTTGGGCTGACGCCCTTGTATGAGCCCCCAAGCCTCCTTCACAGCTGCCCTGAGACTCAGGCGGCCCGGCTGGGCACCTGGAGGATCAGCAGTCCTCCTCCTCTGGGTGGACAAGGCAGGAGCAGAGAGGCCAGGACCTGGGGCTGCAGCCTGGCTGAGTACAGGCCCTGCCAAGGGGAAGAGGTGCCCATCTCTGCCTCTCACTTTGGATGACTGTTGCTGAAGAGAAGGAGCCAGGTTTTGCATTTTGCTTTTTAACTTACATCCCACTAATCTAACTGCTTTACAGATAGCTCAACAATCATATGAGGTGGGGCAGGGATTTAGCTCAGTGGTTCCTGCGACTGCCGTGCCAGCGCAAGGTGCCGAGTTCGATCCCCGGTACCAAAAAAAAAAAAAAGTAGGAGAACAAATATATGAGGTAAGTGGCCATTACCCCATTACCCTACTCAATAGGTAAAGGAAGGGGCTCAGAGCACGCCAAACTTGTAGGTGTTAGAGATGGGATCTGAACCCAGGAAGTCTGTGCTCTTAGCACTAAGCTAAGCCAGGGATAACCAAGGCAGCTCACACAGGCCAGGTCACTCTCCAAGGGACGCTCAGTCCTCTGGGACCTCTATTTCTTTCCCTCACTTCTCTGCCAGGTGAGCTGGCAGCCATAGCCCACGACACCAGCAGCACCTCGCTGCCACCCAGAAGACTCTAACCTTATGAATTCCCAGGTGGACTTTGCCCCAGCTTGGCCCCACCTCCATCATTAACTCCTCCCCAAACCAGAGCCCACTTTAATCTCTCGGCCTCAAACTACCACGGCAGACCACATCCCCACATCTACGCTCCCAAGGGGGATCTCACCTGTACCACAGCTCCTTAGTAAGACCCTGAGCACACCTCCCACCCTGGGCCATGCCCACTCCAGACTCCACCCAACCAGTTCACCTCTGGCCATGCCCATACCTTGTCTATTAGCCTGGCCCTAGCTCCACTAGAGCCAGTCCCTGGGCCCCTTCCTGCCCAGGAAACCGGGGGACCCTTCACCTTGAAAGACTCAAAGAAGCCGCCTCCACCACCTCCATTTTCCATCTTGTCCTCGTCACCACCCAGGCCCATCATGGACTGGCTGTGGATGTGGAGTTCCTCATACAGCGTCTCCAGAAGGGCAGCGCGAGTCCGCTCCTGCGGGCGGGCCATCAGGAGAGACCCCGGTGATCCACCCCTCATCCCTCAGCTCACATCATGGTCCCCTCCTGAGTTGAGGGCCACTTCCTCTCAGTCAGTGGGAAGTGGAAAGGGCCTAGCCCCCTGGCTTCACTCTAGCTGCTCCACAGGTCAAGCAGCCCCTAGGGCTCTTCACAAAGATCCTGCTTCCTGTCCCCAGGCCCCAGCTTCCTCCACGCACACCATCAGCCTGCCCACCTCCCAGCCCTCTGGGCTCTGTCCTCCTGCTTCCTCTCACTTGATCCAAGCCTGCTCTCCTCCAGAATTTGCACACCAACACCCCCTCACCCCAGTTAGCCCAAGGCCAAAGTCTGAACAAGCCTTTTCCCTTTAGGGTAGGAAGGAAATTCTAAACTAGAAGGGGAAGACAGCCCCAGCGGCGCATCCTCACCTCCAGCTTGGCAAACTTCTCTGCCTTGTAGCAAGCATATTCAGCATTGATCAGCTTTGTCAGCAAAAATTCCTGGAACTCAGGCCCCTGGGAACCCCCGTGCAGAGAAGATGAGAAAGGGGAGTCAGGAATAAGAAGCAAGGGCCTGAGCTGCTATGGGTCAGGACTGAAGCTCCTGAGCTATGTCCCCCTGGAGTCTGGGGAGGCCTCTCTGGGGCTCAGCTCTCAGCCCTGGCACCTGTGAGGGACTCTGTGCCCTTTATGGCTACCACCCTTCAGAAGAGCAAACCCCACAGATGTTAGGGTTGGGGTGATCTATTGCCTTGTCCTGGGGTAGCAGAACATGCTATGCAGTGTGGTTTCTAAGAGGTGACAAAGACTTGTGCCCCTCTCCCCAGACATTTTAGAGGAAAGAAGACTGTCAAAAAGACAGCAGAGGGCCAGGGATTTAGCTCAGTGGTTTCGCCGCCTGCTACACAAGTGCAAGGACCAGAGTTCGATCACCGGTACAAAAAAAAAAAAAAAAAAAAACGACAGCAGAAATAAAAGGCCACTGTCTGCTATGAGAAATGCAGTTTATTATTCTGTGGCCTTCTGTTTTAAAAAGTTTTTATCAAGGGCCAGGGATTTAGCTCAGTGGTTACACTGCCTGCCTTGAAAGTGCAAGGACCTGAGTTTGATCCCCAGTACAAAAAAAGAAAAAAAAAGTTTTTATCAAAATGAAGAGAAAAGCCAGGCCACAGCTGCTTAGGGCTTCAGAACCTCATGAGACGGAATGTGTGCCTCACCCCAGACCCCTACCATTTAGTCCTGCCCTGCCAGGCCAGGGCTGGGGGCAACCTCTCACCTTTCTGAACACAGCAGGGTCGGGCAGTGGGGGCCCAAAGAAGGGCACATCATCTCTCGCAGTGACCGAGACCTGGAAAGGAGAATAGCTGTCCCTGTGGAGTCTGGGGGCTACTCATTCCCACATCAGCCAGGAAGCCCTAATTTGCCTCCTGTCCTACCATGCTGTCGGGAGGCTCTGTGACTGCTGGGTAGATAAATCCTTTTTACCAAACTTCCAGCTCCTCCACCTTTGCCCTGTATTTGAAAGGTGGGGGCCAGGTGGGGGAGACTTCAGGATCATCAGGATGGTGCAGGTAGAGGAGGTTAAAGGAGCTAGAGAAAGGACACCAGATGCAGAAGTGGAGGAGAGTAACCATCCTCTTTGAGGGGTAAACTCTGGGGAGCAAGAGGGCATGACAGGAGTTCATCCTCACCCTACTCCTCCATAGCCCCCCCACTTAAGTGGGAAGAATTAAGGCCCACAGAGGCCTGCCAGTGAGGCAGCGCCATGCCTGAGGTCCTGCTGGCCCCCAAAAGGCTCTCTGCAATCACCCACCTTGTAGAAGGGCCCATCGGGTCCGCCTCCCTCGGCCTGCACCACCACATAGGCGTGCAGGAAGTTGGATGCAATCATGTCAGGCACAAAGGGCGTGTTCTCATCCTGGAAAACCACCGCGACGATGTCATTCCCGATGTGCCTCTTCCGCTGCAACTGAGCACAGGGCCACCCAAAGGCCTTCACAGCCTGGCCGCGGTGGGGAAGGGATGTCCAGAGGGTATGGGAGGGCTTAGGGCGTGGGGCAGAGCACACATCTAAGAATTTGCAGCCCTCCCAAAAAATGTGGTAAAAACTTAGAATTATTTTAGTTTTCTTGGCAACTGTGACAGAAGGGAAAATCAAAGCCAACAAGAAGTGATTGCATACAGTGATCTTGGGTACTCAAACCGAGGTCTCCCAGTTTCTAGGCCCTACCTTTCAGCCCTTCTCCTATCAAGATTCCCCCAAACATGACCCTTCACTGAACACACAAACTCTACTCTGTACATACTCATGTTGCTAAAATGAAAGGAGATCTTATGAAAAGAAAAGAAAAAGCCACTAAAAATAAGAAACAAGGACTTCCACTTTTCTCACATTATCAGCAGGGAGAGCAGAAAGCCTTACAGGAAGCTCAGGACACGGTGCCCGGTTTTTCAGTCATTTCCTGGTGCACCTCCTAATTTGAGGCCTTTGCAGAAGCTGTTCTCTCTGCCCTCTTCTTCCAGCTCCTTTGCAGCCCAAGTCACTTTACATTGAACATTTCTTGACTCCCACGTCTGCCAAGTCTCAGTCCCCCCACGTGACCCTCTTAATACTCCTTGCTCCCCACGAAAGCACTAGCTCAGCTTTTCTGGGCTCTTGCTGTCTCCCAGATCTGATTCAGGTCACTTAGTATATGTCCCCTCCTTTATGCTCATCTACCAGGTAAGCACTACTCTCCCCATTTCACAGATGTGGAAGTGGAGGCTTCCCTGGCACTGCAGCATCCTGTCTCCCCTGCCCCACACAGGACCCACATCTGGAGGGACTGAGTCATTTCTGTGCCTGCATCCCAGGGCCTGGCACTGAGCCTGGCATGATGAACACTGGGCAGGCGGGGGGGGGGGCACAGGTGGACAGTGGGAAGTGGGTGGATGGGTGCCCAAGCTACCTGCTGGGCATCCCCTTCTGTGTAGGGCAGCTTGGTGGACACGTGAAACATGATCTCCTTGTTGCGGAAGTTGCAGTACACAGACTCGGTCCCCGTCTGCCCGTGGGTCACGTCCAGGCCTCCTCGGAACCTGCCCCCAGTCCCCCCGGGCCACAGCTCAGTCTCCAGCCCCAGCCAGGCCTCTGTGGGGCCAGGACGGGGCTCTGTCCCTCCCCGACCAAGGCCATGGGTCAGACTAGCTCTGCTCTTCCACTCTAAGACTTACCCCTTGAAGTCTTGCAGTTTGACCTTCTGGCCCAGAAATTCAAGAAACTCCACAAAGGCAGGGCTTTCCTCATTGGTACTGAAGAGCTCTTCCTCAGAGGTCTGGGGATCACACAGGGGTACGGTCACGGTCATGAGCTGCAGCTCCTGAGCAGCCCCTCTGTGCCTGCAATGGCCAAGTCCTGGGCACAGCAGCGGAAAGGAGGATGGGCTGTGCTGGGAACAGCAGAGGCTGTTGGGCCCCAGGGCTCCTGGGAAACAGTGCCCTGGCAGGCACTCTACCCTGTGAAGGTCTGAAGTGCCAGGCAGAGGGCGAGGTGGGGTGGAAGTAGGGTGGGGAGGAGCACACCTGCCCAAGCTTCTGATAAATGACTCCAAACTTGAAGTTATTGCTGATAACATGTTCATCAAAGGTGACGATGAGCCGGGAAGCCTGTGGGACAGCACAGGTTACAGGAACACTGCATTGGATGTTGCCGTTCACTGAGTTCTCCTCGTGTGCCCAGCACTGTACGGATCATTCTCGACCCTCTGAGCAAGCCCAGTGGGGATGGGGAGATACTCTGTTGTCCCCTCTGCACCTTGGATTCAGAGAGCTTCAGCAACCTGCCTCAGGTCACCCGCTTGCAAGTGTCTGCAAGGTTGGGACACAACCCAGACCTGCTGGATCCCTGAGCGGGCCCTGAGCCCCTGGCCTGCCAGGGCTGAGGCCACCCCGACTCCAGTCTAACACCCAGCTCACTATTCGGCAAACCCATTTCACAGTAGACCAGCCAAGTCCCACCAACTTACTGAGGAACCTTGAGCAGGCCTCCAGGAACCTGCCCCAGGGTCCCCAGGGCCTCAGTTTCCCCTCTGTGACCAAGAGGTGGGGCCTGACATCTGAAGGACTCTTCCTTCAGAACACCTTTTCTGGTCCCAAACACCCCTCAGGAACTTCACTCTACTCCACAATTCAGCCAGGGCCACATGGGCTTAGATGTCATTTGGGAACACCTCTCCCTTGGCTGGTTGGAGACAGAAGCCCCTGCCACTATTCCCACACTGCCTCTGTCTGGAGCCAGGAGGCAGCACCAGAGCTGGAAGTGTGGCATTTATGGAGGTGTTCATCTCATGCTTTTTTCCCAGGTCCCCTCTAAGGAGAGAAGGCAAAGCCAGTGGAAAGAGACATGACCCAGCGAAGGTCTGGAGTATAGCTGCCCTTGGGAGGATCCCCAGGCAGAGTTCAATTTCCAGACCTGATGAGGCCTGTCTGAGAGAAAGACACCCCTGGGTATAAATGCAGGCCTCCTTATCTGCTGTGCATCTGTAGAACCTCTCTGTGCTTCCTCTTCTGCAGACTGTGGATTTGGCAGGGTTATTGTGAGGATCAAATGAGAGACTAAGGGAAAGTACCCAGCATACAGCAAGAGCCCAATATGTGCTCAGCCTTCCAGTTACCCAACCGCCCTCAATGAGCAGGGCCCAGACCCAGTTATACCTTGGGGTAGAGAACAGGGTAGAATCGATCCACATTGACATCTTCACACACCAGCTGTGGGAGGAGACCATGGAGGGGATGAGGGGGGCAAGGGGAGGGGAGAGGCCTCCTGGCCTCAATGACTAAGTCCGGGGACAGCAGGAGAAAAGAGGACAGGATGTGCTGGGAACAGCAGAGGCTGTTGCTCAGAACGGGGCTCAGAGAACTGGGGTCCCCTGGGTCTGAAGTGCCATAAAGAGTGTCAAAGGACCGAGGTGGGGACAGGTGCCCAGGGCATGCACACACAGTGGGAACAAGTAGCAGGCAGGGCCACAGAGACAGGCTGTGACATACAGGGTACAGGCTTGTGGCTGTAGATGAGGATTGCTGGGGCCAAGCTGCAGCCCAGGCCACAGCCCCCTAGGGTGCCCAACACAGGAAGCTGGTAGGACCTGAAACCTCACCTTTGCCATCTGAACCACGTTGGGGAACTCAGTGAGGCAGGAGATGGGGATGACATCATGGTAGGTCCGGCACTTGGTCCTGGGAGTAGAAAGCCATACGGTGAGGGGTTGGGCAGTAGAAAGGAAAAGGGTCCTTCCACAAAAAGACCAGAGGGGGCAAAGCACAGGGAGGGCCAAAGGTGACAATGGGCACCAGGGCTGGCACAGGCAATAACTGGCTGAGTGACCTCAGGCAAATCCTGACTCCTCAGGCCTCGGTCAGGAGAGTAGATAGAATGAGGTGGACACTCAGATTTTAGACCTCAGCACTCCCTGCTGTCCTGAGGTCCCCCTGACACTACCCTCACCTGAGCAGCAGCCGCAGGTGCTCTTGATCCCCGATGACATCATACTTGAGTGAGAAGACCAGGTGGCCGAGAGCAGTGTCCAGTGAGTAGTAATTGAAATGCTCCTGTGTGGTGTGGCAGGGAGGAGGGTGAGGCTGAGCATGGGGTTTCTGGAAACCAGAAAGCCAGCTCACCCCTAGATCTTTGCCAGCAGCAAGTGTCCTGGCTAACAGCAGGCTCTGCATCAGGTAGATCCACCACTTCTCAGCAGGGCAGCTTGGGAAGGGAACCTTACCTCCCTGTGCCTCACTTTCCTAGTCTATGAAATGGGAGTGAGGACACCTACCTCGATGGTGGCAGAGACTGAAAAAGGTAAAGTGCCTGGCACCAATGCAGTGTTCAGTAAGTGTCTTGTAGTAGCCTTGGCTCTCTCCTCCTCATCAAAGTCAGGGCCACATGTATACCTGCAGAGCTGTCTCCTAGCCTCTGCCCCCTCAGATGTGACACACAGTAGGTGCTCAGTAGGAAAAGGCCATGTAACATGTGTGAGGCTCTGGGTTGAAGCCCCAGTACTTAGGAGAGAGACAGGCAGAGACAGACCGTGAGCCGACCAGATGATTGCCCAAGCTGTGGCCCCTGATGCCAAGGCTCGTGAGAAAGAGGAAGTGAAACATCTAGTAGTACACAAGGTGCTGACTAGACAGGTTCCCGCCCTCCTGCTTCACCTGGAGAAGAGGGCCCAGGGGCCAGAAGAGGCACTCTACAAGGCCTACAGTGTGGCTGTGGCAAGGACAGCACCCCTAGATGGGAGCCCAGGCCTGGCACCTCCAGCCAGGCAAGTCCCAAAGCCAAGGGCTGAAATGCAAGGAGAAGCCACTCTAGCCAGGTCCTGAGCTCCCTCTGCTGGCCCCAGTCCTGGGAGTGGAGCTGGCTCTTCACCCACGCCCATCCCAGGAATCATCCTGGAAAAAAATCCTGCTTAAACAGGAACACCTGTGCTCAGAGGCCCGCCAGAAGAAGAGGTGGGAGCCAGAGGATGTGCCCACAAATCAACAGCTCAGGGGTTCTCTGAGTGGACCTGGGGCAGAGAGTTCCTCAGACCTGCCTGGGCACATAGTGGAAGAAACCCCCAAATGCTTGGCACTGCCTACAGAGGAGTGGCAAGCATTTAGCAAGAAGTCCCAGAGCTGGAGAGTTTCCCTGAACCCTCCTCCCAAGCCCAGAGGATCCCAAAGGACACAGTGGGACATGGGCTCAGGAACCAGGATGTCAATCCCCAAAGTCACTCTCGCCTCCTCCTCCTGCCAGAACAGAGCCAATAGCCTCCCTAGGAGGCTATTGAAATGGCCCTGCTCTCTGTCAGCCACAGGGGCCCGCTCTCCTCTGTCTGCTAGGCTGACCCTGGTCATCATGTCTCCTCTGAACTCTCAACCTGTACCTCCTCAAATCCTGCCATGCTCAAGGCCTACCACCTTCATCTGTCACTGTCACTCCGTAGCAAACTTTTCTGTGTGCCAACTATGTGCTGGGCTTACATGGTTCCTGGGAGTCCACCATGTGCCAGACCCAGTGGGCCTTTGGACAATGGGTGCCTGGGACACAGGTCTCTCCTCACTGATAGGGCTCAGTGAGGAGATGGAATCTCAGGTCATGCTTGTGCTTGTCCCCAGGCAATGGCTCCTGAACCTGGACCTGCTGGGTTAGTCCTCATCACAATGTGTCCCCCAACCCCAGTGGTTAGCATTAGTACTTCCCAGGGTTAGGCCAGGCCCCAGACTGAGGTCATGGCTTCCCAGCCCCACAAGGAGCCAACCTATCCTCCCAATACACACACACACCACACACACACACACACAGCCCAATCCTCCCAGAGCATGTTTTCTTTGTTTTTGTTTTTTGAGACAGGGTCTTGCCGTGTAGTCCAAGCTGATCCTGAACTCACTGTGTAGCCCAGGCTGGCATCAAATGCCTCCTGTCTCAACCACCTGAGTACTAGGTTTACAGACATGTGCCATCACACCCAGGCCCAAAGCATTTTTTTTTTTTGGTACCGGGGATCGAACTCAGGTCCTTGCACTTGCGCAGCAGGCAGTGAAACCACTGAGCTAAATCCCCGGCCCTCCCAAAGCATGTTTTAATGGAACGTCAGCCAGAGCTGGTTCAAGTCCAGGCTCAGTAACTGTGACCTTGACTGACGCACTTCACTGCTCTGAGCTTCAGTTTCCTCTTCTGTGAAAGCAGGGTGATCTTGCTGTCACAGAGGGATTATGAGGATGGAATAACAGCTATGGCTAACTGTGTTTTTACTATGTGCCAGATGTGGTTCTACATGCTTTATGCGTACTTTGACAGCCCCCAGTTTGACAGACAAGGAAGCAGGCTCAAGGTTAAATAACCTGCCTAGGATATCAGTCACTGGAAGGAACAGCCTAGATTCACACCTAGGCCATGAGGCTCCCAAACTCATGCTATACTCCCCCATTTTGGTTGTCAATGACACAGACAGCACCTGGCATGGAATCTCCTCTCCGGCTCCCACATTAATTCTTATGAATACCCTTGGGTGATGATCCTGGGAGTTTTACTAGGCAGGGCTCCTGCCTCAGGGCTGGTGGTTACATCAATCCAGGTCAAGAAATCACATGCCTGTATCCTCCCAGCCCCCACCTCAAGCTGCCCAAAGCCTGGCCTGGGTCCATTGTGTTTGCTGCTGTGTATACTTGCTACCTAGTCAAGGGCCAGGCAAACAGCTGGAGCTCATTATTTGCTCATCCTGATAAGCAACTACCCTGATGCAGATGCTATTCCAAACATCTTCCAAGTATGGTCTCATGAGAACCCTGCAGCAACCTCAGAAAGGGTGTCATTATCTCCATTTCTTCAGAATTGGAAACTGAGGCACACTGAAGCAACTTGCCTGATATCTCATGTGGTGGGTGGCTAAGCCAGGACTCAAACTGGTAGTCTCTGCAGTTAACCACTATGGCATCCTACTGCCTTTGCAATAAATGTTTGTTGAATGAATGAGTGAATGAGCCAATCTACATGCATGATCCCCAAAGTGAGACTTGGGGTTCTGGGACTGTCCCTCAGTCCTGCCCAAGGATTCTTCTGTCTCCCAGGAGGCTGCACTGTGACCTCCCAGCCCCCGCAGCCAGCCACCCACCTTGCCAAGAAAGTGCTTCCGGTAGATGCGGGCTGTGGGGTTGCACTCAAGCTTCACCTTGGTCGTGGGCGACTGCAGTGGCTCTGTCTCAGGAATGCTGGTGATTTCATGGTTGGTGCCTTCAATCCAGTAGCCCCCAAACTGGGGCAGCAGGATGAGGGGGAAGGGGCCTTCTCGCCCTAGGACCTAAAGGGGGGCTTGCTGAAAGCCACTCCACACAGCACCCCACTAGGGACCCCAGGACATCCTCCAACTCAGACCTGGGGCGCTTCCTCCACGGCTAAGTGGTACCACAGGACAACCTGGCACCATGTTGTCCCAAAGGTTCACATTTACCTCCCTCCAGGGGGGTACCTGCTACAGCCCTTTCCCCCAGACCCAGACACACTGATCCCCTTGCCTCAGCCTCAACAGATGGTGGTGGGGGGGGCAGACGGGAGAGCTGGGGGCGTCGCCTGGCCCAGGAGGTTGACATTTGGCTCAGAAGGCCTAAGGATTCCAGCAGGCTCTGAAGTATTAGCCTGAAAACTGAGCTTCCAGCCCTCAAGGCAAAGCCTGCAGTCAGGCTTCTGGGAGGAAGGAGGACCTGGGTGTCCAGATAGCCTGCATGAGGACCTCCCTAGGACAGAGGGAAGGGTAGGCTCAGGGTCCAGCTGGGTACCTCGTGGACGCTCGGGTAAGGAATGTAGTCTTCCTCCGTCTGCAAAATACAAGCAGGCAGAGGCACAGCTCGGGTGGGGACCTCACCCTCCACACCTACTAGGCTCCCCAGCACACACTGTTCAGCTCCAGTCCTGGGGGATGGGAATAGAGATAGGACCATGGCCTCATCCCCCAATTTCTACATGAAGTGGGGGATTGCCTTGGAGTGCCCCCGACAAGGCTGGGCAGGGGCAGGCTAAACTGGCTGTGCTCTCTGGGAGTGTTCTCTGCCTGGAGAAAGGAGGCTCACTGACACCCCTCTCTGGACCAACTGCTAGTCTGCTGGGGTCCTGAATCACCAGGAATCACATACCCATCTTGGGGAGTTGTGTACACCCCTGGCCCCAGACAGGAGCTTCCAGAGCAGGAACCCATTCACTGCAAGGTCCTGGTATGAGCCTTCCCACTGAGGGCACAGGTCCCAGGGAAAATGCCTGAGGGACAAGGGCTTTGCCTTTGAGAAGAGGGACCTGGAGCAAGGGACGAGAGTATGGTGGTGCAGGCAGGGAGAAGCTGGCCTGAGGCCCAGGTATGGCGGGAGACTCTCCCTATCTGAGAGCTCCTGGGACCTGGACCTAGACACCCTGCTCATACAGGCCACAGGAAGACTTCAGAAGGGGCAGCTGTGTCACTTCCCAGACCCCACCCCCCAGCATGGAGTCTGCTCCAGCAGCCAAGCCTGGTCCACCTACTTTGAGGGGTGGTGGGAAGGAACATCGTTGTTCATCCATCCTGCTTCCCTGAAAGAGAAAGCAGCACACTGTTACACCCTCCCAGGCCTGCTGCCAGGCACGCTCCCCAGAGAGCCTTGCACCCCTGCTGTGCAGAAGGGAAAGCCCAAGGAGGGCCCGCTGATGTGGGAATGGCTGATGTAGGAATGCTCCCGGGGCAGGCCGCTGCAGGGCTCATTCCTCAGGCCTCTCTGGAGCACCGCTGTCCTGGCCCTCAGCATCGGGGAGGGGCTGGGGGCTCTGTGTGGGACGCACATGCTGCTGAGAGTGGGGGCAGGTGTGGTGTGCATGCCTGCTTGCGCAAGGCATGTGGGGAGGGGGCTACTGCGCCAATGCAGATATGCAAGAGGGGGATGGGGGCATGAAAGGTTGAGAGAGAAGGAGGAAGGGGGGAGCAAGAGCAGGGCTTGGGAGGGAGAGCTGACATCAGGGAAAGCCCCTGAGGTTTCTGCAAGACTCCCACCCCTGGTACACCCCCTGCCCACAGACACACACCCATGCAACAGACAGACAAGGGCCTGTGAGAGCAGGACTGGGGTGGGGAGAGGACCAGGGGTGAGGTGTGGGGCAAGGGTGCACCCCAGGCTGCCTGGCTCATGAATACCTCCCCCACTCTCAGCACAGCCTCTGGGTGCCTGGCATCTCTCCCTGCCTCCATTCTGCAAGGGGGTCCTGCAGAGCCTGTGATGCCTCTCACTGGGTAGGGACATGTGCGGGGATGGGAGTGAGTTGAGGAGGTGACCACAGCTCTGCTGGGACCTACACAAGGATGGGAGCGGGTGCCTGCATGGGTCTCCAGGTCAGAGAAGAGGCAGGAACTACCAGTCCCCTCCTCGACCCCAACCCAGACAGAGGACTGTAAATAGCAAGCTGCCACTCTCTTCTCCTGGCATGGTGTATTGAAGGCTCCCAGCCTGTCCTCAGAGAGGTGTGGGGCTAGGAGGATTGAGAGGGCCCCCACCTCCAGCCCAGCTAGCTCTGTGGCTCCCCAGAAAAGACTTCTTTCTCTAGCCCTCCTCACCTGCATCTTTTCAATCATCGCAAACAGATCTGTGTTCTGCAACAGAGGTGGGGAGATTGAGGTCAGTCCTGAGGTGGCCCAGCTGACCGTGCCCAGCTGGAGGGATCTGCACCCAGCCTAGATCAGCCATCAAGGTACCAGGGAGCAAGGGGAGTATAAAGGTGCAGTATGGGACTGGGTTCTGGGCAACAGAGGCCATACTTGGACCTGCTGCCAAGTAACATGAGCCCACAGCCCGGGTCCTGGGTCCCAGGCAGCCCACCCCTCCCTGAAGGGAGGAGTCTGCTGCCCTGAGGAGAGCTGGATCTCCCCAGTGCACTACTGGGTCGGCAGTGCCTGGATCAGCACACAGACCCTGAAGGTGAGCCCCTGGTCCCAACTCTAGAGATAAGCCCAGCCAGGACAAGTCAAGAATCTGTGGTTCCACCTCTCTCCCCTGGAAACCAGCCAGTTAGCCTGGCCACAGGCCTCTGCTCAGGCAACCCACCCTCCCCCAGGCAGGGGGCTATTTGGGTGAGAGGGATGCCCACTGGCCCCACACACATTCATGAGTCCACACACAGGGTCTCACACTGGAGACGGCCTGTCCTGAAGCTGGCCAGGACTCATACAGGGTTAATCCAGCATCTGCCAGCTGCCTGGCAGCATGGGCCTCTCCAGCGCCAACTCCCTACAAGCCTTCCTGGAAGGCGGCATCCCTGCTGGCTGGTGGCTGGCGGGGCTGGGGGCTGGGCCTGGGAAGCCCCCAGAGTCTCCAGGATGATGCCCCTCCCCCAGCCCTTCCAAGGCTCAATTCAGGCGGTTCCTGCTGCCCAGTGGGGGCACTGCCTGAGCTCACAGACATGTGCTAGGCGATTGTGCACTAGGAAACACACACGTGTGCGTACACAGACCCCCTCTCCTGCTGACACACAGAGGCTTGCATACTAATATTTAAACAGTCTCACTGTACCATACATACATTTTAAGTATTAAGAAACACACACACAAATCCATGGGGTTCATGCATTATGATTCTTAGAGCTACACACCAACAAATATAAATGTTGGTGTCCTGAGTTATACAACAGCACACCCACTCACCCACAAAAGACACATAAACATAAACACCCACCTACACCTGTGCAGGTCCGTACACAATGTTACACAAACACCACAAAACCACTCTCCTCTCTGAAACACACGGCCACACACTCCCATGGACAGGCAGGTGTTCAGCAAAACAAACACAGAGCCCCCCCCACACACAGCTACAAACCCCCTTTCTCTATCAGGGTCACACACACACACACACACACACACACACACACTGTGTAACAGCCACAACAAACACTCTCACAATATGACAAATTTTAAGAAAAGGCCAACATAGGAGTCGTCAATCCTCACAGGCCAATATGTCACCTTCACCTGCGTACAAACCACCACACACACATATAAACACACAGCCCTAGTGAAGGTCACGAGACACAAATGCCTCCTTATGTGCACACTCTGAGGCCTGTCCACAGAATAAGACCCACCCTGGAAGGTCCATCATGGTCACATCTGGCCACATTTAATACCTGTGAGTTTGGAAGAGACAATACCATTTGGCAGTTACAGGAGACACTGCAGACACACACCTGTAGTCCAGGGAGACAAACACACATGTCAACCTGACACAGTGTGACAGCGACACTGGCATCTGCTGGGGTGAGGGGACAGCCTCCAACTTGCTCCTCCTATGAGCCACAGTAGCAGGGACACTCCACTTAGGTGACCAAACAGCCAGAACAAAACACGATCCCTTGCTGCACCAGGAATCACAGCCACATAAACACTGACACACGGTACTGTCACCCAGAGCGTACACACAGCAACAAGTAACACCCACAATACAGCTTCACAGCCAGCAGCAGACGACCAGACACATGGCAAAAGGAGGCTGGGAGTGATGTGGCCCAGATGAGGGGATCCCCACACCTCGGGCAGCACCACCACAAAGTTACAGTGTGGCACTCAGCCGACAGGACAAGGAGGCAGAAAGTGGTCCCAATGGCGGCACACACACATGGTGCCACTGTAGCCCAGAGTCGCAGCCGCCTGTCGGTTCCGTGGACAGCTGCTGAAAGAGCCCAAGGCCCGGACCCCCGGGCGGGTGCACCCTGCGGCCGCCGCCCGGTGTCAACCCAGAGGCCAACACACCCGCCCTGGCTTGGGCGCTGCCTGCCGCGCTCGCAAAGTCGGGCTGCCCGGCTCCGGGGTCCCCTCGGCCAGGCCGCCCCGGACGGGTCCTCACCTGCCAGCTGCCCCCCGCGGGCAGCGAGCCCCTCCGCGGACGGCCGGGGAGCGATGGGGGCCGCGGCTGCGCCATCCTGAGCCCGGCCCGGCCCGGCCCCCGCCCCGGCGGCGCTTCAGCTGGCCCGGCCCGCTCTGGCCCGCGCGCGCCCCGGCCAGGGCCCGGCAGCGCCGAGCTCCGCGCTCCTGGCTCCGGGCTCCCCCGGTGGCGGCTGGGCTCGGGCGAGGGGGCGGGGCGCCAGGTACGGGTGGCGCGGGGGGCGGGGCCGCGGGGCTGGGGCGGGGACACTGAAGCCCCGCCCCCGGGCGGCCGGCCCGCTGCGGGCCTCGACCTTGCGCCTGCGTATTCGGGCCGGTGTACTGGGAGCTTTAGACTCCTCGGGCTCCCCGGAGTACCTCGCCTTCTGTGTCCTCCTAGACTCTGCATGCCCTGCCTCGGGACCTCAAAGATGAGGTTTTTGGGATAGGCTGTGGGGCCGGCCAGGAAGAAGAGGGGTTACCTTGGAGACAGGACTTCTTCAACACTTAATGCTGGGCCCCTTCGCATGTCTCATCATGTTACAACCCAAGAAGTACAGATGTTATCCCCATTATACAGATGAGAAGACTGATTCCAAGAAGTGAAATGGCTTGCCCTAGACAGCTAGGAAAACGGGAATCCAGGAAAGAGCCTGGAGCTACACTTCTGAGCCTCTTCTCTCCTTCCTCCCCTTCCCCACTCCAGTGCCTGACAGGGGCTGGCCTGTACCCTGCATTCCCCATGCCCTGACTGCCACCAACCCCAGGGAGACTGCCTGGGGGGTGAGGTGGTGAAGGCTGCCAGGGCCCCATGGTAGGGAAGAAGGGGCTGAAGCAGATTTCAGGGCACGTGTTCTAGCTCTGGCCTTGCTACAACCTGCTGATCGGTACAAGTGAGTCTCTGCCCCCTCTCTGGATCTTGGTTTCCCCATCTGTAAAATATAAGGCCTCTGCAGCCCCTTCCTGCTGACCCTGGTGTGTCTTGGCCAGGTTTAGCCGCCCCCTCCTCCAGACATATTGAGAGAGTGGCAATGCCTCCTGAGCTCTGGCCAAGTCAACCCCTGCTACTTCACACACGGGTAGGGCACGGCCACCTCACAGCTCAGCGCCAGACCTCTCTGCATCTTCCCAGAAGAGGTGCTGGCAGCCGTACTCCATCCTGCATCCCTAGGGCCAGGGGCTCCTGGAAGAAAGGCACTGTGCTTTCCTTCCCCCTCTCTTTCCACACCTGGCCCTGGGTCAGGTTTGGGTCTGGAGAGCTGGTGGGAACTCTGGAGATGTGAGTTCCAGACACAGAGTAGCAGCTTTGGTTTTAATAATTAACAGCAGCAAATATTGATTTACAGAGCCACTTCCAGGCCTGCACACTTCCGGGCACTCATCGAAATGCAGCCAGAGGAACATCATTCCCACACTAGCCCCGGAGGAGGTGAAACCTTCAGGATGTAGGATGTGGCTGTGTGCTTGTAGAGCTATTGTGATTCTGTGTGCAGGAGGATGCCTGGGTAGGTGTGTTTTTGTGGGTTTTGTTTTGGTTTTGTTTGGGGTTTTGAGACAGGGTCTCACTACGTAGTTCAGGGTGGCCTTGCAATTATTATGTAGCCCAGGCTGACCTCAAACTCACAGCGATCCTCCTGCCTCAGCCTGAGTGCTGAGGTTACATGTGTGCACCACCACACCCAGCTTATATTTTTGCCTTTTACACATACATCTCATGCATATGTGCATACACAAACATGTGTTTTGTGTCTGTGACTATGTCCTATACTATGTGTGGGTAGGCAGGGCATGTGCATGTGTACAGATTTCTGAATTCCTGAGTGGGGGAAGCCTGTAGAGGGAGGGGTGCTCGATAGCTCAGTGTCTGTTCAAAGAGAAGGGAGTGTTCCCTCTGGGTGTTCTACCCAGCCCTGGGAATGCAATGGTGCTTATAACAGGTTAGCTTTCTACCTTCTACATTCCAAAGTATTTTTAAAAGCATCACCCATTTGCAAGCTGGCGGAACTCTAAGCTCTGTGCTACAGATGAGGAAACAGGACAGGGAAGGGCATCGATCTGCTCACTGCACAGGGAGGTCACTTGTCCCTCAGACTGGTGCCATCAAGCTCATAAATATGCTGTGCCGGGGATTTAGCTCAGTGGTTTTGCCACCTGCTGCTCAAGCTCAAGGACCGGAGTTCAATCCCCGGTACCCCCCCCAAAAAAAGATCATAAATGTACAGATTTGGGGGTGCTGGGGGAGAGATGGAGAATGTGTCCCAGCCTGGGTTCCCTCAGCCCACTGCTGACTGGCTGGGGACCCCAGATGAACTGTTCCATCTCTCTGAGGCTGGTTTCCTTCCCTGTTGAAGGAAAATGATCCACAGCCTGGGTCTTGATTCTGGAGTGGGGTGGGCTGTCTAGGGGTGGGCGGTGAAGCCCACAGGGCTGCACTGGCCAGGAGGCTGCCAGACTGGGGGGAGGCCAGGAAGCCTCAGGGGAGACAGCTCAGTACCAATCCAGGAAAACCAATCCCAGGCTGCCTGAGCAGGCAGGACCCAGGGCAAGGGCCGAAGAGCCTCTTCCTAGATGGGAATACTGAGGCCCTGGGAGGGGAACACTATCCCCGAATGCTTGGGCAGAGAAGGCTGGGTGCCTCATTCATGACCTTGGCTTCTCTGGCAAGCTGCTGCCATCAAGTCACCCCTTCCTGCCAAGCCCCAGGACCCACTCGGCACAGTCTTGCAGTGTTGCCTGAGCAGAGAAAGTCAGAGAGGGTCTCAGGAACCCCATTCAGGTGCCACCAGCACCACCACTTGGGACCCTCATACAGATGGAAGTCCCACATCCTCTCTCCTGGCCCAGAAAAGGTCCCCAGCCCTTGCTCCAGGCTAGAGCCCGACAGGAGGAGCCAAGAAGATCCTGCTTTTACTCTTTCCTGGCTGTGTGACCTTGGACAGACCTCTACCTCCCTGAGCATGTGAATCCTCATCTGGAGAATGCCTACCACACAGGGTTGATGAAAGGACCAAGAAGCATGATGTTTATGGATGTGTTTTACAAACTGCAGAGCACACCCTAGAGGTGAGTGCTTATTATCCCTGTGCTAGAGAGGCACGAGCCAGGCACTCTTGTATTCATTTATTTATTTTTTGGTTGTTTGAGACAGGGTCTCGCTATGCAGTTCAGGTTGGCCTTGAACTCACTGTGTGGCCCAGACTGGCTTTGAACTCATGGTGATCCTCCTGCCTCAGCCTCCTGAGAGTTGGGATTACCGGTGTGCGTCACCATGCCTGGCTTTAAACTGGGCACTCTGACCATATCCAACCTACAGGACATTGGGTGAGTAATTGAACCTCTCCAAACCTTGTCTCATCTGCAAAATGGGACTAATAATAGTGACTATTACAGCACTCAGAGCTGCAGTATGAGATGTGATACCTCTCGCAAAACACTGAGTCCTCGGCTGGCAGGCAGTAAAGCCAAGGCAATCCAAGTGGCCACTAGTAGCAGGTGACATTCTGTGTAAATTGGTTAGTAATTTTCCAGGCTAGGGATCCTTGAGGGCAGCCAAAGTTTCAGCACAAAAACCTGGACTTCAAGGCGAACAATGAGAGCAACCACACACATAGGACCCTTCCCTGGGGCCAGAGAGTGTGTCTGGTTGGCACTTTTGCATTCAGTCTTCACAATGGCCTGCGAAGCAGCTCCTGTCATCACACCTGACTTACAGAGAAGGACACTGATGGTAACACTGAAGAAGACGATGATGGAAGAGGGTGGCCTGGCCAGTCCACGGGCAGCTGTTTTCCTAGAAAAGCCCTACCCCTCTCCTGGGTCCCCCGATACTGCACAGACCACCCAGGGCCCAGGTGCAGCAGTCCAGCCCCCAGCAGGACCTCCCAGCACATCTCCCAGCCACCTCTCCCAGCCCACGGGAAGGGGTGGCATGGAGGCCACTTACCTTAGGGTAGGGTGAAGCAGTGTGGGAGGGAACTGAGTCCACTCGTGACAGGTCTAGTGCCTGAGAGATGTGCCGGTTCTGCCCATCACTCCTCCTGAAAGAGAAAGAGTCTGAGGTCAGAGAGCCCCAAGCTGGGAGGTATGAAATTCTTGGGGGAAGTGTCATTGCTGAGGTGAAGGGGAATAGATGTCATGGAGGGTTCCCTGGGAGGAGGAGGAGGAGGAGGAAAGGCTTCCTGAGCAGGGCTGCCAAGCCGACCCTCTTTCCAGAGATCAGAGGTGTGGACAGGGTCTCTCCCCACTCTCCATGAGCTTTTAGCCATGAGGATGTCCACAGAAGGCCGAGACTTCTAGACAAACAGGGTGCCCAAGACGATGACTCCTCGGGCTACCGAGCTATTGCTATCACTGATGACAGTAACTGCCACTCATGGGGCCCATGATGTGCTAGGTCTGTGCAGAGCCTTCTATCCAGCCTGAGGACACTGTCTCCTCACCACACTGGAATTCCCACTTAAGACCTGGATGGTCTTAACAGAGGTCACACATTTGGCCCGAGGCAGAGCTGGCATCTTCACGGGACCTGACTGCCTCCAGCTCTGCCCACACAGCTCTCTAGGACAGAGGTCTGGTGAGGGCAAAGCTAGCACCCGGCACCCTAGAAAGCTTCCTGAGGCCACCCCCAGGGTCAAAAGAGGAAGTGCCCCTTAGTTCCCAGAATCCAGGCAGCCCGGGGCTGGGCAAGCAAGCCGGCTTCCGCTGCTGCCGAGGGCCACCCTGACGTGGCTGCACCTCCGCCCAGCACCCATCAAGTAAGGCTGGTCCCTCGAGGGTGAGTCACCCTCCAGACGATGCTCAGTGGCCTGTGGCAGGTTTGAGTCAGGCAGTATGGGATGCCACGCCCCACAGGAACCTGCCCAGGAAAGACGCCAAAGGAGTTCTCATCCCCTCTGACTTCCCCAGCCAGAGGAACCATCCACAGACCTGCTTGGCACTGGGGGCTCCTCCACCTCCTGGAGGTGCTGGCACCCTAAACAAAGGGTCTACACTTGACAGTGACCCAAAAGGATGGATCTGGTGGCAGTGGCATTCCAAGCCCATGGCATCAGTAAAGGTGGACAAGATACCCTCAGGCTGACTGGCAATGTGAGCACGGGTCTCAGCCTCAGTTTCCAAAAAATTCCTCACAGAGACTGGGCAGCTTGTAGGCATTCACTTCAGTGAATACCTTTATATGTATTCAGTATTCATTCACAGTAAACTCTGGCTGCCCCAGTTAGCATCCCATTAAATCGTTGTTGAATGAATGAGTGAAGGTTGACAGTAGGGAGTCATTGAAAGTCCATGAGTAAAGGAGTGTCCTGAACAGTTTCTTGAAAACTGCAAGACTCATTGACGTGGGGAGAAACTGGAGATGGGGGCTGAGGTTCCCAGAGAGAGGCGCACAGAAATGCCCAGGTAAATTCCATGTGGACTCTCTTGAGACCTGTGTGCCTGGAACTAGGTCAAACATATTACACCGTCACTGCCATGCCAGGAGGCTGGTATTATTCATCTCCATTTTCACAGATGGACAAACTCAGGCTCGGTGAGGCAAAGCTTCTTCCCCAACCAGTGGGGGACAGAGCCTGAATTTAAAGCACAGGCCCTTGAGGGAACATGGGTGGTGCCGTGGGTGGGGAGCAGAGGCTGCCCAGGGCCAGAAGTCCCAGGGGTGAACCCTGGGTGAGGCTGGGTGCCCTTGGTGGGGCACTGCAGTCCTGACGTGGCCCTGGCTGCTGAGTGGCAGGTGGCACCCTGACCAGGCTGGGTGCACAGTGGCCTCTCTCTTCCCCAGGTCCCCTTTACCAGGACCAGTCACTCTGGCACAGGCCCAGGGAGGCCTCTCAAGGCTCAGGGGCCCCAGTGGCCATGCGGGACCCTGTCTCCAGCCTCCTGGCTCTCTAGTTCCTGTTGGCCGGAGTCCTGTCCCCCCAGGCAGCACCCAGCCCCTGCCAGGCAGCCACCTAAAATGTCACTGCTGAGGCCTGAAGGGCAGGGGAAGGGCAGAGCTCAAGGATGGGAACAGAGGAGGAAACCCCATGCCCAGCCCTGAAGGGCAACAAGAAGGACCGTGATTCCAGAGCCACTGCCCACCCTGTGCCTGCACTTGATCCTCACAGCCTCCCAATGAGGCAGGTGGTGCTCAGAATCCATCTGCTTTACACATGAGGGAACTGAGGCTCAGAAAGGGGCATTCATTTGCCCAAGGTCACACAGTTAATAAGAGGGAGCAGGCCTCTGAATCCAGGTTTGTCGACTGCAAGGCCAACCCTGTGGACCAGCCACATGGGGCCTTCCCAGCCCATCAGCTCAGGGGGTGAGAGTACCAGTCACAAGGGCGCTGTCAGCAGGTGCTGCTTATTGTGCGTGCTCCTCAGGTACAGGCCCTGCTCTAATGGCTTTACTTGTATTCACTCACCAAATCCTCAATTTTCAAAGGAGGGAACTAAGACACTGAGAAGTTAAGTAATTTGCCCATGGTCACGCAGTAAGTCCAAGGATTTGAACTCCTACCATGTCAGTGTAGATGCCATCCCCTTAACACTGCACTACACTGGCTCTTAGTAAACAGGAGTTGCTTAATAAAACTTTTGAAGTGATGCCTGAACTCAGCCTCTCCCTCCCTCTGCTTCCCGAAGCCCCCTGGCCCACCCTTCTAGCCCACTACTACAGTCCCCTCTGCCTCTGGCCTCTGCAGACCACCCCCACTTGGCCATTGCCTTCCCTCTTCATGAACAGAACCCCTCCATCCCTACCCTCTTTCCTAATCCAACCTATCCTCTCCTGGTTGCTACCATTCCATTCACATAGGAACGTCCCCTCCCCACTTCCCCTCAAACCCTTCCTGACTTTATGGCAGAGCTCAGCTTAAAATGTTTTGCCTTCTTCCTCCACTTGCAGCAGCAGGGAGAGGCCCAGCACACGCCAGGACAGGCAGAGGTGTCCCCTCACCCCACCCCCACCATGACCACAGTCACATCTGCCCAGCACTCTACAGTTTATGCAGGCATCGTCTTACTCCATTACTGTAGTGGCTTTTGGAGATGGGACTTTATCGACT
This sequence comes from Heterocephalus glaber, assembly GCF_053883595.1. Lineage (NCBI taxonomy): Eukaryota > Metazoa > Chordata > Mammalia > Rodentia > Bathyergidae > Heterocephalus > Heterocephalus glaber. Next base: position 19,789,920 of record NW_028258302.1, on the reverse strand, counting down.
TCTTATCCAGATGAGAAAACTGAGGTGCACAGAGGTTAAACAAGCCCAAGGTCACACCAGGGAAAGGGCGGTGCTGAAGCTGGACTTTAGCCGGGGGTTCCTTTCACTTTGCACATCACAGCTGCTCTCAACTCGGGCCCTCAGACTTGTCACTTGATCTCTGCCCCCAGTGACCTCCCTAACACAGCCCCAGGTTCCACCACCAGGGTCTTCCCTCAGTCCGGCAGCGATCCTGCCCCATCTGGTCTGGACACCTGCCCACCTCTGGCAGCAGCCAGAGGTGACTCACCCAAGGTCACAAAGAAAGCCGAAGCCAAGCTGGACTCTGTGCCAGGCAAATTCTGGGGTCACCTCCAGCCCCTGTGGCCCTATAGCCACCAGCCAGCTGGCCCAGCTCCCCTCTCTCCCAGAGCACCCTGGTTTCCCTGGGAAAGGGTGAGGTAGCAGTATGGGGGCAGGGCCCGCTCCTGAGTGGGCTGGGCCAGGCGGAAGCCGCTGCTGACAGCTCCCAGGTTTCTTGGCAACTGTCACTGGGCCTCCTCCCCCTCCCTTATCTCTGCATCAAGGTAACAATAATAATTGCTGCTTCATGAGTGCAGCTCTTTGTACTTTTCAAAAGCCCTCCTTATCTGTTCTCTCCTGGGGCTCTCATGGGAACTGGAGTGAGAGATAAGCCAGGGACTAGGATCCCCAATTCCCAGTAGGGCAAACTGAGGCTTGAAGGGTTAAACCACTACCTGGAGGTGACCAACAAGAGGGGAGCAGGTCAGAGATGAGAACCCAGGGCTTCTACCAGGCTGCACAAGGGCAGGGAACCTCAGGGGGCTTCACATTTGACAAAACAGGAGGCCCTGACCCAGGCATGGTGGGGGATATGGCTAGGAGATGCTGAGGGTGGGTGACCTATGACTCCCTGGGGCGTTCCCACCAGTGAGCCAGCTGGAGGGCAATGGGAGGGCCCTGTCTTTCCTCTCATCTGTGAAGTGAGAGGTCATGGGCCCTCTTCACAGGGTGGCTATGAGGCACTGAGCAGCCATCGCTGTGATTCCTGTCTGACACCATCATGGGAACCCAGCCTTCCGGGCGCCAGGGAGCTGGGCTGTCCCATGTTAGACCTTTATCTACCCGATGGAGGTCCCCAGGTGGGCCTGGCCCCCTCCTAGCCCAGATCTTGAGCCTCTCTGCTCCTGTCCTGCCCCTGCCACTGTGTCCCTGCCTCTCTAGGCTACACATGTTCTCCAGAGGTGCCATGCTGCTCAACAGAGAAGCCTTTGCTGGGTCCCCTCTACAGGGGGTCCCTTGCCTCCTTTTCTGCCCGGTGAACCATCCATGCTTTGAAATGCAACTTAATCAGGTGGAATGCTGGTGCCAGTGCAGTGACCTATGACCGGCAGGGCTGAAAGACTGGGACTGGGTCCCAGCACACATAGGTGGTCTGTCTGGAGGACAGACAAGGGGCCAGCCAGCCAATAACGGATGACCAAGAAGGACCTGTGGGGGGCTATCCCAAGACAGTGGCCTGAGGGACTCAGGAGGACCTCGCACTGATCAGCAGAGGTCAGGAGGGGGAGGCCCAGGGCCAGGTCCCTTGGGTTTCCCTGGTCCCCATGAGGCCAGCTGGTGCCACCCCCTGGTGGTACACAGAGGGTGGGAAGGGAGTACAGGGTGCACTCCTGCTCTCTCCTCCCGGAGACGGGACTTGAGGTGGCTGGAATCTCCAGCTACCGGCCTCAGGCATTGGGTCTGAGGGGACTCATCTGAAACCAAAGCCAGGCACTGCCCTGGAACTGGCCCGTCCTGGGGGGTCACAGAGGCCCATTGTTTTCTGAGCTCAACCATCTGGCACTGCCCTCCCTGTGGCTGCTCTTGCCGAGGCACCAGGCAAGGTGGCCAGGGGTAGCCAGGTGAGTAGGTTTCCAAAGCAAGGCCTAGGACCTGCCCCTCACCCCAGGGACACAGGCCCAGGCTCTGCTGCTGACCTCAGCCAGGATAGAAGTGATTGTGTAGATGGGGTGGGGGAAGGGACAGGAGCAACTTAGTTACATGGAAGCTGTGATGTCATTTAGTCCTTAAGATAATAATCAGGAGGTGGGACGCTGCTGGTATAGTCCCCCAAGTCAGAGTCGAACAGGGACAGGGGAAGAGGAGCCTGGGACTCCAACCTGGGCAAAGTGGGTGAGTGTAAGGTGGCCGGTGGGGCTGGCGGAGGGCCCAGACACCCGGATCCCGGAGCTGGGCCAGGTGGTGGCCTCCTGAGCAAACAACCTGTTGGCACCCAGAGAGGAGGTCACAGGATGGCCCCACCCCAGAGCAGCACCTGGGGACCAGGCCTGCCACCCACCTACCCAGGTGGCTGACCCTCCCACAGCCCTATGGACTCTAGTGGACAGCTCCTCCCCACACCTGGGCAGGGAGGAGGGGGTCAGCTTTGGTGACCCGGCCTCAGGGCCCCTTCCTACTTTGGAGTAATACATCTGCTCAGCCCACCCTGCACTCCACAGTTCATAAGCTTCCCGGCGCCTCCCTGGGAACACAGGGCAGGTGACAGGGTCTGCACTCTAAAGCTCAAGCCCAGCTGGCCTCCACCTCCCACCCACTGGGGCCCAGGACACTCCAGCCATGTCAGCTCCACTGATGGGGCAGTCACGTGCTGCCCCCACCCTCCCTCCATTCAGCAAGGAGCACTGGGTGCCCTTTCCAGCACCCGTCACCCACACATGGCATTACAGCCACTGCACATTCTGCCCACCCCCCATGCTGCTGACCTGCTGTCCTTCCCTGCCTCCAGCCTCCACAGCTGGACTCTCCCTTCTCTGAGCTCGCCACATTCCTCTGCTGTGTATTCACTCCATCCACCCATGCCCCTGCTCTCCATTCCTCTGCTCATTCAGTCAGATATTGTTTTCTTTTCTTTTGGTACCGGGGATCGAACTCAGGACCTTGCGCTTGCCAGGCAGGTGGCAAGAACCACTAAGCTAAATCCCCCGCCCCAAGACATTGTGTCTTGATGCCCACTCAGGGCCAGACAATGGTGCTGGGTGTCAGCCTCAGAGTGGGGTGACCCAGGCCTGCTCCCCTCAAAGCAGAGCCCCAGTGATACCCACCCAGGACTGAGGCCTCCAGTGCTGAGGCCTTGTTTAATCCATCCCTCCCACTCTGCACCAGCCCCTTTTGGGGCCAAAGCTGGGACTGCCTTCTCCAGGGCTCTGGGTCAGGCTGGTGAGCACAAGTCCTTGCTGCTGGGTAACCAAAGCCAAACTCCTGGAGAGGGGGATAATTAAATACAATAAGAAGTCCCGGCACTGCCTCTAAGTCACATCTACACAGGATTCAGTCATCATAACCTCTCCAAGCCTCAGTTTCTCCGCTGGAAATCTGGTCTCAGACCAGATGACATGAAGGTCAGCTCCAGCATCCTACAGAGGGTGAAAGGGGGGACAGGAACTGGGAACTGGGTCCACCAAGGCCTGGATAGAAACAGTCCCGGAGAAGAACTTTTCCCTGTGGAGGGACCTTGGTCTCCTCCAAGTTGTTCCCTTCTCTGAGCCTTGGCTTTCTCATCTGCAAAGTGAGATGGTAGTAGCTGGGCGTGGTGCCTCATGCCTGCAATCCCAGCACTCAGGAGGCTGAGGCAGGAGGACTGTCATAAGTTCAAGGCCAGCCTGGACTACATAGTGAGGAGGGCCACTATGTTCAGGGCCAGCCTGAACTGTAGAGCAAGACCCTGTCTCAACAAACAAACAAACACACACACACACAAGATAAAAACCCTGAAGCAGCTGGGCAGGAAAGCACATGTCTCTACTCCCAGCTATTTGGGAGGCTGATGCAAGAGGATAGAGTTGTAGCCCAACCTGGGCAACTTACTGAGAGACCTTGTCTCAAAAAAATTTTTTTTTAAAGGGCTGGGGATACACCTCAGTATGAAGGCTCTGGGTTCAATTCTCAGTACCATAAAACAAAACAAAACACCTTAAATCCTGGTATGGTGGCACACATCTGTAATTCCAGCTACTCAGAAGCCTGAGGCAGGAGGATCATGAGTTTAAGCACAGCCGGGGCAACTTCATGAGACCCTGTCTCAAAATAAAAAATAAAAAATAAAAAATGTCTAGGGATAGTGTTTGGCTCTTCCTGGGTTCAATCCGCAGTACTGCAACAACAAAACCCTCAAAACCAGGCACAGTGGCACACACCTGTATTCCCAGCTACTGGGGAAGCTGAGGCAGAAGGATCATTTGACCAAAGGAGGTGAAGACCAGACTGGGAAACACAGAAAGACCCTGTCTCTTAAAAAATAAATAAATAAATAAATTATATATATATATATATATATATATGTGTATATATACACACACATATATATCTCCCCAATAAAAACAAAAACAATGACTCAGCTGGTTACTGACTCCTTTACCTTGACAGGGATGGATTATTCACCCCTGATTCCAGGGGAGAAAAGCTGACACCAAAGGAGCCCAAACAGCCTGACCAACTCCTCTAGGCAGCAGTGACAACGCCAGCTCTGGCTGACCTGAGTCCCCACGCTTTCGCCTACAGTAGTCAGCCTGCTCTGTGGGGCAGGGAAGAGGGCAGGCAGGACAGAATGGCACAGGCAGGGGGCACAGGGCTGTGTCCTTGGACCTCAGCAGTCATGGGAGTCAGGCCACCTGAGGCTCACCTGTGGGGAACAAGGCTGTGCACCTCATTTGTGAGTGCAAACGCAGGCTCCAGCTTCCTGCCCTAGGCTGGTAGACGACCGGCCCCACCCCTACCTCTACCCTCAAGGCCCCAGGGTCACAGGCAGGTAGCCCGGGCCAGCCCCTTCCCCGAAGCTCTAAATAACTTTCAACCAGATCAACCTGTTTCAGAAGAATCTGGCCTCAAAGGTCACTTGTCACAGGCACAGACACTGTCTCCATGACAGCCTGGACAGATGTGGGATGGGTGTACCTCATGGGCCAGTGAACACACCCAGAAGTCCCGACCCCGAGTCCTGACAGTGTCAAGCTCTAGATGTGTGCCCCGGGGCAAGTTTCTTCCACATCTGAGCCTCAGTTTCCTCCACTGTAAAATGGTGGTGCTAATTCCTCCCTGGAGGCTGCTGGGAGAATTCAGTGAGCGCACATGACAGCACCAACTGCCTCCAGGCACTCAGCAAGGAGGCTGTGACTGCACATGTGAGCTGGGTTGTGTGCCCCCAGGCCAGTGTATGGAGTGTCAGGCCCAGGGCTGGGCCAGCTTCAGAAACACCAGGCAGCACGGTGGGCAACTGCCACCTGTTGGAGTCAGCTCCCGGTTCCAGCAGCAGCTCTGCCTGGCAGTGCAACAGGGGGTGTGACTCGTGGGAGGATGTTCAGGGAGGCCTGGTAGAACGGAAGTGGATGTGGGAGCAAAAGCAATCGTGTCTGGGTGTGTGGGGGCTTGTGTGTGGGCTTGTGCGCCCGTGTGTTTGGATCTGATCACGCCACCCGCCTACCTGATGTCTTCCCACTGCGTGCAGGGCAAAGGTAGGGGGCCTCACGTGGCCCATGAGGCCCTGTGTGTCTACCCCACCCTGCCCAACTCTCCCACCTCATCCATGGCCTACTGGCTCCCTCCCCATCTGCTCCCTCACCTTCAGGCCTTTGCATACACTGAGAGCATGGGTCACACCTTCCCCACCTGCCCCAAAACACCTCACATGCTACTTCTGTCTCCAGTCTTTCCGGAGCCCCCTCCCCACACTGGGAGAACCCACACTCACATCAGCTTTCCCAGAAGCCAGCACGGACCTATCAGCTTGGTTTGCACATTTTGTGGTGTGATTATTAGACCACGATCAGTCTCTAACTCTAGAAATGGGGCTTCCGGTCAGGACTAGGTCTGCTTGTAGTCAAGGCTCAATTCTGATCTGGTTCATAAATGAACACATGTGTGCAAGTCTATGCTCAGGATGGAGCTGTCTGCACAGCACCAAGCCTGTGAGTGTGAGCAGGAAATGCGTGTGTGCACGCATGGGCATGCATGTGTGTGTATGCATGTGTAAGGGGTCATCTCAGACCTCTGGCCTCGTGGACAGGTGGGCTGGGAATAGCTGAGGCATTCCAGGGCCCAGTGCCCAAGGCTGGCAGGGGTTGGAGGAGGGCAGGCCTTACCCTTCCCGGCCCTCTTACCCTGTGCTCCCCCTAGTACAAGCCCAGGGACTTTGTGCCAGACCACAGCACCCTCTGGGAAGCCGAGAAAGCCAGCTGGGCTCCAGATGGACCGCCTGGCTCTGCCTGCAGTGGGACCCAACCCTGTGGCTCCCCCAGCTCATGAGGGCCAGCTTCTGCCTGCACAGCCAGCTTCCTGATGCTGCCCACAGGCCCACATGGTCCAGACCCCTCCCTCAGATCCCTCACATGCTCTGCCCTCTGCCCAGCCACTGTGCCCACCTCCAGGTCCCTCCTACTCAGGCCTCAGCAAAGGCAGGCCCTTCACACCACCTGGCACTCACTCCCCTTCCCCTCCACAATCACCCACCCCTGTGGGCTCAGTTTACACCTGTCTCCCCCACTGGAAGGGGGCCTGCCCCAGGCAGGGGCCATGCCCACCAGGTCCCCTTCAGTCTCCCCCCTTCACAGATGAATACCTGGCATATGACTGGAATTTGTAAGTATTTGCTGAATGAACAAATGTCTAGTGGACACCTTGAAAGAATCCTATGAGGTGAATATTACCTTTCTTTGCATGCATGGAAACCAAGGTTCAGAAAGGTTAAGTCTCTAGCCCAAAGCCACATGACAAACAGCACGACCAGGCCAATTGATCTAGCCTAACTAGGAACACAGCACATCACAGTGTGTCAGAGCCCACTGGGAAGAGTTTATTTCCAGGTCACCTGGGCCCCACCTTCTCCCCTCCTGCAATCCTCAGTCTGAAAAAGCTGCAGTGGTGGCCTGTGGTGGCCCTTTCAAAGCTCCTCCTCCTTGGTGCTCCCCCGACATGCAGTAGGGGCTTCTCATGTACCCACTGCACAACGGAAGAAACCAAGGCCAGCAAGGTGAGGACCAGAACTTGGCACAAGGCCTGCCAGGCTCTGGAGCCTGTGCTCTCCACCCAGTGCCCAGCGCCACAGTGGGACGCATGCTCCACACAGGAGTCTCGCCACCTGCAGTCTCACCCACCCTCTGCAGATGCAGCAAAAGGACGACAGTGATGACAAGGGCAAAGCCACAAAAGCTGGCATCCATGGGGCACTTGCTCTGTGTTAGGCCCTGGTTTTAGGTCTTGACACACATTGTTTCATTTAACCCCCACATCAGTCCTCAAGGTGGCACATGTATTATCCTCATCTTGCAGGCGTGGAAACTGAGGCCCAGAAAAGTTGCCCAACTGCTGATGGCAGGGCCAATGCTCCAGGAACTCTGACTGGCTCAGTGTCATGCAACCTGTCCTGGAAGGGGGAGGACAGCAGGGGGCAGGGGCGGGACCTTGTCTGCTGCCTTCACCTGCCTGCCTGCCTGCCGGCTGAGCTCCCCTTCCCCAGCCAAGCCGCTGACCTGCTGCTCCGATCCCATCCTGGAGCTTTCTCCTGCACTGGATCTCTTGCTCTCTCTCTCTCAATGTCACTTGCCCCCACTGGACCACCTCCTCCAAGAAGCCTCCCAGGTTACTAGGCATGGAGGAGGATGCCCTTCTGAGCACCCCTCCTATGTCCCCAATCAGCACTTGTCACCGCCAGAGAACATCCTCTCTCCAGCTCGCCCTCTAGAATGAGGACTCCACGAGGGGGTGACCTTCTCTACCATCCCACCCCATGCCCACACAGCCTTGGCCCTCAGAGCTGCCCCCACTAATGCTTGTTGAATTAATTTGCTGAACAAATGAACAACTATTTGGGAAAGACGCTGAGCTCAGGAAAGGCTTGCCTGGGTCTGAGATGTTTGGAAAGACCCTCCTTAACCAGCTGCGTGGGGCCTAACACTCCACCACTACAGAGTCACTCTTAGATGAATGAGTCTTTTCTCTCAAGATGCACTGAACATTTCCCAAGGCCCACACTGAACTCATTTCATTCTAAGCAATCCTGTTTCCATGGTTATGGACAATCTGAGGCTCAGAGAGGAAAAGGAGATTGTGTAAGGCACACAGCAAGCGAGGGAAAGGTAGGGTGGGTATCTGAACTCCAATCTAGCTAACTGCACATCAGATCTCCCCATGTACCACCCAGAGCCTGGGCATCAGCAGGGTGTAGGGTGAGCAAGAGCTCAGCCCAGGACCTCTGAGCACAAGAGCCCATTCTTCATGGCTGAGGATGGGCAGGCAGTGCTGTGCACAACGAGATGGGGACCCGCTTCCCAAAGCCACACAGCAAGAGTGGCAGCCCCAGGACCAGCCCTGCCTGGAGGGGATTTTCCTCTGGTCTCTCAAAGCTACAGGAAAGCTTCCTGGCAGAGGGGAGCCCCCATCCACCCAAGGGGTGGACAGGGAGGGACAGCAACAGGGGCTGTGGCTTCAGGGCTGGCAACAGCCAGGCTAGACAGAGGATGAAGGCAAAAGGCAGCAGGAGCGATGCACAGCCTAGGAAAGGCGGGCCTGAGGAGACATGGTCTCCACTCTGGGCTCCTGAAAGGAAGGCCATGGGGCCAAGGGCATGGCGGTGGCCCTGAGGCTCAGGCCACTGGCTCTCGGAAGAAAGAGCACTGACACCCATCTGAGCTGCCCAGCACTGGCATGGGCTCCACTGGGGACAGTGAGCTCCTGCCACAAGGGAGTCAAGCAGCTGGGCTCAACTCAGCATGCTGGATGCCGAGAGATCTGTGAAGTCACTGAAAATGAAGAGGGGGCTTGGGATTTAGCTCAGTGGTTTCGTGCCTGCTGTGCAAACGCAAGGACCCAAGTTTGATCCCTGGTACCAAAAAAAAAAAGAAAAGAAAAGAAAATGAAGAAGTATTTTTCTTGGCTTCTTTTAAAGGGTCATGAACGAAAGAAGGGGTTCCTTTCTAAGTGGGAGGATGTAAGGGGTACCTCTTCATTTCCAAAGGCCTCTTCATCTCCAAAGATTCCAGGGTGTCCAAATTCTCTAAGATTTTATAAAGGCAGGAGTCAGTCTGAGACTCAGTGGTTCTACGTGTCAGTCACTGACATAGCTAAACTCCTATCCTACCTGCAAGACCCTGGCCAATTTGGTCCCCTTCCCACTCTCCAAATCTACCTCTTACTTCACTTGACTATAGTCTCTCACTACCCCCAATACACACTGAACTCATTCCTGCCTCAGGGCCTTTGTACCTGCTATTCCTGATCTGGCACTCCTATCCCACCCCCACTTCATCTTCTCATGGCTGGCTCCTCTCATTCAAGTTTGGTGCAAATACCCCTTCTAAGAAGCCTTTGATGACTCCCTCCTCCTGCAGCCACCCAGCACAAGGTGACAGGCAGGCTGGAGTGACTGCTTAGGTTCAAATGGAAGCTTTGCAAGAGACCCTGAGCTGGTCCTTAGGATTTCTGCCTCAGTTTCCTCAACTCTTACCCATGAATAACAATAGTACTAGCTTGGCAATGATGAAATTCATCCATGTGTGCAGAATGCTTTGGAACTCAGCCTGGCTCATGGTAAACCCTTGGGAAGGACCACTTCTTGGAAGCACATAGCCCTGCTTCAATACTCAGGCACCCACTCGAGTTGGGCTTCTTGCCTATTTACTGAGGGTGTATCTCCCAAATCCCCAGTTTACCAATAAGGAAACTGAGGCTCAGAAAGGCAAAGTACTTGCCAAAGCAAGATCCCTGGGGAGAGGGACTGGCCTGTCTCACTGACCACTGGCTCAGCAGTACTGAGAACTAAGCCTACATAGAGTAGGTGACACTCAACCACAGTCCCAGCCCCTCTCAGAGTGGCTGCTAGGCTGGGTAGGTCAGGGGGCTTGGGACCAGCATCCATGCCCCAGTCCCCAGTGGGACCATCTCATTCTGGCTGGGCTGGGGCAATAAGGCAGGTGCTGCCTTGGCATTTGCCTGGCAGGTTCCTGCCCAGAGGTAGTGGCAGGTGTGCACTCGAGAGGCAGCTGCTAGCTCCCTGGTCTGTGCTCTGCCAGCTGCCCGCTGGGGGCCTGCCCACCAGATGCATAATAGATGAGGAGACCCAGCGGGCCCTGCCTGCCTGGCATTTCAGAGCCTCTAATAAGGCCAGCCTCGTGCTTCCTGCAGCAGCACACAGGCCCCCAGGGCCTCTGCATGACCAGGAGAGCAGTCACCTGAGGACAGGGCCACCCACCTTAAGCCCACCACTCAGCTCAGCAGCTTCAGGACAGCAGCTTCAAAGGCTTGAGTGCAGGCTGCCCTTTGACAGTCTTGGTTTACCACTCACTAGCAGCATGGCCAGGGGCAGCCACCTCCCTGCTCTGGGCCTCAGTTTCCTCACCTGTAAAATGGGAAGGGGTAGAGATAGCCTCATTCTATAAGGCTGGTGTCAAGATGGAGAAACAGTTGCACTGACGCACCTGGCCCGGGGCCCAGGACATAGGACGTGTCCCATATAGGGGAGCAATTGGTACTAATACTGTCACAAGGGGATATCTCAGTGATCCCATGGGCAGGGCAGTGACTATGCCATTTTGGGGCATTCCAGGCCATATCACTTTCCTCTTCCCTTACCCATAACCAAAGCCTCCCCCATCTCTGGCCAAAGCACAATCATTGCAAGAGACAGATTCAAATCCAGCCCTTGACAGCTGGGTGATTTGGGGCCAGACCCTTCACTGGTTTTAGTTTTGATTTTGGCCTCCCAAGTGGGCACACTGGGCCAACCTGGAGGGCTGAGGTCATGGCCAACACCCTGCCCTTGCCAGGTCCTGTCTCCTCCTCCCAGGCACCCAGTTGGAAGGCCAAAGTCCGCTCTCCTCTTCCAAGAGGTGCTCTCAGGGATCCCTGCTCTGGGAAAGCCCAGCTTGCCACTCCCTCACCTCCCACCTCCGCCTCCAGATCCAGCCTAAAAGCCTGGCCCTCTCTCTGGACTTCGGGTCCTTAGGGCTACAGAACCAGAATTCCCCCCCAGCCCCCACCTCCCACAGGGCCGCCCTTCTATCCCCTGTGCTCTCCTGCTCTGAGCTCCCCTCTCCTGCAGTGCCTAGCTGAGGGGCGGGAGTGGGGGAACGCAGCCTCCATCACCTCTGGCCTCTCCCAAGTCTCACTGCTCCTGTGATCCAAGCCCCAACCTCTTAAGCTTTGTTTCAAAAGGCAGTGAGTGGGGTGACTCCCACCTCCTCCAGGAAGCTGTCCCAGACTACTGACAAAGTTTCGCTGCTCTGCTTTCTGAACACGTTCGATTCAATTCCACAGCCATGAAGCATTTACTGGGCTCTGCAAGAGCCATTTATCTGAGGGCAGAGAAAGGGAAGAGCATAGCCTGGCAGAGGGGACCTGTGCTGAGCATCATGAGGTCAAGCCCCAAGCAACCAGGCAGCCGTGCTTCTCGGAGCTGCCTCATGTCTTGAGGTGATACGAACACACCCAGTTCCTCTTAGTCACCTCCCTGAAGTCGCCAATGCACAAACAGTGGAGAGCATCAAGGGGGCTCAGAGAGGGGGAATGACCTGCCCAGGGTCATACAGCCAAAAAGTGACAGAGGCTGATTCAGTCCACACGGGTCAGACTCCCCAGGAGTGATCTCCGACACCAGCCTGGTGAGGGCATTCAAAGGTCTGGAACAGGGGATGTGGGCTCAGGGAGTAAGGGGCCAGGGAGTGGCAGGGCTTGCAGAAGTGGAGGGGTGTCCAGGGAGGAGGGCACATGAGTAAAAGCACAGTGGACCTACTGGCTGGGACCCCTCGGCCATTCAGGCACAGAGGAGTGAGCCCCCACTGGACAGGGAGGGGACGACAGGCCTTGAGTGCCAGGGAGACTGCCATTACTGGTCAAAATGGCCACCATTTACTGAGCAATAAATAGACCCAGGGCACAGGCTTAGGGCAGAACAATTGGCTTCTGGGTCAGAAAGGGAAGACCCTGGGCTAGCACTTTGGACAGCAACTGGGGAGGTGGGCTCAGAGCCAGGCATTGTGGGTAACAGGAGTGTCTAGAGGACTCCAGATTTTGATTTCATAGATGTCCACCCAGACCCAGAGAGGGAAAGGGACTTACCCAAAATCGCACAGCTGCTCAGTTACTATCAGCCCTTATCTCTAACTCTTGGTCCAGGGCTCCCAATTTTAGTATATAAGCTGCCCAAAGGAGTACTAGGGCTCTCCAGAGTGGACCTCTGGGTCACCTCTCCAACTCCAAGTCTTCCCTCAAGTGCAGCCCTTGTTCAGACCCTTCCTGTGGCCTGGAGGCCTTGGGATAAAATGAGGTGAGTCAGGCTGTGCACAGAGTCTAGAACATCAAGGTTCAAATCTCAGCCCTGTGCTGTGTGACCTTGGACGAGTGACTTTCCCAGTCTGTGCCTCATTACTGTGACCTGTAGTTGGAGAGAAGAGTCCTTGACTCAGAGGTGTGGTCGAGGCTATGTGTGAGGGCACATGCCAAACACCCAACAGTACCCAGCAGGTGGTGACCACTGTGGTTGTTGGTGATATTACTGAGGTCCTTATGGGAAAGGGCAGCGTCTTCCTCCTCTGTCTCTATCTTCCCCACTCTACCCCTGCTCCAGGCACAGTACACAGTCTTGTGTGCAAGAGAGACTCAGACTGACTGGGTGAGGTGGCTGCAGATACAGCTCAGAATGGGAGAGCAGCCTGCCCCAGGCTGCACAGGGAACATCAAAGGGAAATGAAAAGGCTCAGCCTGGACACCCCATGTGCTCCTGCCCTGGGTGTGGCTTCTCAGGGGCTCTGGTGGGGCTCTGGTGGCAGACAGGAGTCTTCCAGCAGCTGGGGGCACCACAGGGCCCACTGCCCCCAGGAAGCCCTCAGCAGGGCAGGAAGCAGGAGCTGGAGCCGCTGGGGGTCTCTCCAGCTGCAGGGGAAGTGGCAGCAGGAGCTGCCGGCCAGGCCTGCGTGACGCTTGTGCCAGGGAAGCAGGGCTGAGGTCGCCCCTGGCTCACTGCCTCTCGGTGTTGGGAAGCTGCAGACACTGATGCTCCCTCTCCCTCCTCCAAAGGGAGGGTGGATCAGACACAGGCTATGGAGGGGGTCTGAGGGTGGCCTATAGGTTTGGGGGTCAGGGAAAAGGCTACCCTGAGGTGGGAAGGACGTGGAAAGAGAAAAAGGAAGGAAACTTTTAAAGGCCAGTTTGTTTCCTTGATTTTTCAAACGAATACTCCATTAAACAAGCTTTTTTTTTTTTTTTTTTGTACTAGAGATTGGACCTAGGGCGTGCTGCACTACATCCCCATCCCTTTTTATTTTTTATTTTGAGATAACAACTCAGCTAAATTGCCTAGGCTGGCCTTAAACTTGCAATCCTCCTGCCTCAGCCTCTTGAGTAGGAGAAGCTGGGATTACAGCCTTGCACCACCACACCCAGCATTAAAGGGCATCTCAATCCACATTTCACAGATGAGAAAGCTGAGAACTGGAGATGTTAACAAATCACTGAGGGCCACACAGGCAGTGGTGGGGCTAAGTTCTGAACGTGATTTGTTTGGCTCCACGGCTGAGCTCCAGAAAGAACTGTGTGGGGGCTGAGGACAAGGTCCCCCACACCTGTACTCAGAGATGGGGATGGAAGGTTGGTGGATCTAGCTTGGCATTATAGGAGGTGGGAGCTGGTTGAAGGTGTCCCCAGACCCTCCTGAGCATCCCCAGTACTCACCACAGGCTCCGTCGAGGGGAGGAGGACCTGTCCACCCTGAAACAGAGCAAGGGGCAGTGGTAAGGGGATGCCCTCTCACCATCCTGGCCCTGACCTACCCTGCCCCTCAGAGGCCAAGCAGGTTCTGCAGTCACAGCTCCCTTGGCCACAGGGCCTTGTGTTGGGTGAGGGACAGGGGAAGATGTAGGGTCACAGAGTGAAGGTTAGGGGCCATGGGGGGTTAGTAGGGTAGGTCTGGGACAGGTGGAGCATGGCACTGTGACTCCCACAGACTGGGGTCAGTGGACTGGCCCAGGTGTGCTGGGTGTCTCCAGCTCGAGGCAGGCAGGTCACACTCGCTCCCACGCTCACAGCCACCCCAGTCCCAGCACTGGAGCTCACTCACAGGCGCCAGGGGGACAAATGCCTGGAAACTGGGAGACTCACAAGGAGCTCCCTGGCTACCCGACCCCAACACACAGGTCTCTGCCCCCAAGACCCTGGGGGTGCCCGACTGCGTTGCCACATACCTAAGCCCCCACCCCCAGGAGAGTGTGGACAGTGCCCCCCCCAGAGTCTCCCCCCCACTGCCCAAGGGCACCTTGAGGTTGGGTGGACTGGGGGACGCCACCCTCCTGCCCAGCAGGGGGCCAAGAGGTTGGGTGGCTGTTGGGACAACAAATAACCCTTGCCTTCTGCCCCTAGGCAAGAAGGGAATGAGGGAGCCAAACCCTGGGCCAGCTGGAGGGTGCCCCTGGGAGTAGGGCTGGGCGTCCCACGTCAGCTGAGGAGAAAGGTTAGCTCTGCAGGCAGGAAAGGGGCCAGAGAGGCCAGGCTCACCCAAGGGCACACAATAGACCTGGACCCCACTCTGGCTGCCCCTCGGTGTCAGCTGACAAGAAAGTGGGGCCTGGGCCAGGCTCCCCTCTCCACCTGATAGCCAAGTCCCCAGACAGGGAGGAAGCCCTTTTGTGTCCCACCCACTCGTCCCTCTCTGGGGTCCTGAGAGGCTGAGTGCCCTGTGTGTGGAGAGGCTCCTTGGATACAAGGCCCACAGCCCAGAGAGCACTGACTGCACCCCAGGGACACCCAGGTCCAAGACCCAAAGGCCCCACTCCCCAGCGCTGTCCCCTCTGCCCTCCGGGAGTCAGGGCCTGGCCAAAGTCACAAAGCCCTTGGTAGCCAGGGGGCCCCTGGACCCAGGCTGTGTGTCCCATCATCTTTCCAATTTGCCAAACCTCTCCTAGGGCAAGAATCCCCCATCCCACCTCTGCACCCCCTCAGCTGTTAGGAGGGACAGTGACACTAGGATGGGCCAGTTGCCACTCTGATTTCTCACTCGTCATGCCTCAGGGCCCAAGCAGCAAGCAGCTCACGCAGGAGGGGCTCCTGAGAGGATGTGGCCTGAGGTCAGGCGGCCTGGGTGCCCAGGGTGCAAGAGGGCACCCACCAGCCCCAGAGGCCAAGCAGGGCACCGGCAGCGCCTCACCTGACTGCTTCCGGGGTCCCACACACCCATCCATGCACTCACACGCACGTGCACACATACACGTACACACAAGCCGGGCTCCACAGGTCACGTGCATCGGCGGTCCTGCTTCTAGTCACGCGCCCACTAATCCCACCCTACACTGGATCCCCGCACGTGCACAGGGACACCCAAGCAGGACACACGGGACACGCGCAAACACACCCAGACCCGGCAACACACTCCCGGGTCCGACACTCCGCGCGAAGGCACACCCGGGAACCGCTAGCTCCAGGAGGACAGCGCACCTACCCGCCGTAGGCGCCGAAGGTGAAGCTGCGCCTCCGGCCGCTCATGGTGCCGCCGCCGCCGCCGGCCTGCCGGTCCGGCCCGCCCCGGGTCACCTCGGCAACGCGCCCCGCCCGCCGGCCGGGAAGTGGGCGCCCGCGGCCGCGCTCCAGCTGCCCCCAGCGCTGAAAGGGCCGCTTGTTCGCGCCGCCCTCGCCTGGACGGCAGGCGGGGCTAGCGGGGTCAACACCCTCTGTGCCCCAGGGAGCCACAGCCTCCTGAGATCCGAGCGGTCACCCAGAGGCAGGGAGCAGCGCGGGCCGGGTCATAGCGGTCTGCACCGTGCGCGAGACCCCGAAGTTCTCACCTGCGAAATGAGACTGCGCCTGCGACCTCCTCCAGCCCTGAAGATGAGGGGCAGAGTTAGGGCAGACGGGGACTGGCACACAGCAAACGCCCATTAAGGGCCAGCTCCAGGGCCCCATGCAGGGGCAACACGCTCTGCTCTTCAGCCCAGCGAATGCTCAAAGGGAAGAGAGAGGCTCCCTGGCCGCCTGTGCCAGCTCTCACCCCCATTCCCCTTCCCGGAAACGCCCCTCCCCTACTTCTCTGGTGAGAAGGCTGAGCAAAGGGGAAGGGTGCCGAAGTCCCAGCCACCGCTGCCCCCTGGACTGGGTATTGAACCCAGGGCCTCTGCACCGAGCTACATCCTCAGCCCTCTTTTATTTTTTGAGACAGTCTAAGTTGCTAAGTTGCCCAGGGTGGACTAGAACTTTCCATCCTCCTGCCTCAGCCTCCCAGAGTGCTGGATACCCGGTTCCCATCCACCTCTTGGAAATTCTTCCAGTTCAGGTTCCTTCACAGAGCCACCTTTTGAGGAGGAACTGGCTGAGTCCTGAAGCCAGTCACTCACTTTTTCAATAAACACTCTTAAGTCCCTCTTCTGCACACAGTTCACCCAGACACCAGATCCACTGCTCTGACCCACTTGGAGACGCGTCAGCCCACATGGGCACTGGTGCTGCCCCAGGACTCCACCCCACAGAGGGAGGGTTCAGTCCCCCATCTCTGCACTCAGGGGACCTGCCAGAGCCCTGAGGGTTCCCTCAGGCTTTTTGCTTAAAAGACCTGCAGGGACAGAGGCAGTGGAGGCTGAGGGAGAAAGAACTGAGGGGCAAGGATTCTTCCAAAGCCTCCCAGGAACTGGGCTTGGACTCGCTTAGCTCCACCTCTCCCTGGGAATGACTCCTGGGTGACAGGGATACACGTGCGCCTCAGGCTGGGGCCCCTTTGGGTGGTACTGTGGCTTCCCCCTTCCAGACCAGCAGTAACAAGACTTTCTGCTGGCAGTGACTTCTCTCTTGAGGGCCGCCCCAGGGCCCCCTGCTCCCACCACAGACCCTCCTCCTCTCTGCACTCCCTGTGGGCCAAGTAACCTCCGGAGCCAGAGGCAGCGTTCAGCACCCAGTGGGGCCAACACTAGTCCTCACCCTAGAGACCCGCCTGGCTCTGCTTTTGGCCCTCAGAGGCTCTGGCTTCCCCTAGGCAGGATACCTGCTCCTCACTGGGCTGTGGCCCCTGGGTGGACGGTCGCTGGGTGTGGGAGGCCCACTCTGCACAGGGAAGTCGGGGTTGGGGATGGTAAGGGGAGGCTCTGGGAGCTCCAGGCCACCTGAGGAGGAGGAAGTCCTTCCTACCTTTCTTCCTTCCCTTCCTCCCTGGGGGCAGGGTGCAAGAGAAACCAGGAACGAGGCCTGGCTGCATGGGGTGTGCACAGTCCTGCTGGGGCCCAGGACTCCAGCCCCTTCTGCCTGCTGCACCCTCTCGGCCTTGGAGCTCAGCCTTCCTAGTCCCATTTCAGGGTGAATGATTCCTGAGTGGGCTCAGCATGCCCAGTTGGCAGGGCAGCTAAGGAGCTTGCACTGTGCCAAGTTTCCCAGCCAGGCCTGGCCCCCAGGAGGCCCCACTGGTACTAGGACAGTGGGCCCTTGAGAAGGGCCATGGGAGCTGCAGGGTTCCCACCGAAGACAAAGAGCCCACTGTGGGCTCCAGCCTCCAGGCTCTGACCAGCTGCAGCTGCCTCCTTGGCAAGGGGTGGGGGTAGGGTGCTGGTGGGGGTCATGTTCTCTGGGCCAGAGATGCAGCAGGACACTCCCTGGCTGACTCCTGGTCCCTCACACAACAGCAGAATCCAAACACACCTACTCAACCTGCAAGATCATCCCTAGCTCTTCGGGGATGGCGTCTGGAGGCACTGAGTGGTGTAGCATTTGACATCTGCCATAAGCTTTCCTGAAATGCACCCTGGAACAAAACCAGGCTGTCCCAAATGCATGGTAATAGAGATATGTGCTTTTATAACAAGGAAGTGGGGCAGGCACCCAAGTCTGCACATGGTGTGTGTCCAGGCCAACTCCAAGGGGTTCAGGCGGTGAGACCTAAAGATCTTAGGAGACTGTCTAAAACAGAGAGAGATTCAGGCAAAGCCCGAGGTGGTTGCATTTGTGCTAAATATGTCCATGACTGGATGGAGCACGCTTTCCCTGAAAGTGTCAAAGACACAGGAAAGAGTCAGAAAGCTAAGTTTTTAAAAAATGAAGCCTTTTTTAAAATAATAAAAGACCAAAAATGAGAAGGAGGAGGCGGCAGAGAAGAATTATTTACACCCTGCTCCACACCATGTGGAGAGGGATGTGCTGCTATCCTCACCCCTGTGGTCCTTCCCAAGGTTCCCATCCCAGTGTTCCCACTTGTCATCTGTGGTCCTTAATCTTTCTGTGCCTCAGTTTCTTCACCTGAAGAGTGGGGTTGGTGATGCAAATATCAGTACCTACTTCAAAGGGTTTTGCCAAGGGTTAAACAAATTTTGAATTATAAAGCATTGAGAACAGTACCTGCCACTTAGCATGTGTTTTTTAAATAAAACCTTTGCTGCAGCACCATTTACGTTAGGCTGAACTCTATGAAACTGCCATTTCTGTCAGGCTAGCAAAGATTTACTAATTAGAATTGCTAAACACATTAAATGGCCATGCAGGGGGAAGTCGATTAATAAGTTATATCCCATTTACATCATGCAGAACCATAAAGCTGTTGGAAAGAATGGGGTGGATCTATATGTGAGCATGTGGAACAACCCGCAAGACAGGCAGGCAGACAGACAGACAGTCAAACACACACACGCACCCACATACACACACACACTCAGAGCAGCTAATAAGGGACTGGTCCTGGAGCAAGTTTTGATGCTCCCTAGCTTTGTGACCACAAACACATTAACTCTGCAAAGGCATTGCCTCCACCAGCCCATGGTGAGGTGACGGGAGCTCACTACTGTCCAGTCAGGCTGAGTGTATGCCCTGGAAGTCATTGCCATCTTTAGGGGCATGGTAGAGCCCTCTTCTTCCTTTCCCTCCAGCTTCTCACAGACCAGCTTGTCCTCTGGGGTCCAAGCCTTGCCTCTGGCAGGGATTCTCCCCTTCTAGGCCTCCTAGATTTGCACCCAAGTTATTCAAACACATGCCACAGTGTGAGAACAGGAGAGAAGTGAGCAGGGGCGGAGGGTTGCAGAGTTCCCTTTCCAAGTTCACCTTGAACTGAACTCTGGGAGTTCCACCCACGTGCCTCCAGCTTTCCCTTCCAAACCTCACCAGAGAAAAGTCAGGGCAGAGGGAGGGGCAGCCCCTGGGAAGAGCTCGGGCCTGGGCTGAAGATGGGGCTGGTGAGGCTGACTCTTGCCAGGGTCCCAGACAAGCTCCTCCCTCCTGAGTCATTCCCATTCAGGATATCTGCTTTGGGCCTTCTGAGCAGAAGACAGGGCTGTCCTGGGCTTCCTGCCCTGGTCCAGGCAGCCCCTGTGTGACTTTGTACTAATTGCTTTTCCTCTCTGGGCCTCAGTTTGCTCATCTGTTAAACACCCCCTCTCACTCTGCTGGGTTAAAGACATAACAATGGAAAAATGTGTTTGCCTTGAGAGAATTCCACAGGCTCATACAATTATCCTTACTTAGCCCATAGCTTTCCTCACCACACCAGACCCACCCAATCCCAGGGGCTGAAAACCCTAAGGTCCTGGAGAAATCTCTTGGCGGGGGTCCTCAGACCCTGGAAGAGGAGGGAGGAGTGGGTGTGGCTTGGCTCACATTCCCTCTGCAAGCAGCTGCCCAGTGACATACCAATCCAGCCACCCTCTTCCCTGGTTGAGAGCCCCTACCCCATTCCATGGGGTCCTGAGACCCCTGCAAATTCAAAGTGTCCCATCAGGGACTGGAACAATCTGGCCTGGCCAGAATAAATGTCCTCACTCAGGACTCCACCACTGAGCCTGTTTCTCTGGTCCCACATAGACCATGTGCCTCAAGAGTCTCTGGGAGCAAAGCCCTTCAAGAGACACAGACACATACATATGCCCTTCCTTCCTTCCTTCCTTCCATCCATCACTGAGCAACTCTTGCATGCCTGGCACTGCTTGCACTGGTAACAAAATAGGAACAAGACGCATGGTCTCACATCACCAACACACACTGCCCAGCTAGCTACTGTGAAGAAGTAGAGCAGGAGACAGGATGATCTTTGGGGATCAGAGAAGGGCAACTGTTGCATCCTCAAGGGAGTAAAGAGGGGAGGCAAAGGCCATCTTATACACCAGGGGCTGGGATCCAGCCAGTCTGCCCCTCCTGCTAAGGGCATGGCTCTCCTGGCCATTTTCAGGGATAGCTGGACAGAGTTGAGAAGGACAAAGCTGCGCTTGCTGCCCAGAGCTCACCCAGGGCGGCCAGGCTGGCTGAGCCCTGCATTAGGGCCAGGAAACCCAGGTATGGTCCCTGATTCTGCCAGCCACTTGCTGGGTTTCCTAGCACAAGCCTCTTCCCACTCTTGTGTCTGCTGGTCTATTTATAAGAAGACAGAGGGGCTCCCCCAGTTCCTTAAGATACCCCCTCCCACTCAGCCAGCCCTTCCTAGACTGACCCCCCTTCATCCCACAAAGCCCCTACTTTGGCAGAAGCTCTGTCCCCTAGAGGATGTTAGGGGAATACACAAGGGTGGTTTTCATCCTCAGCAATTACTCTGGGTCCCCACTGTCTTTTCTTTTTCCTTTTGCAATACTGGGAAATAAGCCCAGGGCCTTTGCACTGAGCGAAATCCCTAACCCTTTTTTTATTGCTAGCCCTTATTTTATTTTTAATTTTAAGACAGGGTCTTTCTAAGTCACTAAGTTGCCCAGGCTGGGGTTGAACTTGTGACCCTCCTGCCTCAGCCTCCCAGAGTGCTGGGATTACAGATGTGCACGACCATGCCGTTACCACTGTTATGTAAAGGGCCCGAGGTAGGCAAGATATCCATTCTGAGCTCGAGGTTAGGAACAGCCGTATGATTTTCTGTTCTTAAGTCTTAAGTGTTTTATACATAGGTGCAAGCATTTAGTTACTTCATTAACTCCAGTGGTGTGACCATGCCAGGTATTCATCTAGGCAAGTAGAGGGTTTTTTACTTTTCTTTAGGCAGTATATCATTGGTTTTTGAAATTAGGTATGTAGGTAGGCTTACCATGTAGGAATGTGGAAAATAAAAGATGTTTCTCAAAACATGTTCTAAAAAGAGCCTGGGAGTGCGCCGCGGTCCCTGGCGCCCTCAGCTGGTCATCGCAAGAATTGCAGGCCAGAGCCCGGTGAGCTCCAGGACCAGGGACAGCGCCCCAGACGCCTCTACCGCCAAGGGTGGGGACCCCAGTCTCCAGAGGAAGCGCCCGCGTGCCCAGCCGCGCCCTCGCATCCCTCTCTCTCCCTCCTCTGTGCGGAGGCGGCCCCAGAGCCCGTTCTCTCCCTCTCCCCGCGCCGCCCCCCGCGCCTCTCCAGGCCCACAATGGCACACCTGCGCTCCTTCCACAATGGCGGCACCTGCGCTGCCGCCCGCCGCCGTGTTCTCTCTGCCCGGCTCCCACTGCGCGGTCGCTCCTCGCTGGGCAGATCACAGAGCCGCACCCACGCCCCCTGGGACTTCTGTGATCTCTACAGCCCCATGAGGCAGATCTTGCTAGAGCAGTATGTCTGCCGTGACTGATGGGGAAACTGAGGCTAGCAAACAACATCTGTGGCTCCCCTGACGCTCAAGAACTCAGTCCCATCACGCACCACACACATTCCAGCTCTGGAACCACAGTAGCTACCAGCTTCCGAGGCCCTGTGCAGACATTTTCACTCAGATCTTATGTCCTCCCTGTAAATTAGGTTCCATCACCCCTCCCATTTCACAGATCTGGAAACCAGGGTCCCCGGGGGCTGCGTGGCTTGCTCAAGGGTCAGTGGGGGTAGAACTGGCTGCAAAGACCCTCTGAGGCCTTCACACTGCTCTGCGTCACTGCCAGGGACACTCCTGCCATGACACAAGCACTTCAAACCGCAGACACTGCTCTGCCTTGGCATCCTCAAAGGCCCCCATGTCTCTCTCAGAGGACACACAGTCTCCCCAGCCTCCCAAGCCTCAAAGGCACCACCCCCAGATGCACAGTAGGTGCCTAACAGACCCTTGCTACTTTGGAAAATGTTCTGCCTTCCAGGAACCAGTGCATATTCTCCGTGCATAACCACACAGCCTGGGCACAAAGGTGGGCAAAAAGCCAGACACAGAGCAGGGCAGAGTGAGCAGTGGGCAAGGGCACAGCCTTGAGAGCTGTGCAGAGCCAGGATCCAGTTCTTGCTGCTGGAAAATGGGGAAACACTAGCTCTGAGCTTGCAGGCTGATGGTGTTAACCGAGGTGATGCCCCCAGAGAGTTTAGCAGGGCACCTTGTGCCCACGAAGGGTTCACATGGTGCTGGCTATTAACACAGTGGCCACCAGGGTCCTCTTTGAGATGAAGAAGGCCTGGGAGCCCTGCTGAGTCATGCCCCCGTTTCTCCTGGGGGTAAATCAGGTCCATGTGAGCACACAGGAGGGCAGGGCTGGGCTGAAGATAGGAAGGAGAGGCAGCAGCAGGGCATCTGGAGAGCCCCTGCCCACCGCCTCATCTCTGCCCCTCAACACCCATGGTCCATTCATTATTATGAGCACTCAGTAAATGTCTAGTGAGTGAATGAATGGTATGCTACATCAGCTATGGACAAAAAGAAAGACAAATTCATTTTGTTCCTGTTACAACACACAGGGCCTGGCATTAGCATGGGTTTGGAATCTGATGGATCTGTGTTGAATCCCTGCTCTGACACCTCCTGGCTGATGACTTGGGGATCTTTTCTTCCTTTCCATTTGTTCGTTTGGGGGACAGGGTCTTGCTATGTAGTCCAGGTTAGTCTTGAACTCACTGTGGAGCCCAGGCTGGCCTCAAACTCATGCTGATCCTCCTGTCTCAACCTCCTGAGTGCTGGGATTACAGGTGTGCGCCACCACGCCTGGCTGGGCCACTCTCATAACCTCTCAAAGCCTCGGGAAAAGGGATGATAATGATAATAACTGCACTTGCCTCTACAGGGTTGTTTCTAGGATTCAGGGTGAAGTGCTCTTCCCTGACACAGTAGGCACCAATAAATGGAGACGGTCTTTAATACTCTTACTTTGGCACCATGTGCTGGTACAGCCACAAACTGAGTCAAGCAAGCCCTAAGCTCCAGTGTGATTGTTGGCAGGTCCCTGCTTCTCTGGGGGCCCCATCCCCTTCTCTCCTGGGGCTCTGCTCACTCCAATTCTCGGGAGCAGCCAGTCTTCATGGGCACGGCAGGCAGAGAAGCCTTCTGGGAAGGCCAGGGCCTGGCCCTTAAGCCCCCAGAGCCCTTCTCCTGGCCTATCCTGGGGCCCAGCACCCCAGGCTGGGATGGGGGAAGGGGATGAACAGAGATTTGGCAGAGGCTCCTGCTGACCCTGACTTCTCCCCCTCCATGTGAACTCCCAGCTCAGAAACCTGAGAATCCTCAGCATCAGAGCTGGAGAGGAGCCCGAGGAGATCAGCTGGTCCAACCCCCTCATTTTACATATACTAATTATTATGATTATGCCCCTTGGTAGCAACTCCCACAGGGCTTTCACATCTGGGCTGCCTCTGCATGCTAGAGCCCTTGGGGCTGGCAGGACTGCTTGGTGGTTGTAAACTCTCCCCATTCTGCAGCTGAGGAAACCAAAAGTTCAGACAGGGTCCTTGAGGCAGGCAGCTGACCTTGATGCCAGGCCCCAAACCTAAGTCCCTTCCCTGAGGCCCACTGCACCACCCTAAACCCCAACTGATGTGGCCACAGAGCTGCACAGTGCACCAGGTGGGGCCATCTCCGAGAGGGCCGAGTGAGGACAGGCAAGTAACAGGTGAGGTTCTGGGATGCCCCATGATGCCCGTCTTCCTCCCTGTCGTGGGGACACAGCCCCACTCCTCCATACTGGCACTGACAGGGTGATGGCAGAGCTGATGGCAGGGCCTCAGACTCCCTGGGGCAGCCCATCCCCCTGTGACCATGCCCAGAACTGCTCCTGCTCCCTGGGGTCTCTCTGCATGGCGCCCTCCCTCTCCACCTCATTGTGCATGCCGCACACCAACGCAGCTAAAAGTGGAGCCACAGCCTTCATTCAGTCTCTGCCCCAGCCCCTCGCCAGCTGGGTGACCTTGGGCAGGCTGTGTAACCTCTCTGAGCCTCTCACAGTTGCTAATAAAGAGTCACTCTGTGGAGTAAATGAGATGGGTCCATAACAAGTGCTTACACAGGGCCCAGAACACTAAGGTCCCAGCTGCATCCTACCACCCTGGCCCCATAGTATTCTCTCCCCACTAACTTCCCCAGCCAGCTGTGCAGTTTCCACCCTGGTGACACGGGGCAGGCCTGACAGAGCAAGGGCAGGTCAGGCCCCAGATGTCTCTGGCCTTCAGAGGACCACAGAGGCCTACAGCTCTCCAGCCAGGGGGCTGTGCCCTGGGACAGGTGAGGTCTCTGTCCTAGGGGCTCTGCCAGCCTTGCTCTGTGGCACCTTGGCCTGATACCTGGGCTGGCACAAGAGTTTGGTGGGGGAAGGTGACCATCACACTGCCCACTTTGAGAATGGAGAAGTCCTCAAGGTCACCCTCCCTCAGTCACTTCCACCCCAACCTTGGAGCCCTGACTCAAGAAGGGGGCCATGGGGAGGGATTTTCTCCATCTGGGAGGGGGCAACTTTCCCTCCCAGACCTGGACAGACAGCTGGGGCCCCTTCCTCCACTCCCCTAGCAGCCTTCTGGGCAAGCATGGGGATCCAGTGGCCTCTCAGGTGGCTTAGGAGCCTGATCCTCGCTCACTTTCCCCCAGAATCTTGCGAGCAGCCCAAATTCTCAGGGGAGCCTAGGGAACAGGCAGCTGCAAGAAACACCTCAATTCCCCCAGAAGGTAGCACACCTGGGGCTCACACAACACAGCCACGAGCTCTGGCTCGGGGGAGCTGTGCTGTAAAAGGGGCAGCTGCACCCATCCATGCCACAGAGGGACAGGGAGGCTCAGGGGCTAGGCCATGGCCTGAAGCTGGTGGGACATGAGGTCCTGCCTTCCTGTACAGGTGGCAGCCTGGCTCCGCCCACTCACAGTGACCTGGTTCCCAAATGGTTGGTGCCTGGGTACTCAAGCAGGCCCCGGGGATAGGAGATGCCAGAGCCTCTGCTTTGCACACAGAGATGAGGATCAGGGAGACAGGCGCCGGGCCACCCTTACCCAGAGGAGCAGGGCAGAGAACTGTGCCAGGCTGCTCCTTGTCCTGGCTAGTGGGCCTGGTCAGAGACCCTCAGGTCTGCCACAGAAGCCTCAGCTGGCTCCTCTGATGGGCCCTCCAGCGACTTTGGGGGAAATGCAAACTCCTCAGCCTGGCATCAGGGCCCTCAATGAACTGATTCAACTCGTCCCTACCCCCACCTTTCACTGAAACCAAACCAAGTCCTGTCCACCACCTCGCAGCCTCTGCCCACACTGCAGTAGTCACACCACCAGGAACGCCTTTACTCCTCACTGTGCAACTCATGGTTCCACTAGTGACCACACTGCCATGAACTGAACACCTACTATGCACCAGGCAGACTTCTCAAGGGAGAAAACTGCCCCACAGCCAATTGCCTTGGTAATGGAAAAAATTCCCACTACCTCAAAACATTGTAGAAAAGGCTTATTTTTTCTTACTGTAAAGAAAATTTTGAGGTCTTTAAAAAAGATTTTTTTCCCAGATTGTTCTGGTGTTTGTTTTTACTTCTGTGCATTTCTGTGTTTTCCTCTGAGTGCAGCTCTGTGTTTTTCAAAGCAGCTCCCAGCCATGATGTCTGATCCTCAACAACAACGCTTCCAGGGAAGCAAGCAAACAGGAGCTCATCCCCACTGTTCTGTGCACAAGGGCATGGGGCACAGAGAGGGTGAATGACTTGTATGAAGCCACACAGCAGTCTGGATTCAGATTTCTGATGGCTCCCAGCCCATGTCCCTTAAGACCAGACACCTGTGACTCAGGCTGAGGCAGGAGGACTACAAGTTCGAGGACAGCCTAGGCAAATTAGCAAGACATTGTGTCAAAATAAAATTAAAGAGCTAGGAATGTAGCTCAGCACTAGAGAGCTTTGCTTAGCATGCACAAAGTCCTAGGTTCAATTCCTGGTACCACAACAAAGAAAAAAAGAAAAAGGACCCAGACAGATACCTATGATGAGCAGGGCACTGCTGTAGGTATTGTCTACATTATTCTCCCACCCTGCCCCAGTGCTGGGGATTGAAATACCCAGGGCCTCGCAGATACTAAGCAAGGGCTCTACTGCTAGGCCACACTTCCAGCCCTACATCAGTCTTCCTAATCCTCTAAACAAATCTATCCAGAGCTAGACATGGTGGTGCACCCCTGAAATCCCAGCACTCTGGAGGGCTGAGGCAGGAGAATCACAAGTTCAACCCCAGCCTGGGCAACTTAGTGACTTAGAGAGACCCTGCCTCGAAATACATTTTTAAAAATTGTAAAGGGCTGACCATGTAGCTCAGTGTGAAGGCCCTGGGTTCAATCCCCAGTATAAAAACAAAAACAAAAATCCAACCCATGGGGTAGGTAATGTGATCCTCACTTTGTAGATAAAGAAACAGGCTCAGGGACACAGAGTAACCTGTCCCAAGTTATACACTCAGTCAGGGGCAAAAGAGAAATTGAACTCAGGTCTGCTCCCTCCAGTAGAGAACACAGTGGAGGGCAGCCTCACCTTGGCAGAGGTATAGTATTTACTAGCAGAACAGGAGAGTCACCAGTCCTCTCTCGGCCTCATCTCCTCATCTGAGACACAGCTACAGTAACACGTCCCACACTGTGGTGGCAGGGGAAGAAGGATGCTGCTCCTAGCAATCTCTGTACCCACTGCCTGTCAGTCTCGGGACACACGATGTGCTCTTGACATGCTCAGTGAGTACGCAGCCAAGGTTGCTGGCACTGTCGGCCTACAGCAGGGAGACTGTAGGTTTTGTTTCCTTTCTTCCCATTGGGTCCCCCTGTTTTGAGGTGTCTCCCCACCAGCACCCTTCTGCTTTTCCCTTCCTTCTCTCTGAGTCACTGTTTGCAAGTGCCAGTCTTTAGCCCTAAAAATAGAGTACATTTGGAGGGATAAAAACCGCCCACGGTCTTGGGAGGCTGAGGCAGGAGGATCACCACAAGCTCAAGGCCAGCCTGGGCTACACAGTGAGCTCAAAGCCAGCCTGAACTACATAGCAAAACCCTGTTTCAAAAAACCAAAACACCTACAGATGAAAATTATAACTGCAGCCACTGCCCTCTGGTCACCCTCTTCCTAGGTCTGACCCAGAGTGGCCACTCCAGGAAGTCCCAGGCTGGGCAATCCCTGCTTGGCCTCATGTGGACTAGAGTTTCCAGGCTGTAGGAATCCTCAGCAGGGACCCCTCAGGCCCCACACTGCTCAGTTGGGCCAAGCTTCCTTTCCCTATTGGCACAGGGCCACCACCTTACACTGATTTTTCCTCACTCTCACTGGGCTAAGCTGTCTCCCAGAGCTGGAGCTGGGCCCAGAGAGGGAAAATGATTTGCCTGGGCCACACAGCCAGAAAGACTGGCCAACCTGGGGTGAGGGTGCACCGGAGCAGGTGGAAGCCAGAAGCTGGAGCCCCTCTCTGCCCCCAACTTAGTATCAGTCTGCTCTGCAGCCTCGTTGAAGCCCACAGAAGTATTTCAGGGCTGCTATTTCCCAGTGGTACCAATCTCTGAGAGGCACAGCCAGGGTGCCAGGGTCCAGCCTGGCAGACATTCTGCCACATAAGGAGGTGAGCAGACAACTCCAAGGGATGCCCTCCATTCACAGCAGCTGGTCCCAGCCTTGCTGGGAAGGCAGAGCAGAAACTAGGGCTTGGCCTGGCATCTGGCAAAAGCAGCAAAGGAAAGAGAACCCAGAAGCCTGTGCTGGGGCAGGACCTGTGGGGTGGCACCTGCAAGGGCAGCCAGGAGAGATTCTATGACCACCCCACAGTGGGGGGGGGGTCTCCTAAGGGAGAAGCACCAGGAGCTTCCCAGTGATCTACAGTCAGCCACACTGAGGTCACACGAAGGGGGAAGGCAGGGCTTTGCTGAGGGTGTCTGAGGCCTCTGCCACACCCTGGGATGAAGAGGCACTAGCATCCCACACGCAGGAAGCTGAGATAGTGAACGTGAGACCTGCACATGCAGGAGGCCATGGAGCCAGATTCTGGCCCAACAAGGGCTTCCGAGGGACTTGTCCTTCTGCTCACACCACCTATCTCTGTGTCCACAGGGGCCTACATTGGGCAGAGTCAGGCCAGTGTCTTGGCTTGTGTGTGTCGTGTGTCGCATGTGGGTCTCAGGGTACTTGTGAGTCAAGCCATGTTTGCATCTTTGTCTGGCTGTGCATGGGTCTTGGCTGTCTGTGCAGTGTGTTGGCTGCTCGTAACCTGACAGGCAGGACAAAGGCTCTGCAGACACAGGTGGCAGGGAAGACAGAGCTGCCTCAGGAGTCCCTGAAGGGCTTCTCAGCCCTGAACTTGACAGCAGGGCACAGGGAGGAGGAGGAGGCGGGCAGGGTCTCAGGGCTCCCTCTCCCCATGCCTGTAGACCCTCCTGAGGGACCTGAAGCCCAACCAGCAGAGTCCCCACCACCAAGATAAAAAGGAGACCTGTGCTCTCTAAGAGGCCTGAGGAAGAATCCTACTGTGACCCAGGACAGAGGTCTTCTGAGATCCCTGCCAGGTGGACTCCTTGGTGAGGGAAGGAGAAGGCTTTGGCCAAGAAAGGCAGTGAGCTGGGAAGGATCCAGGTTGGGGACACAGCACAACCATGTAAAGGGACAGCAAAGCGTCCAGACTCTGGACCTTCCACCAAGCCCTCCCACCTCTCCACCTCATCCAGAGGCCCCTACCCCCACCCACATCCACACACACAGTCAGCAAAAGTGAACAGGTCACTATGACACCCACGTGGTCACTGACCTCTCCTTCACCCTACAAGATCTCCAGTCCCAACCAGAACTGGGGTTCTAGCATGGACAGAAGGCAACTCAGTGACCTAGGCCAGTTTACTTAGCCTCTCTGAGCCAGTTTCCTGGTCTATGC
Organism: Heterocephalus glaber; assembly: GCF_053883595.1. Lineage (NCBI taxonomy): Eukaryota > Metazoa > Chordata > Mammalia > Rodentia > Bathyergidae > Heterocephalus > Heterocephalus glaber. The sequence goes on along the minus strand of NW_028258302.1, from coordinate 19,760,942 downwards.
AATGGAGACCGCAGTGCTTGTCTCACAGTGTTGCTGTGGAGGGGAAGGTGCTCAAGCTGCCTGAGGAGTAATGATTACCCTGAGGGGTAATGATAACCCTTTCCAAGGCCTAAGGCATGCCCACCCCTTGCCCAGACCCTGAAACTGTGTGTGGGGTCTAAGCCAGCCAGAGGTCCTGCAGGAGGAGAGGAAACTCTGGGGCCAGCAGGGCCTGACCACCACCTCGCCCACTCAGCTGCTGCCCTGAGTCCTGTGCCAGCCTAGACATCTTCCAGTGGCACCTGTGGCTCAAGTTCTTTTGCACTAACTAGAAGACCTTGGGCCACCACTGCTGCAGTTTCTCCCCCAAGGGACTCTCAGGAAGCTGGGGTCACTGCCCTGTGCTTGGGGATCAGGAGCAGGGAACCCAGCCGCCTTCAGGGAGGAGGTTTTACCACCTCACCTGCCTCCTCTCTCTGCCTCTCTCTCCTGCTTCCAACCTGGCCTGTTTCTCTCTGTGCCATCCTGATGGCCATCAGGCCTCCAGCCCTCTGACTTTGCCCAGAAGAGGAGTAAAGGGCAGGGACAGATGCCAATGTGCCACGTGAGAGGTGGGTGTCCTTTCTGAATCCACCCTCAGTCCTGCGTTATGATCCCAACAAGGACGCAGGGGTCAAGCACTGGGTTCAAACTACTACGGGTGAAGGTGGGTGCGCTCACCTCCTGAGCTCGGGTCTGTTTTGGGGTGTGTGTACACAAGGCTTCCCCCCCGGACCCCCGGGCCTGGAGGTTGGCACCAGAGCGTCTGCCGAGCACGGAGACCAACCTGTGAATTCCCACGGAGCCCTCAGATCTTGGAGCCAAGGGAGGAGACGAGGGGGCGCCCGACCCTGTGACGTGTGTGCCCTGCTCCTTGGAGGGTCAGGGACGCTCTGCCGCTGGGGATACAAGGACCTCCTGGCTCAGGGTTGTTGGACCCTGACTCCCACTTCCTTAGCTGAGGACCCAGGCGCCTCCCTCCAGAGGTTGCTAGGGCCGGGGGCCCCTTCCTGGGGTGTAGGAAAAGCGCCCACTTCTCCACAGACCCTCCTGGAAACCCAAGACGCCCTTTCTCTAACGTAAGCAGAAAACCAGATTCTGCACCCACCCAGGGGGTGGGACCCGAGACCCCAGCTGGGCCCGGACGCCCCCCCACCACCACCACCACCAAGCAGGATCTCCGCAGCGCAGCCCAGGCCTCCCCCTCCGCTGCGGCCGCGGTTGAGCCGGCTGCGCCCCTCCGACGCGAGTCCCCGCTTCGCCCCTCCCGCTCAGCCGCCCGTGCCGGGTCCCGGCTGCCGGCCGAGAGCAGCCGGGGACAACGCCAGCCCCTCCTCCAGCGGCGCACTCACCCGCGGGCCTGGGCCGGGGTTCCTGGGCTCGGCACTCCGGTGCCCGCGGCGGCCGCTGCAGCTCTGCCGGGACGCAGTCGGCGCTCGCTGCCGCCGCCGCCGCAGTTCGGGGAGGGGGACGTCACGTGACCCCGAGCGCTGCCTCCCCGCGCCGCTCCCCCTCACTGCGGAGCAGGCCGCGGGCCGGGAGCGCAAGAAGGCCTCCACCCTGCGGCGCGCCCCTTCTTACAGGTGGGAAAACTGAGGACCAGAGCGGCAGGAAGTAGCTCGGGTTTACAGCTAAACAGCGGCAGGGCCTGAACGATCTAGTTAACAGCCCAAGAGCCGACGGGAGGAGAGACAACTTCTGGGGCAAGTGGAGGTGACGGGAGAGGTGGAGGATACGCCTAGGTGCCCACTGGCTCCCTTGCCTGACGGGGCGAGGAGGAAGGGAGAAGCGTCCGGGTGTAGCTGGGAGGGGAGGGTCAGCAGGCCGCAAGCCCCGGGGCCTGACCCTTGCCAGCTCTCCTCCTCCTTCGGGGACTGGGGACTCGTCTCCGCCCCAGCTGAGCCTGGGAGGGCAGCCGCAGGCCACGCTCTGATGGTGACCTGAAGCGAATGCAGCGGGAGGAAGGTGGGGTCAGGACGAGAGGCGAACCCCGGCAGGAAGGACTTCAGCGATCAAACAGACTGACCTCTGAGGGCGAGGGGCGGGAAGAGACCTGCCCAAGGTCAGGCAGCAAGTGAACAGCCGCGCGGATACCTTTCTGCTCCCCTTTCTGTTTTCCTGAGATCCCGTCGGAGGGACAACGCTAGAGAGGCAGCGGTCTGCAAGGATGCGGCCATGCGAACAGTGGGTGAGGGTATGGCCAGCAGTCCCAACATCATGGCCAAGTCACAGAACATTAATGTTAGAGATCTGAGATTTCTAGATTTCACCTCATTGTTCTGATAATTTGGGAAACTGATGCTGCAAAAGGGGTGGGGACAAACTTGTGTTTTACTGAGCACATGGAATTCGTGGTCAAGCCGATCTGGTGCTCCAAGTTCACAGAACTTAAAAGGGTAAAAGGAATCGTCATGTATTCAGTGTACTTACTGAGCACTTGAGTGTATGTTTAACAATGAGTGTCAGTCCCACGCCAGTCTATTTTCCTAACCCCAGAGACCGCATTTCATTAAGGCAAAGATCTAAAGTCTTCAGCAACCCTTACATCAGCTTCTGTAGGATCTGAGGCATGCAGGCCCCTGAGCCCAGTCCCACAGGAGCTGGGGACCAGGGCCACGATTCTTAGCTAAGACTCTCAGCAAGGGAGAAGAGAATAGAGAAAGGGTGAGTGACCAGAAATGCCTCATCCCACCCACCCACAATCTGGAAAAGGCTGAGGGGAAGCAGAGATGAAGCACTCACTCCTGCTTCTCCTGTGTGAGGTTCTTCCTTGGTTATGCTCCCCAGCTCCAAGTGGGAAAGAGGCCAGAGCTTAGGGGATCTCACACTTCTAAGAACACAAGAGAATCCAGGTGTGGGGGCACATAACTGTAATCTCAGCACTAGAGAGGCTGAAGCAGGAGGATCACTTCAAGTTTGAAGCCAGTCTGGGCTACGTAGCAATTCAAGGCCATCCTGATATACATGGTGAGACCTTGTTTCAAAACGGAACAAAACAGGGGCTGGGGATTTAGCTCAATGGAGCTGTGCTTGCCTCACAAGCATAAGGTCCTGAGTTCAATTCCCCGGTGTGTGGGTGAGATGACGGACACACCCTACAGGATGAGGACTCCAGTTCAGAGGGTCTGGGCCTGAGTTCCTGCATCTGCTGCAGTACAGCTTTGCAGTGTTGTTGGTGCTACCAGGCCAGGATGGCTGTGTGTGTGTGTGTGTGTGTGTGTGTGTGTGTGTGTGTGTGTGTGATGGTGGTGGTATAGGGGATTGTAGGGCCTCACACGTGCTAGAGAAGTGCTCTACCACTGAACTACATCCCCAACCCTGGATGCCATTTTGAGCTGAGCCAGTTTCCATGGCAGGAGGACGAAGACTCTGGAGACAGACTCCTGGAGCATCACCCTGGAGACCTTGCCTCCCTGTCTAGGGAGGTACTGGGACAATAGGATTAATTCAAAGCTGTAGAAAGAGGAGAGAAATTGAGTAAAGTTGGTCACAGCCCTTCTGGGGATGCTGGGGAAGGGACTATGGGGATGCTGGTGTAGAAACTGTTCCTGACACACGTTTTGCAAAGCACCAGGCCTAGAAATCCTTCATGAAATAAATCCTTCTTGGGAAATGAGCACTGCAGACCTTGGTGAGGAGTGTGCAGTGGGCTGGCCTCACCTGTTTCAGAAGCCCATGCTCCAGGAAGCTAAGCACCATCTCAACCCATCCTTTGGCTTTTTGTACACTGAGCTGGATTGAGCCTTCAATTCATTTCCGAGCACAACCCAGTGCCTCTTCCGGCTTCCCTAACTCCTTTCCCCAAATAGGCTTCCTCCGTGCCACAAGACAAAGACCATTAGCTTCCCGAGTCTGACACAGCAGGCCTGGCTGCTGGTCCACTCCAGGTGTCCCACCTGAGCCAGAAGGAAGGGGCAGAGGAAGTGTGGTGTGGAAATACACCAAGCCAAGGGGTTCAGCTGTGTGGCCTCCTCCAAGGTCCTTACCCTGGCAGGGTCTGAACTCACAGACTCAGGTCCCCAAGCCTAACAACATGGGGAAGGGGCACTGAGTGTCCAGTGCTGCCTGAGTGGACAAAAAAATGCAGCCTCTTCTGTGCCAGCTCCTGTTTTTTTCTTTATAACCAAGAAGCTTTTCAATCACAGCATTTTCCCCTTTACAGAAAAGCTCCTCAACAAGAGGCTCATAATCTCGGGTGTGTCCTATGGGGCACCATTCTGAGACTGTCAGGGCCTCTGGGGAGGAGGCAACATGTGCTGTAGGGGGCTGGGCACAGGGCCTGGCACAGTAGGAAGAATGGACAAAGGCCCTGGAGCTTTGCTTTCTCTGTCCTATTTCAATCCAAACCACTCAGGACTGACCACTCACGCATGGTTGCCTCTGGGCACAAACTTTCTCTTTCTCAAACATTTAATACACTGTGACCCAGCCACCAACCCTGCCTTCCCAATTGCTGGGAAATGAAAGCTGGCTTCAAAAATTCTGACATCCAAGGAGACTGGAGAATGAAAATGTGTGCAGCACAACAGTGAACTCTGAATGATGCCCAAGGCTGTTGGGAGCAGGAGAGTCCTGAAATGGGAATGATGCCCCTTGGAAATAACTCCCCTACCTCTGCCTCCCCCACCCTCCAAGCAGAAGGGCCAGAGATTGCCCACCAGAACCCACATCTGGGGAAAACCCACATGCTGTGAGTCCACCAGTTGTATGTGCTGTCCACAGGGAACCAGAAAAGGTTGAAAGGTTAGATGAGAGGGTGGGCTGCAGCAGGCATGACCAGGAGAGCAGTTCCACTGCAGACAGAGAAGGTAAAATGAATGGCAGTCGGCCCCAGGGCACAGCTGTCAGAGGATCGCAGACTGGGAAGGAGGCTGCCAAGCTGGTGATGTAGACAGGGCAGAAATGATGTGACTGTGGGCAACCTACTCTTGGGCTACAGAGGTTTTTGGGTCATGGATGTTAAGTATAGGAAGTACCTGTTTTGAGGACAAAGAAATGCCAAAAAGTGGGAACAGCTCTGGTCATACCCTAGGAAGAGCTGTTTGGGGGTCTTGCTACCACAAAGGAACTTCTAGGACCCTGAAGTGCGCATTCATTTCCCCCACAGATCACACCATGTGTTCACAGCAGGGCAAAGCCCTGCTCTCGGTGAGTTAGATCAATCTTGCACTACCTAGGCTGATTGGTTTTCTGGGATGGGGAGTTTTGGGGATAGACATAAAATCTAGTCCAGGGGGCCGGAGATTTAGCTCAGTGGCACTGTGCCTGCCTTGAAAGTGCAAGGTCCTGAGTTTGATCCCTGGTACCAAAACAAAATCCAGTCCAGCACTAACTCTGGTTCCCAGTTCAAAAAATAAGCTGTAAGTCTTTGTTTCAAGATTCTAGATACTCTAGCATGACTTGGTGCCTCTTTTATCCGGAGAACCAGTGACATGCTGTGGATATCTGAGCCGATGCTACAAAAACTCCAGACATCAACCAGCGGCAACTCATAGATTGAAACAAGTCTTCAGAGGCAGAGGCAATTCTGTTTGGCGACTTGCCAAATTCTCTCCCTGGAGGATCCTCAGGGGAGTGGGTTAGTGTGGGAGTAGCAGCTCTGAAGCCACCAGGTCTCTGTCTCCTTCCATGGAGTTTGACAACTTGTGTACATCTAACTTATCTCAGCTGAAAGGGGAACAGACTTGTCCAGGATCATAAAACTAGCTGGTTGCTAGTTGCAGTTTGGTGTTCCCTTGGTTACAAATCACCAGACAGCAAGTAGGGTGTGGAGGAAACATCAGATATGCCAGTCGGCACTGGTCCAAACCAGGCAGTGGCTGCCTAGGCCTTTGGCTTCTCTCGATGTTCCCCACTTCCTGTGGCCCAGGGCCTGGTGGGCCTGGCAGCAATAATGCAGATCTGGAATCCAGGAAGCCATTCCAGCTGCTGTTACAGACTGGCTCCCTCCCTGTCCCAGAGCAATTTCACTTCAAAGACCCTGACCTGCAATTCGTAGCTAAGCCTTGAAGTTACAAGGGCTTTCTTCCCTCTTCTTTTGAGCATGTTGAGGGGTGGGGAACAGATGTTCTCTATTCAAGATCAATACAGCAATTGTGTTGGAAGCTTCAGGCTGTCTCCAAACAGCATGCAGACAGCTCATGAAGGAGAGCTGAGGACTCACCATATGAGGACCAACAGGCCAAGGGCTTGTGGGATGGAGGCTGCTGAGCAGCAGTGCTTGTGCAATGGCCTTGATCTTACCTCTGCTGGTAGGACATGGCAAAAGCCAGGTCTGGCAGAGTTGGCATGGGTCCCTGTGTTGCCTTGAAGAGGTTATACAATTTTTGGCAACCTCCTTCTTCCTAAAGTATAGCAACACTCAAAAATGATACTTCAACCTTACCATATATTGTGCGGTATGGTTAGCAGTGTGCTGGATTAATTTGAGACAACTGGTTCTGGGGGTTTATTTGATGAGGGAGGGGAAACCACAGGAAATACCTGTTTTGTGTCCTCTGTTGACCAACATTCTTCACTAAACCTCAACATGTAAATAACAAATAAACATCTGATTCCCAGGCCAGGAAGTATTCTCTAGGTACTGGCCATAGTCGTCAGCACTGCTTTGTGCCACTGAGTGCCCGCATAGTCCTACCTCCAGGGCCAGGTATTTAGGGCATTTGTTCCTAATGTTCTTGGCAATGACAAAACAATTGAAGCTGCCCCTCTGGGGCAGGAACTGTCCATCATAAAGGCATAAATCTTCAAACACATATTCTAACCGTGTTTTGAACACCTTTCAACATGACCCTGGAAATAAACAGGCACTCGAGCAGGCTTGCTGGTTTGGCCACTGGCTGTGTATCCTTATGGCTCAAGGAAAGACTCGGGAAGTAGGCTGATGGAACACCTGTCCGGCCATCACTGGACTGGAAGGGCTTCCAGAAGTCCATTCTGAAGTTTTGAGGAAAAGGGCTTCAGTGTGAGGCAAGACCTCTATCTTTGAACACTGTAGGAAGATTCCACATTTCCTACAGAAAGCCTTTCTAATTGCAAAGAATAATGCAAAGTATTTACCCCACAATATTTATTACTGTTCAGTCCTTGGTGTCTTAGGGTGAACAAGGAAGCAAATACTGTTGTTCAGAGAACAGAGAAAGACAAAACCAGATTAGGTAACTTTTGGTTTACAAGGTAAACGGTGAATGTATTTGGAACATAGGTGACTCAACTTTGAAGATCTTACAGCACCTCTTACATGGGTGTGTGCTCGCTGAAGGACTAGGTGATGCCTCAGCCTAAGTGACTCCACAGCCAGCCTGAAAAAGTCATCCAGGTTTGGGGCATCTCGGGCAGACAGGTGGCCTCCTGTGCCTCAGGACTGGCTGCTTCCCCAGCGCACACGACTTGCTACAGACCTGCTGCTCAGGGAAACATCTATCACAAGCATTAATTAAACCAGAACTTAATGAATAAAGGGTCCCAATAATGTGGACAATCTGATCCCTGGGCAGTATTTAAGCCCATACAAATCTCCAGGGAGAGAGTGGTGGTGCTAGCCTGTGCCTTAGTGGGGTGGGGGCTGCTGGCACAAGGGTGAGGCTCTTTGTAAAATGAAAGCACTGCTGCCCATCTGTCTGACCTCTGTCCTCAGCATCCTGTACACTGAACATGGTGCTTACTTGGGTAACCCACTCCAGGAGTCTGTGACAGGGAAGCCAGGCTTTTCTGTTCAGTTTACTTCAGCGCTTTGTTTATAGAAAGAGATCACTCCAATCATTACCTTCTAATATTAACCAGGATCTGATCAACAAGCCTAGGACCACACAGACCAACCAGCCAGACATTGAAAAGGATAAAAACACTCTGGATTATGATTCCACAGAAATAAAGGGGCATTTATGTCTTTTTAATTAGGCAGAAAGGTAATAGCAATTCTAAACAAAGTTTGTAAATACACAAACATACTTCCCCCCCAGGGGGACAAAGACATCCAAATGGCAACCTACATTTTAAGTAAAGGCAGCAATTTATCCAAGCATAGATATTGTATACATTCATGTGAGGTTAAAGAATGACCAGAAATATAAAGGGGGGGAAACCTTGAGCTTCATAACTTCTATGGGAGGCTGGTCTACTAAAAAGTGCACATACCCAGCATCTGAACCTAACAAAGTCTATACCTTAATGTATTCACAGCCCACAAGACAATTGGACTTCACCTATTTGTGAATACAGACACAAGAATGGAGTTTGGGTTATCATCGGACTTGTTTCCCTGTACACAATGTGGTAGTGGTTGCGAAGCTGAAGCTTCTCAGCACGAATTTCTTTGTAACTCACCTAACAGGGTTCCTCAGACTTCAAGAGTACAGCAGTGGTGTGTGAGTATAGATTCCGATTCTGACATGTCTGGAGCCTTGGCTGCTCACTATGGGACCATCCCACCTGAACTGCCAGAGCAGTTAACAAAGCCAGGACTTAGAATAGGTATCTGCCTAAAAGACTCATATTTTAAACCACTGCATAACTGAAAAAAAAACAAAGTACCCAAATAACAAACTTTAAAACTAGCAAAAAACCCAAAAAACAAAAAACAAAAACTAGCATCAGTAACAAACTGGGAAAAATATAATACATTTCTGGGTTTACTTGTTTAATTCAACACCCAGAAAGATTTTTATCCCTCCCAGTCCTGGGGGTGGAACCCTAGGCCTTAGATGTTATTAGGCAAGCACTCTGCACCGAGCTACACCTATAGCCAACGCCCCCAACCCCTCAAAAAAAACTTCTAAAGAAAAGGAAGCTGCTTTATGAAGCACTCTGAACTTTTGTTTTCTGGTACCAGGGATTGAACTCGGGTCCTTCCACTTGCGAGGCAGGTGGTGGAATCAATGAGCTAAATCCCCGGCCCCACTCTGAACTTTTAAACAAGTCTGAATTGGAAAAGAGTAAGTTCCTTTGTGTTATGACTTTTTTTTTTCCTGGTACAGGAGATGGAACTCAGGTAGCTTGCCAGGCAGGCACTGAGTCACTGAGCTAAATCCCCACCTTATGTTATGACTTTTAAGTTCTAGTTTCATTTCTTTGGAGCTAAGTAAAAGACTGAGATCTAAATATCAGGATTAGCTCCCCATGAGTTCAAGTCCTCCCCCATGTTGACGTCAAGGCCAGAACCATGTGTGGTTTCTCAGCTGCTGCTCCAAGTATTGGTTGATTTTGAAACAGGCTCTCCCTATGTAGCCTAGGAGGGCCTAAAACTCATAATCCTCCAGCCTTGGTGGGGGACTACAGGCATGCACCATGCCTGGCCCCTAGGACAGTTTTGAGGAGGCTGTGAGCTGCTCTCAGCACCTCACACAGCTCATTAAACACCCCCACTTCCTCAGGGGGCACAGGCTGAGTACACAGCCATAATTATTCTGATAAAAAGCTATTCAAATGGGATGCTGCTAATGTTACTGGTACTAAAACTGAAATCTGCCTCCTCTCTCCATTATTTGAGTTCAGATTAGGGTTGGGGTCGGGGGAGCCCAGCACAAATATGAGGCCATGAAAAAATTACAAGATGCCTGTGTCAGCATCCAGGCTGTAGACATACATACACACACTCAAAAGACAGAGACAAAAAAAGGAACAGATTCCAACCTTAAGTTTCATTTAAAAATCCTTCAATATTCTTAAGAATATTGCTGATTATTTGTTGCTAATAACTACAATCCTGAGTTGTAAAAAAGGACACATTATACTCATATACTCCTCCCCTCACAAGCAAAGTGATCAAAATGTCCTTTTAGGGCATTTTCAGAAGAATGCTTTCAAAAAGAGAAGCATGATAGAAGAAACAGCAGACTTGGAGAATGGGAAGAAAAAACATTATTCAAATGCATGTCAGTCCAACATACTCTTCCAGTAAGGTGGTCAGATTTTTCAAATGTGCAAAAAACACTTCCCAATTTTGATCAATAGCAAAACTGGAGGAAACTGCTATCATTGGTAGGAAAAACTCTCCATCTTTTCTGAAACGCACCAAGGTGAAACTCTGAAGGCCAAAGTGAGCAGTGTAACCCCTTGCTCACTGCAGGAGACACGCAGGTGCCCCTCCTTTGCCCACCATGGACACACAGACCACTGGGCACCACGCATGGTGGTGACGTTGCAGCTGGCTTGGAGACACTTTTCCACAACGATGGCAAGTTCTTCACTTTCATGCTTTATTGAAAGTAGAATATGAGTCAAAGACAGGTACGGGTAAGCAGGTTATGTCTCTAAAGAATCACTTTTAGTTCAGAATAGAATGCTTGCTGTCCCTTCTACTGTGATACAAATCCTTTATGGCCCAGTGCATCTGGTATGAAATTCAAGCAAGGAAATATAACAGAGCTTTATTCCCTTCCATGACTATAAATCTCATATGTAAACATGATTTAACGTTACTGCTACTATTTCAATGTTTGCTTGCCCCCCTTTCCTCCGACTACTCGCCTTAAATATAATTTGAAACAATTCCTTCAAGTTTGATGTCCATCAGTGCAATCTGCTTTATTTGACATAAGGCATTTGGGACAGTCACTTTTGAATGGATTTTTGCCTTGTGGAAGAGTCATGTAATGGTTTAATTCTTAAATCCATCTTTTCTTTAATGCCCTAACATGTCAAAATCCTCTTCCCCTCTGGTGATTTCTTAGCAGTCAGCAAGTGTTCAAAGATTAATGTCCAAGTAGACCAGTACCTGAGAAAAAGAAACACATGTGGAGGTACAGTTGTGAACTACACAGTAAGAGCTCATGTATTTCATTTGCCAAGATGCACCACCAACAGGGAATATCCAATGTAATACTGAACACAGCAGCCCCTTGGCACTGAAGGGTAAGAAAAAACTTGGCTGACTCCAGGCCAAGTCACATTTCTGCAGAAAGCCATGTGCTTCCTATATTTGTCTCCACACAAGTTAATCACATTTTATTAATGGTGGCTGTATTTTTATTTTCATTTTTTGGTACCAGGGATCGAACTCACGACCTTGCACTTGTGAGGCAGGGTGGCCATTTTTCATAGACAGTTTGCTTTGCTTTGATCATGTATCAGGGGCTCCTTTATTGTGGTAATACACAGATAATACAGGCACACTGAGAAGACTGTAGTAGTTTTGTCACTTATATACTTTTGGCAAAGAACCCCTGGTATTTTACTCAGATTATTTCTTTCAGAAAAATCACTCCTTGTCATGGACCTCCGGAGTGGTCCACAAAAGAATCAATATGGCCAAGTTAAATCTGTAAAGGTCAAACATCTATAAATGATGGATCAATAGGCATTATTGGTGTGTACAACAATAGTGGCCAAGATGCAGGACAAGGTACCGGCATGTCTCCACCTGAAGTAAAAATCTAAACCCCTGGATTCTAAGTACATTAAGTAAACCTTTTCACTAGACCTGACATAATTCAGTACATTCTTCTACCACTACATCTTATCAGTTACACAACTGGTTTTTTTTCTTTTTTTGTTTTTTGAGACAGGGCCTCACTGTGTAGTCCAGTCTGACCTCAAACTCACAGGAATCCTGTCAAGTCTCTTGAGTGCTGGGATTACAGCCATGTGCCACCAAGCCAGGCACACAAACGGGGTTTGTTCTAAGAGGGACTGATAGGAGGAACTAGAAAAAGGCTAAATGTAAATAAATCTTGAAATGCCAGTAGCTAAGTTCCCAACCTCCTAAGAAATGAAAAAGCGGAAGTTAAATGGACATTTGGCAGAAGAGAGTTCTAACACATGGGCTGCATCTGAGGCCTGAGTGCTGCAAATAATAATGAACAAGCTTGAATAAATTATGCCTTTAGTTAAAATTAATTCCTGCCATGAGGCTGAGATTGGATTAAATTTTAAAATCAAGTTATAGCCTTCACTTTAACAGAAAATTACAGCATGATTCTGACATTCATGAACAAAACATGACAAATGGAACTTACCTTTAAACCCTTCTTCTGGCATACAAACTAGGAAAAGAAAAAAAAAAGAATTCCAAGTTGAAAAGACTGTCACATTAGATATAATAAGATCTCTTCAATGCCTTAAGATGGAAAGTTTAAAATAACTTAACTATCTTCGTCACCTGTAATGATTATTTCTGAACTTATGGGTGACATCAATCTGATGATGATCTTTCTGTGCTTATTTTTAATCAAAGCAACATATATGTACCATCTTAAAAGTCAATTACTGATGGAAAAAGGTGTGTCAACAGGGCCACATTTTGCACCTCTGGGAGTGGCCCTGAGAAAATGATGTGACTGGCTCCTTGGGAGCTGTGTCTCTTCCCCTACTCTTTTTTCTTCTTTGTGGTACCGGGGAGCAAACTTTGTGCTTGCGAGGCAGGCGTGGCGCCACTGAACTAAATCCTTGACCTCGCTCCTCTCTCATTTTCTGTAAGAAGCTACTGTTGACTTTTTCTTCCAACCAAGGTGGTTTTTATTTTCTGACAAAGGTACTTGGGGAGAATGCATTTAAAAAGTGGTAGACAAGTTTGTTTGGTTTTTTTGTTTGTTTTTTGAGGCAGGGTCTATGTAATTCAGGCTGGCCTTAAACTCATGGCAATCCTCCTGTGTCAGCCTCCTGAGTGCTGTGATTACAGGCCTGTATCACCATGCCCAGCCATATGCACTGTTGACTCTTGTAGCAGTTCCTTCTGGTATTTAGCCTCTTTATTTCTACATAATATGCTTATGCTGCTATTTCATAATATTTGACAAGTTCCTTGACGAAAGACCAAAATTCAGCTCCTTTATCACTTCCTAGACCCTGCCTGTCCCATCCCTGACAGGGTGGATGGTTGTTGCTAAGCCTCCATCAGCGTTATTTGCCTGCATTCATACTGCTTGCAGTTGAAACCCTTGGTGTGCTCTGGTTGAACTGCTAGTATGAACTGAGTGTCTCTTTCTACCTATCTCAAGGACTCAGAAGCTGAGGCATTCAGCATCGCTCTCATTCTCCCCAACAGTTCACTATTGTCCCAGGAAGCCGGGCTGGACCAGGCCCTGGCTGCCTGCTGGAGAACATCTGCTCTGGATTCTCTCTTCACCTACTTCCAGGATATCCTGTCTTACACTGGATACATTAGCAGTTCCACTGCCTGTTTCCTTCTGGGTTCACTCTTAAGAGCATAAACTTTTCAATAGAAAAGGCATCAGTTGTGAGGGTAGACTGAAAATCATGTTCTGCAAGGGTCTTATAGACACTGTCTCCTTTACATACCTTCCTGACTCCTGGTCCTAGGAGCTTGGTTTTTATTTTTAGAATTCTCACTCTTTCTCCTGATGTGGGAGACTGAACCCAGGGGGTCTCCCACAAGGCAGGACACGACCACTGAGGTAAACCCTGAACCTTTTTAACTTACCTATTTATTTATTTAGGTACTGGAGATCAAACTCAGGACCCTGTGCTTGTGAGGCAGGCATGGTGCCACTGAGCTAAATCCCCGAGATACTTTTTTTAAGACAGGGTATTGCTAAGTTGCTCTGGCTGGTCTTGAACTTGTGATCCTCCTGCCTCAACCTCCAAGCAGCTGGACTTACAAGTACATGCTACCACACCTGGCAGGATTCTCTTTAGTTTTTCAATGACTATCAGATTCTTTACTTCTTTTGTTTTCTGTTTTGTTTCTTTGAGATGGGGATGGAACCCAGACCCTAGAGTATGTTACCCAAGTGTGCTATCACTGAACCACTTCCTAGCTCCTATGAATTTTTCATTGTTCTCCAACTGGCCCTTCTATATAGGCCCTATTGTTTATTTTGCCATTATATATAGGCCTTTTTTGGGGGGGGTACCAGGGATCAAACTCAAGACCTTGTGCTTGAGAGGCATGGCGCCACTGAGTTAAATTCCTGGGCCTTTACAGGCTGTTTTTAAGCTATCTTATGCTTCCTCCACTACCTTCTTTTCTGTTTATTGACAGACATCTCTTGACTCCATGCTATCAGTGCTGTCTGGTGATCCTGGCTGCTACTTCCACCTACATAATTCTGAGCTACTAAAAGGGTATCTGAAAGATCTGTTCAGCAGGCACTGGTGGGCATCACTAATGGGTAGACTAACCATCTTTTTAAAAGCATATATTTGTAGGTGATTTTCTTGAATTGGCCCATTTCCTGGAGAGGAATCCCATTCCCTCCTGTGCGGGAGGAAAGACATGGGCTGTAGGCACCTGAACAGAGGGCTGGAAACTATCTCCTGCAAGCAATGGGACAGGCTTATTCCCACTTTCTAAATTACCTTCTACAAAGTGCTGACACACACACACTCTTAGCTGCCCATATGCGGCATAGGTGGGGAAGGGTGGTGATGTGGATGTAGGGGGAGGGAGTTGCCTTAACTGCTTCTCATAGATTTCCAACCCAATTTCCTGTTTTTGGGAGTTCCACCTCATTCCCACACCCAGAGGCATCCTGGGTGTCTGTCTGGGAGCTGCAATCTGAATTAGCTTTGCATCTTATGGATTTCTTCACTCTGCTGGTTAACATTCACTTTAATTTCCTCAGGTTAACTAATTCCTATCTTTCTCTCTGTTTTCTATTTTCCAAAATTGTTTGTATCTTTCCCCCTTTCTAAAAAAATTTAAGACAAATGTACGCTTCCATCTTAACAGCATGCAGAAGGTATTTGTTCAGTTAAAAAAGTAAAAGCACTTTACACTATGGCCTCAACATCTACAATCCCACCTCCTTCTAACAACAAACTCCCACAGTGAGTTTATCTTTACCTTGCATGACATCATCCATTGCAGCATAATCTGCAATTGGTTCATCAGCCTAGGAAACAAACAGAAATGGTTCAGACCAACTAGAGGATGGGAGCTACAGAAGAGTGGCCCAGCTACTCATCACACTGAAGTATGGCCCATGATATTGGTACAAAACACACAGGAACCCTATCCAGTAGAGAACTCAGTTTGAGCCACAGCCAGTGATAGATGTATTCGTGGATACCCAACTATGGGTCAGACTCACCTCAAAGAAAATGTGGAGGAGCAGAGGCACTATTTTCTGTCTTCTAAAGATACCTTTAGGTGTGGAAATGTCTAAATGTCTACATGGCCTGAGGTTATAAAAGCTGCTTTGATCATCATGAGTTAAGATGCTAGTGGCCACACTGAGAAGTAGAAAAAGTAATACACAGCTCTTCTCAAAATACTAATTCGGTTACAATTACACTTTTGACCCTCTTCACCATCAAGAACCAAACACCCAATTCGTTTTAGAGTTGAGTCTAAGTCTGGGCTTAAACTGAGATACTGTCCATCTGCAGTGTAAACCCTTTAGTAATATGGGCTCTTCCTGGGAGTCTAGGCAGGAGCATTAGGGTTCAGCAACTCCACAGGTTGTCAACACCACTGCACAGATCCTACAGTTCCAGGAAAAGTAAAAGGTAAACAAAGGCAAGAGGTGAATGTGGGATAGTAGTGTGTGTACATCATGGGGGGGGGGGGGTATGGGTCAATCTGTGCCATGACCTCACTTTGAATCTAGAATTTGGGAAACAGATTTCACAGTTCAGAAATTGAAAAACTACACTACTGCATTATGCAGTATTGTTTGGCACAGTGAGGGTCCTTCTGGCCACCAAGAAACAAAGTGGGCAAAGCAAGCAACAAGATGGTACTGAAAGGAGGATCAGGCTAACAGCCCCTACTTTCTAAAATATCTTCAACATCCAGTAAATCAAAAGCCTATTACCATATCATGGACAAGAATCACACTAAACTGTCAGAATTCTGATTTTGTGATAGAACCTTGTGTCTTGTGTATGTGTCTCAGCCTGACTGGCTGAGCAACCCTAGATCAAAATCTGAAACTTCCTGAGCTTTTAATAAGATGTTACATGTGAAAAGTTCCATACTGACCTGATGTGACACTTACAATCAGAACACGAATGCACTAAAAATATTGTATAAAATTACTTCCAAGCTATGTGCATAATGAGTATATATGAAACTCAAGAATTTTGTGTTAAGACTTGGGTCCTATCCCCCAAACATCTCATTATGTATATGCAAATATTTCAAAATCTGGAAAAATTTGAAATTCAAAACACTTCTAGTCCCAAGCATTTCAGGTAAGGCATAAAACCTGCACTCCTGAGCCTAGAGGAAAAGAGAGGCTACTCTCATAGAGCTACTATGGCATTCCACTCATCCAGAAGTTATGCGAAAGGTTAGGAAGAAGATGAATGTAAAACCCCCGTTTATTTTTAATTGCAGTTTAGGGACTGGATCCAGGGCCCTTTCACACACTAGGCAGGCATTCTACCACTGAGCTACATCCCCAGCCCTTTTTATTTTGAGATGAGGTCTTGACAAGTCACCAAGTTGCCTAGGTTAGGCTACAACTTGAAATCCTTCTGCCTAAGCCTCTGAAGTATTTGGGATTATATGCAAGGGCCACCATGCCTGCTAGAACTATTACTTTTCATAAATATTATGAAAACCCCTACTGTCTTCACTGAAACTTTCTTAATCCTGATTTTAAAGTATAAGTCAGTTACTTATCCACACTGATCACATACTCATTTTGAGTGTGAGGGGCAGCATTTCGAAGTAAGTTCAAGGCATCTGTGTCATTTTTTTAAGGACAGACCTCTCAGCTAGGCATGGGTTGGGGGGGGGGGGCTTGTGAACAGAGACCAGGCTACCCACTTGGCCCAGGAAAACCCCCAGTGACTGCTCCCAGGGCCAACACTCAACCTACAATCTCAGAGAGACCCAAGCATCCTGACCTCCGCCTGAAGGGAAAGAAGAATGAAACACATCTGTATCTGGAAGAGATGGGCCCTGTCACAGAGATTCAACAAGAAGAAATGTGGTGTGAGTCTCCCAGCTGCTGAAGGGCTTCCACCATGGCCTGCCCCTTGAGAACAGGAACAGCACCACTACAACCATCTACCACCTCAGGGTTTGAGCAGAAGCCTTCACTTCATCTCCTTATGGTGTGGACAGTGGCTGACATTGTGTCACAGTAGCTTACTATGAAAACCAGGAGAAAGCCCCAAAGTGTCTTCACTTCTAAGTCTCTTGAGGCTCAGGTAGAGTTGGGGCATCCCAGGGGCAATAAGGCTCATAGTGGTGGCTTACTGCAGCCTGTGTGGAGGCCCCAGCATCCTTTAACCACTATTTCACATCATTAAAACCTAGAGTTCCTGAGCTAGGGAGCTGTTACTTACCTTTAATAAAATGACAGATTCAGGTATGACGCCAAGGGTACCAAGGGTGGCACAGTCATCGCTTAAAATCTTTCCATCAATTGATAAATTCTGGTCAAAAGGAGCAACTGAAAACGCATGCATGATCTGTGCCAATTTAAAACAAAAAAACAAAAGTCTGTATAAAGCAAATTACTGAGACCTATACCCTATCTAAACAAATAAAGCATGGATTCTAAAAATTACAGGCAAAAAGGCTTCAGAGTACAAAAGACGGGTCTTTGCAGTCAGCCCACTTGTTACATTCCTACTGAGCCTATAATCCCTGACAGAGCCAGAACACCCTTAGGAGGCTGCTGCAGAACAGAAATAATTGTACACACAGATCCTTTTGTTCTGTACCTTACCACCACCCTAGAGCTGGGGGCGGGGAGCCAAAGGCGGGAGGCAAAAACAGAGCTGGGCCTCTGGTTCACTGCTGCTCCAAACTCTGGCTGTAAGGCCTGGGGCACCCCACCACTCCCAGGCTCCACATTCTTTCACAGACAAGTCTAAACATCCCTAAATTACCCTAACTTAACCTCTTCAGACTTTTCTCCCTTCTGTGTTTACTCCTTTAGCAAAGGATTTGGACTATGTCTGTAATTCAGTCCTTATGACTGTAATATTCTTAGACTGAATCTTGACTCTAGGAACCACAATAATAATTTCTTGAGGGTTGGGGCCAGGTCCAGCATCCTGGCAAAGTGTTAAATATACTCCAAAGAACTGTTATGGATAGTACTTTAATGCCTTTTGGAAATCAGAAAAAAAGGTTTACATTTGTCATTTCTGGATAGTAATTACCTCTGGAGTGCAATAAAGACTTGATGTCAGAAAGGCAAACACAGGTACCTTCTACAAACACCTTTTACAAACACAGAAAGGCAAACAGAGGTACCAAACACAGGTACTGTTTTAATTCCAAACTGACAGGACCAATTCAGGAACATTCATTCTATTTTGCTTTATAATTCAGTGACATATTCATCAGATATGCCGTATCACATGTATCTTAATTACACCGACATCCACGATGCATGAGAAGACCATTCCACTTTTCTCTGCCTTTTATTCCTTGTGTGTGGAAAGAAAATGAGTCCAGCAAATCAGCTCTGAACTGACAGTGTGTAACAGAGCCTGCTGGGCTGCAGAAGTAGTGACCAGGAACGTAATTTTACTAATGGCACAAAGGTAAGAAAGGACAAGGAAAACAACAACAGAATCTTATCTGGACTTCTCAGAAAGACATTAGCCTCTGATCAGTAAGAAGTGACTGCATAGAGATCTGTGGCTAACAATGCCAATGTCACTGGCATCATCAATGAACTTCATGAAGCAATATGCCTGTTCCTCACATGGAAGATGTACTGGCAGGTCAGCTCCACCAAAACCAGACCAGGACAAAAACAGCATCAAGCAGAAGCATCCAGCCCTAGGCTAGCAAATGGGAGCTGTGAAGACACAAGCTGAACTATAGGAGATGTGTGATGCTAACCTATTGAGGGGAATGTCACAGCCTCTTGAATGAACAATACTTTCTTGCTCCCCTAAATGCTCAGTCTTAAGAGTCCTTGAAGAGATTGGATAAACACCAAATACAGCAGTTCTAGACCTGAGCACCATGGGTGGAAGGGCTGACATTCACGCTTTTCACTGAGCACTAATTAAGCATTTATTAAGAAGTGACCATGTGGGGGCCGGGGATTTAGCTCAGCTCAGTGGTTTTGCCACCTGCTGTGCAAGCACAAGGACCTGAGTTCGATCCCTGGTACAAAAAAAAAAAAAAAAAAAAAAGGTGACCATGTGTCAAGTACTGTGCTAGATTCTGGAATTATCAACCTGAACAATCCCACCCTGCAAGGGTTCACAGGAGGGAGGGTAGGACAAAGTCATGGAGATGGTGGCAGAAGGTGTGCACAAGGTCTGGGGAGTACAGAGGAAAGGAGTCGCTTCTATGACCTCAGCTAAGAGAGCTGTCATAGAAGAGGTTCCATGACTGATGAGCAAGGGCTTTCAGGTAGGTACAAAGAGGCATTTCAATCTTGGAACTGCCAGTGATGGAGGCCCACAGTGCAGTAATTCACAAACTGTAAGAGCTTCAGTGTGATTAACATGAATGATACAGGGCTGCTCAAGGAGTAGGTACAGCATTACTGACCTATATAGTGGAACAGGAGCAGTGAAAACCCTGCTGTTACCATAACAGCTCTAGCTGCTGGCTATGGCAGGTTGGGCTGAGCAAAGGAAGAGTATTAAATCTCGGCACCAAAATGGCCCCTTCCTAAAATAAGCTACAGTACCACCAACTGCAAATTTATCTTTTGGAAAGTAATAATGCAATTCAGGACTGGTCATAATTAAACGCTGTGCATTTTTGGAGAAAAGGAATAAATGGGTTAAACTTCATTTACTTTATGCCATCACAGAGTTGGTTAACAATTACAGAAAGCAAGTTTCTTATGGCTTCAAGTAATTTTATGTGGTGAATATGTCCAGAATCCAGCATTTACACTTTTCCAAAGGCTGTCATCCCATTAACTTCGAAGTATAGTGGCCTCAAAGGAAAGGCTCCAACATATTTAAAAAAAAAAAAAAAAGGAGAAGATCACACCCTTTTCAAACAAACTCCCACCTCCAAGGATCACACACATGCCCAGCACAAACTCCCATGCTATCCAGGCTGCCAGGCAAAAGGGTCAGATCTAAGTGAAGCTTTAAAAGCTGCACTACTGAGCACCAAGGGGAAAATTACATTCCACTGCCCTTTCTTTCATCCTGTTTAATTCACAGTGGTCCTGGCAGGAAGGCTGGGAGATGAGATGACAGAAATGGCAAAGGAAGAGCCAAGAAAAGCACATCTGGGGGTTTCTGCTGAACAACTCCTGTCTTCTGGGAGCTCATCCATGCAGGTAACATGCTCCCAAATGGAGAGGTTTTTCTCTTGGCCTCTGATTTATCCTTCAAAAATAGTATCCCATAATAAAAGCAGCAGAGGCTTTTTAAATGTCCTTACCCACAGGGGCTCTTTTTGTAATTTAAAGGTTTTGAATGTTCGAGGTTTTACCACTGACAGGCAGAAAGCCACTGGTGGAAACAAGCCTTCTTAGATGTAAAGGGTACAATAACAGAGAAAAGATACTGTGCCAATATTTTCAGAACAGTGGGTTCAACCAAGGGAAATACTGTTCTCAGGACAATGTGGCACACATAACACCCTCAAAGGCACACTGTACTTTTGCCTCAATTACAATGATAAATATCAGCAACAAGAAAAATGCATAAGTAGTAACCATGACACAAAAAAGGAGCAGAGAGGAGAATTTGGTCAACTTTTTGGACAGTCAGCAGTGACTAAAACAGACTGGCGACATCTTTTGCCTAAGTTTTGAGATATGCCAATGAGATGCTTGATTACAGTGCTTTAGGTCTGATACCAAGAAGTGAAAATATATAAATCATCTTCATAATGTCCGCATTACAATCATGAAATTGATTTGCAAGTTATGCAGAATGGAGGGATCAAAACTGAACCTCTATTAGCAATGTGGAAATATCTCACAGCATAAAGAATGGTAAAGGTATGCTAAAATGTTCCCAAATAGGCTTATCTGCCACCAAAAATATTACGGGGCTCATCCAAGTAAATAGGCTTCCAAGGGCCTGGGTTTTTTGTTTTTTTGTTTTTTGGGGATTGAACTCGGGTCCTTGCACTTGCACAGCAGGCGGCAAAACCACTGAGCTAAATCCCCGGCCCAAGGGCCTGGTTTTTAATTTCCATAAATTTCACTGCAGATCTTGGTAATGAGTTCAAATTTTAGGTGGACAAAGAAAAATTATACAGCACCAAATAAGAGACCAATTATCCTCGAACTACCTTGACATGTGACAAATTAAATGGTTCTCAATGTTTCTCATTAGAAAAGCTACTCAACATGCTCAAGGTTTCATAATCCAAAAATCACTTTCATCTTCATAGAAATGCTCCTATTTTGAAACCAAGTCTTTTTAAAGAAAGAGTTATTTTAATTTGGGGGCCCTGTGAATATAATTCTAAAATCAAAAGAGCCCTCTCTCAATAGCATAATATTATGCACAGATAGATGTTTAAAAGGTCAGGCTGGGAGAAAACAGATACAGAAATAAATACAGGCAGAAAGCAAGAATTCATTCAGGCTCTCCTAAGTCCTGAGCAGATGTGAACAAATGTTGGTTTTCCTCACCTGAATTTTCAATTCTTTTAATGTTTGATTAGCAGAAACGAGAAGTGCTTTCTCACCGCGAACTTTTCTATGTCGCATACTCCGGCGAATGACTTGTTTTTGATAGGCTATATAATTTTGATGGGATATCTTTTGCCGCTTTGTTCCTCCATTGCTCTACAATAAAGATCCAAAACAAAGAAAACTCTGAAACTATCCACAATGTGACCCTTGCACTTTGACCTTAATTATTCAATGTAAACAATGAAATTCTACGGTTTCTTAGAAGGCTCACATCTACCTGAATAAAGAAAGGGATGAGTGAAATACACCTCTAAATTCATGCAACCAGTTTAGATGGTTGTTACATTAACCATTTGTAAGCAAAATAAGACAAGCACAACTCTATGAGGCTGAAGCAGGAGATTCCTAAATTCGAGTCCAGGATGGGCCAGTGAGCAAGATCCTGTCTCAAAATAAAATGGGTTAGGGATGTAGCTCAGTTGCACAGTATTTGACTAGCATGCACATGGCCCTTGGTTTAACTACCATTACGAAAGACAGACAGACAGACAGAAAGAAAGAAAGAAGAGAGAGAGAAAAGAGAAAGGAAAAGAGAAAAGAAAGCTTGTGACATTCAACCCAAAGACACAATAAAGTGAAATTTTATAATTAATAAACTTAGTTCATGAGTAATCTGAATTCTAATTTGTTTACATATTTTTACTATTTGAGAATGACAAGTATGAACTGTTGAGATTTTTTTGTTTTTTGAGACAGGATCTTGGTTGTGTAGTCCAGGCTGGTCTTGAAGAGGCCAGTCTGGGCTCCATAGTGAGTTCAAGGCCAGAGTGAATTACTGAGACTCTGTACCAAAAAAAACCCAAAAATTGCCTCTTGTCATACTAGTGAAATATACACTTTCACCTAAGGAATACTCTTGCAAAAAACGTTAGAACTGAATGTAATCAAACACTTAGCCTCAACTTCCAATTTTTAGAAACTGGAACATAGAGCACTGGGCAAGAGAGTTAAGAATGCATTATATGAGGAGGAAATCAGCTGAATCCAGAACATGGAATAATCTACAAGAAATCAAACTGTTCTCCAAGTCAATCTCTAGGAGTGACAGGTTAGGGGACAAATGTCCTTCTAGAACACTCTTGTGAGAGGTTGACAGTCAAGATTCTTCTTCTAACCAGGACAGAGAATGAAAACAGGATTTGAAAAATAAAATCTTCTTTGCCTTAATTAAATCTAGATGAAGTAACTCCAAGGCCTCCTTCTGGTTCCCACACTTGTCACTGAGTGTCAGCGTGATGAGCAGAGTGGTTCAGAGTCACCGTGGATGCAAATGCCCCAAGCTCATTAGCAGTAGAGCTCCACACAAGTTTGCACAATAGCTGACAGGACGCAGACACAAAAGCACATTGGTTTGGGAGTTGTTCCTTGGTAAGGCTCTGCCCCAGTTTACATAGTTGTGAGGCTGATTCATAAGAAATTGTTAACTGAGTTAAAAAAAATTTTTTTAATTGATTATTTTTCTCAAATCTTAACTGCTAAAAAGAAAAGGTCAACTTGAACCCACATTCTGCAATTGGGAATAAAAAGGAAAAATATCTAGAGTGATGTAATTTTATTTTAGAAGTATAAAATACAACCGAAAACCAAAGCCCTAAACATCAAGGAAGATAATTTTTAAAGACCGATTCTAAATGTGTTTAAAGGCTTTTCCTGGAATTATTCTCCATTAAACCCACTGAATTTAAATCCAACTTAACTGATAAAAACCAGCCCACTGGTTTTAGAGAGATTCCAATTACCTAAGTGATATCAAATACCGAGTGTATTATTAACCTAAATTTTAGATAACATCAAAAGAAGTGGGTTGATCTAGCTGAGGAGAGGGAAAGGGATTTGTTCAACTCCATTAAGGACAAGCAGAAATGCATCATTTTGTATTACAGGGATTTACAACAGCAATTACAGGAGCTGTTGTTTATGTTCTGAGAACTCTGACATATTATGAAGAAAAGGGTGAGAGAGGAGGGTAACATTCTGAAGAAGCATGGTGCTCTTCAGGGACTATCTACTCTTCTACACAAAGAAGGTTAGATGAGATATTTTGGGGGGGGAACCAAAAATATTTAAAACATCCTAGAGTTTATAACATCCAAATAAGGGCAGGGTAGAGAAAGCAAAATTATAAAGTAAAAAATATAATTGCAGCATAAAAAGCAACATTCCCCAACATTCTCTGTCATATTTATAAATGTGAAAACTGTTGTCATCCACAACTGAAGAGAATAATTCCACATCCATTATAAAAACATGGCTGTGGTTATGGTAACGACGAATAAAACCAGACATTCAAAACAATTATCCTTTCAAAATGTAAAGGTCTTTAGGGGGGGCGTTGGGCAAGGGGGAATTCTGGGGATTGAACCCAGGGCCACATACATGCTAAGCACGCATTTTACCTCTGAGCAACATCCACAGTTCCTGTAAGGCATAAGAGCTCCTTCTAGGGGGTGGGAAGGTGGGTTTTGAGACATGATCTCACTATGTAGCCCAGGCTGGCCTGGAACTCCAAGTAATCCTCCTGCCTAAGTGCTGGAATTACAGGTGTGCACCACCACGCCCAGTTATTTTCTAAAGAACTCTGAAAACTGGAAAAGCACAGCTTGAAAGAAACGAGAGAGAGTAAAAACCATATGGAGCTTAACCAAATTTAACAAAGAATGGAGAATAAATTAGTAATAATTAGCAATAAAAGATGAGAAAAAAGAGGTGTGTGATTCACAGCTGACTTTTAAAACACACTATCAGTTGGGCCTGGTGGTACACAGCTGTAATCCCAGCACTCTGCAAGCTGAGGCAGGATTGCAGTCCAATCTGGGCTACATAATGAGTTCAAGGCCACCCTGAACTACACAGTGAGACGGGCCTTAAAAAAAAAACGCCATGATATCGGGCCAGGGATTTAGCTCAGTGGCACCACACCTGCCTCGAAAGTGCAAGGTTCTGAGTTTGATCCCCAGTAACAACAACAAAAACCCACCATGCTATCAAGTGACAGTAATTAAATCATTATGGCACTGTGAGCCAAGATGAGGAAGTTATTTTCATCAAAAATGGGTATGCAATCCTGTGTGTGAACGCCTAGTATTCCTAAAATATCAACTAAAAAATGCAAATAACCTTCTTTGAAATACATAGTTTGGAATATGGCTTATATAGAGATGGGGACATAAAAACAAAGCAGCAACAGGTTCAAGGGCAGCAAAGCTGTGCCTGCAGACTCCTATGAGAGACACGTAGAGTGGCAAGTGTGGTGGCTACATGCCTGTAATCACAGGAGGCTGAGGCAGGACAAGCACTTTGAGTTCTAGCCCACCCTGGATTACATAGTTAATTCAAAACCAGCCTGAATTACAGTATGCAGTGAGGTCCTGTCTCATAAAACCAAAGAGACATAATAGAATATTTTTTCACCTCAGGGAAAACATGCAGACATCCCTTAACACAGTACAAGACTGCCCACCAAGACTGAAAAATCTACATTTGTACAGAATGCATAGATTCGGCTGGAGTTTCAGGCAAGGGCTCACCTGGTTTGACCAAATCAATTTCAAGTTTGGTAGGACAACTTGAACCCAAGTGAATGATAACCGCCAGCAGACTGGTGCATAAAAGTGCTCAGTTTTGATCTTTTACAGGTGTTCTAAGGTTATTTTAAGAAATTCCAACACACAGAAAACAAATGTTCACATATTCCTTTAGTGCAATTGGGAAACTACAAGGAACATTTATTTACCTTAGGAAGGCCAAGGGTCATGACTTTCTTAATGCTGAAAATGAAGTAAGGGTGCAAGGGAGTACAGACAGGTTAACAAGCACAGATATGTCTGCTCAAGCTGGGGATTTAGCTCAGTGGTTCTGCTGCCTGCCTTGAAAGCTCAAGGACCCGAGTTCAATCCCTGGTACCAAAAAAAAAAAAAAAAAGGCTATGTATATTTTGGGGCTGGGGATTTGGCTCAGTGGTTTCGTCGCCTGCTGTGCAAGTGCAAGGACCCAAGTTCGATCCCTGGTAACAAAAAAAAAAAAAAGGCTCAGATATGTCTGCTCAGTAACAGACACACCAGATGGCCATCCTGACACTTTTCCAGGAAGAATGCTAACCATAATCTGTCTACCTTACTGTAGGGATAAGAAAGATATTTCAGGGCCAGGGATTTAGCTCAGTGGTTTCGGTGCCTGCCTCGCAAGCACAAGGTCCTGAGTTCGATCCTCAGTACAAAAAAAAAAAAGAAAGGTATTTCACCCATGAGAAGCCAAACTATGAATTTAAAATATCTAAAGGATATGTCAGGAACACAATGTCTGACTTTCTGAGATGCTGAGGCATAGCTATACCATAGACTATTGAAACACAGTCTCACCCTATCTCCTGTTTTCAGGACAATTTTCTTTGGGAGGGGGTAGAAAATTTTAACAGCAAACAGTCAATTTTAATAGAAAATGTAAAGTTGATATAAAGAAAAAGACTAACACATCAGCTGATCTGGTCATTTAACACCACAGAGAGACAACAGTCTCTTCTATATACTCCAATACTAAGGCTACCATTTATTTTGTAATGCCAGAATGTGAGTTGAATAAATTTCTTCATATGTAAAGATTCTATGATTTTAAAATATAGCAAGATATGACTTATTTTACTGTTCTTTTTCTGTAAATTTTCTTACAGTGAATTTTAGCAATTCTTAGAAAAAAGTAGAAGAAATCTATTAATTCTGGAGGAAATATGGTCTGTGGCTTTTCATGAGGAATCGGGAGAGCTGTAGCATGTCACCGAAACTAAGGTTGGAAAAAGGAAAAGCAAGAGGAGCAGAGAAGCAACAGCCCACAGAGGGCACAGAGATGTGCACAGGCCTGGAGGGAGGTACCACAAAAGGATGAATAATCACACACTCCTGGTTCTGAATAAAAAGCAGCTTCCACACATACTTGATTAAAATCTGGATCTTTTTCTCCATCTGGTTTAGCTTCTTCCTTGTCTTCCTCTGTCTCAGAACTGCTCACATTCAGCTCCGGAGCTGAATCCTTCATCACCTGAATGTGCCAGGACCAGAAAGAGAACCAGGTCAGGGTCAGCACCCAGGAAGGTGGGCTACTGGGAGGCACAAACTTGTGGCTTGCAGCCCGGGGATTTAGCTCAGTGGTTCTGCTGCCTGCCTTGCAAGCGCAAGGATCCGAGTTCAATCCCTGGTACCAAAAAAAAAAAAAAAACAACCTGTGGCTTGCAACCTGTGTGAAGAAGTCACCTTTCTCATGGGGAAATGACAGGTGGGTAGGGTGGACCAAGAATCCTATGGTGTGTTCTTTATTCTTTTCACATGTTAGTTTAGCCCTGTAACTACTTGTGTGTTCAGTTAATACATTCATCATGAATGTAAGAGGTCTCTGACGAGCAAGTATTATAAGGTTTGTACAATGACATTCTGTTGCAGAAATTCAAAGGCACTCTACACCTTGTCAAGCCTTTTCAATCAAGCCCTAAAACTGCTCAGGTGATGGGTGTCACAGCTTCTTAAATGAGAAATGAAAGCTGGGCACAGTGGTGCAGGCCTGTGATCCCAGCTAGTATGGAGGCTAAAGCAAGATCTCAAACTCAAGACCAATCTGGGCAACGTACCAAGACTCTGGCACAAAATTTTTAAAATTAAAAGGGCTGGGGATGTAGGTCAGAGGTATAGCACTTGCTTTTCAAGCATTAAGCACTGGCTTGATACCTCCACATTGCAAAAAAAAAAAAAAAAAAGAAAGAAAAGAGAAATGAACAATGAAGGAATGTTTTCCTGTACTATTGTGCGGTACTGATGTTAAATTAAAAATAATGAAACATCAGCTAAAGTGGATACTATTTCATACGAGATACCACTGAATACCTGTACTAAAAGGTGTGAAAGATTTAAGGAAACTTTAGGGGAAAGACACTTGTATTCAATAACTTCTCTTTTTCTCACCAAATTAGGAGACAGAGGCCTATAGTGCCACCGAACTCTAGATGCCTACAGGATAATTTTAACTTACCTTTCCAAAATTGATAACCAGCATCAAATAGAATGTATTCTATTTTGTTTTTAAGCCCCAAAACCCTGTGGTTCATGAGACGTCCAGAGATCCACATCCAGATCTCTTCAATAGCCAACACTAATACAGTGAAGATATCCTAGGTTCTGATCTGTTTCATCTACCCTTGCAGATCAATGCACAAGGCTCTCAACTGTCCTTTTTTTCTTTCTTTTTTTTTTTTTTGGTACCGGGAATTGACCTCGGGGCCTTTTGCTTTCAAGGCAGGGGCCAGAACCACTGAGCTAAATCCCTGGCCTAAACTGTCCTTTCTTAGGCCTGTAATTATTGCCTCGGCAATTCCAGGCTCAATGGTAAGTCACCACTCCACTTCCAACGTTGGAACTCAAGGCAAGTCCTCTCCACTGAGCTACATCTGTAGTCACCCCTACCAAACTTTTGTTTCTGTCCAGTCTAGCTATGTTTCCCAGGATGGTCTTAAAGCCCTGGGCTTAGGATCCTCCTGCCTCAGCCACTCAAGTGGCTGGAACCACAGGTCCATTTCACCACACCTGGCCAGGGTGACTTTTCTGTGATTCTTTCTATGCTGCTTGAGCACATTAGGCTTACCTCTTTGGCCTTTGTTTCATGGAATACTTGTCCCAGGCTTCGTCCCTGAGTGCTCAGATAATCTGCTCCTCTATGATGACCTCCCTTTCTACTCCCTCTCTGGCACTGCAACCTTCACTTCCATCAGCCTCTCGCTCTACCCTGCTAGATGTGCTTCACATACTTGTACCCGTGTGAAATCACTGTACAAGTGGATGAGCTCCGTCTGTCATGTCCATCACTGTAACCCCAGCATCAAGACCATTCTTGGCCCACAGCTGACATTCAGAAGTACACATCAAATCAAAGACAGGCCAAATTTACACAGATCATATAACTATTCACTTTCAACTGTCCAATTCTAAATCTAAGAAAACAAAACTTCAGTCCCAAGCAGTCCAGTGAAAATACAACAGCAAGTCAAATATCAAGAGCAATCATTCCTAGCCAGGGCCACAAGGGGGACCAGTACCTTTTTATTGTCTACCACTTTGTGAACATAGATGGTGGCCTGAGTGTACTCCCGCAGGTCCCTCTGCTGCTGGCACAGCAGGCCTTCTCTGCACTCTGGACAGAGCTCTAAAAAATAAAGCACAAGGGGCTGAGGAATCACTGTCGAAGAACTAAAGGTGGAAAAACATATATCAAAGTCACAAGTGCACATTCATTGAGCTATTACATTAACTGTCTTATTCCTGTGTGCAAATGATAACTATGAAGAGATTCATTCACTGTGCAAATGCTATATGGCAGTTCCTCCCTCGGGAGCCCGGGCTGCCAAGAGATGATTTTTTTTTTTTCAGTGCTACAGGATGAACCCAGGGCCTTAACCACAGGCTCTATTACATATGAGCCCCAGCCTCATGAGCTTTAATTTTAAGCAAAAAAATATATAATATTGACATACTCTTTCCTCCCCCAGCTTAAATGTCAACTTTTAACTACAGAAGCCAGATACAATATTAAAACTTACTAGGTTCAGAAATATACTGTGTTTCTGAAGGGTTTACATCTCCTACTTCAATTCTTGTGATTTTGATTATATGATCCACAACAAACAGCTTTTGTATCATCTGCCACTCGCTGGGCCATATCAGAGCTATACTGTGCAAGAAAACACAACATGCCTTAAGACACAGGGAAATTAAGAACACTAATTAATCCATGAGCACCCCAAACCAAAACAGTAAATGACAATATTCAATGGAAAGATACTGGAGGGGACATCAGCATGAACAAGGACTTTTTCATACAAAGGAATGTTAGAGCAGTAGTTAAAAATAAGGGATAGTTAAATAAATTGGCCTGATTAAATACAAAAATATAAGTTGATAATAAAATAAGTTAGCTGGAAGATAAATACAACATAACGCCATTTATATAAAGTTTTAGTATACACATTATTGTGTGTTTCTTTTTAAAGGACTGTTTTCTGAGGCTGATAATCCTCAAATTCAGGACAGTGGTTAATTCGAGAGAAACAGAGGAGCTGGCCATGGTGGCGCACGTCTGTAATCCCACTTGGGAGGCTGAGGCAGGACTGCTGCGCATTCCAGCCTGTGCCACACAGTTGAGTTCAAGGCCAGCCTGAAGTAATAGCAAGACCCTGTCTCAAAATAAACAGAGGGAGAGAAAGGTAAGAGTGGATGGGAAGATAAAGTATTCAGGAGCCTTCAATTAATTTGAATTCTGTCACCGTTAAAAAAAACTGGTGGCACACCTTTACTTGTTTATTAGAGATCTTTTCTGAATGTACAGCATTCACAATAACACCAAAAGGAAGAACGGAAAGAGGGGAATGAGGGATGGCCAAGAGCTGGGCAAAAAATCTAGAAGAACA
Organism: Heterocephalus glaber; assembly: GCF_053883595.1. Taxonomy (NCBI): domain Eukaryota; kingdom Metazoa; phylum Chordata; class Mammalia; order Rodentia; family Bathyergidae; genus Heterocephalus; species Heterocephalus glaber. The sequence continues at coordinate 19,730,981 of NW_028258302.1, read as the reverse complement.
TTTATGTTAACTGTTGTTTCTTTAAATGATCTTAATGTTTTGAAATATGAATGATAAACCCTCATTGAGCTTGGTCCAAAGGGAAATTATTTCCTTTTAAGCACCGGCGATTAAACCCAGGGCTCCACACATTCCGGGCAAGTAATCTACGCCCCTGAACTACACCTCCAGCCTGGTAATATCTATGTCTCTACTTTTTTCCTCCACGTCTTTCTAGCAATGTTGGAGGCAAAAAAAAAAGAATACTTCGGGCCGGGGATTTAACTCAGTGGTTTTGCCGCCTGCTGCACAAGCGCAAGGACCCAAGTTCAATCCCTGGTACCAAAAAAAAAAAAAAGAATACTTCTACAGTTGCTTTAATATTATTTTAAAAGATCTTTTGTTGTTTTCCACTTCCATAAACTGTTCCTCTTGTTGCTTTTGCTGCCTTCCTCTGCCACCCTGCCTTGGAGCCAGCTGATTATGGACTGAAACCTCTACAAACTAAGGCAAATAAACCCCTTCCCCTCTAAAAAACAAATAAATAAATAAAATTATTTTACATGAGGGCGAGGGATTTAGCTCAGTGGTTCTGGCGCCTGCCTCACAAGCGCAAGGTCCAGAATTTGATCCCCAGTACCAAAAAAAACTTATTTTACATGATAAAAATGGCAACATTGAGGGTAAGGTTCAGAGGAGTCATTCTGGAAAGACTTGAGGGTTGGAATGAAATTTCAAGACCTTAGAATTCCAGATGACTGGCTCAATATCTCTCTCTTGCTCTTTATTTTCTAAGGCTTGGCAGATCCAGAAAAAAACAACTATAACCAAGACTATGTTGATTATGTGATTCTGGAACAGAGAGGTCTGCCTATAGACATGATGCTGTCCACCAGTGGGCTGAGAAGAGAAAGGGGGCTGAGTCTGGTCAATATGAATGACAAGGAATGAGCATCAAAGTCTCATCCCTTGTCTGCAGAAGCTGTCTGTTAAAGATAAGTACTCACTCTAGTAGAGCACACAAAAGGGAAAAAAAGCTCCTGATCTAGTGAATGACTACATTCTTAGAATGGACTGCTTATATTGGGGGGTGGGGGGCTCTTCTGAGCATATCTTATCATTAGAAACAGAAAATCACACGAAACTCACAGTTTAGAATCTTCTTTGGTCATGGAAGCAAATGTAAACATAAGTCCCCCATGGGGACACAGAAGGGCGCTATTTCCAACCGATGACACAGGACTACATCTTGTAGGTTTTCTGTGCACATGAGACAAAGATAAATATACCTCACTATTGAAGAAGGGAAGACTTTTAAAATAATTATTTAAAAATTAGAGATATGGATAAAGGGATATTAGTAATTAAATTCTTCTGGGAATTATTTGTTTAGCTTGATAGAAAAGAAAGCTTTCAGTGACTGCTAGTTAAGATAACCAAGAGGAGGGGGTCAGGCATGTAGCTCAGTGGCACCGTGCCTGCCTGGCAAGCACAAGGTCCTGAGTTCAATCCCCATTACCAGAAAGAAAAAAAAGATAACAAAGAAGAATGCTACAAACAAAATCCATGAATTCTTAGAAAAAACTAAAGTCAGCCCCCAAAATAAGAAATTTCTCGTTTCTACCTAACAAATTTCCGCCATTCTTCTACAAAGAACTGAGACACGATATAGAGGACATCTGTATCCTGGAATATAAAAAAATCACAAAAAGGAACACATTAATTGTCTCCATAATTAACACACACTCCCTATGATATATGAGGTTTTCCTCAGTCAAATCTTGTAATCAATGGAAATAGAGCACTCTACCAAGGCCTAGAAAGCTGCACTAAATCCCCATTTAGGTAGCTAAACACATAAGATGCTCTTGGCTAGTCTGAAAACTCATCAGGAATTTGGCAAAGTCATTTTTTAAAAGTGGATGATTTCTTCCCTTTGTGGGAATCATTATACCTCTGGCCAGTTACTGAGACACGGTCTGTTTTTGTCCTGGAACAGATTCGGAAGAGAAGTCTTTTGCTCATTTGCGATCATCTTATGTAAGGCTTCGTTTTCCTCCCCTTCTCTTTCTAAGATCTGAGAGAAAATGAAGCAATCAGCTGTCTCCTGCTGACAGTACATGCCTCGGCACCTCCCTCCACCCCCATCAAGAGCACAGTGATAAATAACTCTATTGGGAAGTCACCTCAGGGAGGTGGTGTGCTATTTCATGGTGTCGGCACAGAGTTCAGTACCTTGCACTGTGAACAGCATTCCCTGTAACTCGGAAACTCAGGAGCCTTTGGGAAGTACTGTTGCAGTTTGCTCCACGCCTCTTTAGAAACCAGCCTTCTTTCATTTTCAGAGATGCACAATTCTCCTGAGTTTAAAAAGGCAATAAATTGTATGAGTAAAATGGGTGGGAAAAAAGTCAGTACCTATGTCTTATTTCTTAAACAAAAAAAAACTCCCCAAATCTATTTCCTGCATAGTACCTTCTTAAATTTATGAAAAGTCCTTAAGCATTCTTTTTCTCCATATTTCCTATAATCTCTGTGGTTTGCTCCTAGTTCCTCATAGATGTAGGCGAGCACACATATACAGAAAATAAATCCTGTCTTATTTCATTTTAATTCTAAAGGAGAAAGCCATCAATCTCAATCTTAAATTCTCAATCTAAGTTTGTGGTTGAAAAATTTCAGGAGATAACACCAAGTGCACAATAACTAGAACCACGCACTTTTCAGTCCTCCCTGCCAGTACAATAGCAGCACACCGGGGCTTCCAGGGCTCCTGGGGTGGCCCAGCCCTGGCAGGGCTCACAGTATTTCCTCCACCTCCACACTCAAATGTCACAATTCCCTGCAGACTTTATGGCCTACCGTTTTCTTTTTACTGAAATCACCGTGCACTGAAATAATATTTTCAAGGCTGTGTAGATCCCACAAATCTTTATCAATTCAAAGTTCAGCAATAATGCAATCTACCAATCAATTTAAAAACCACTTTCAGTCAAGGTCCAATTTCTTTGCTATTTTCAAATTGTTTGGGTATCCCAAACTCCCAGAAGACAAAAATACTACTACTCATGGCTACCTAGTCTATTCTCAGACTGTCTCAGGAAATTCAAGACCATACCAGGTTACAATCTCAGTAGCACCTCCCTACTATATAGGTTTTTTGTTGTTGTTTTTTGTTTGAGACAGGATCTCACTATGTACTCCAGGCTGGCCTTGAACTTGTGGCCATCTGGTGCTGGGATTGTAGGCGTGCACCACCATGCCAGGTTGATTTACTATTTACCTTATGCACAGTGAACTTCACTGCACATAATAAATAACCTGAGAATCAAAATAATGAATGTTCAGAATCACTCCAAAAGGTGAAAAAAAAAAGTTGATTTATGAAATTCGGTCTGTTTACTCTATCCCCCATAATTTCTATTGCCTCAGTAGAGTGTAGCTTCTTAACTTTTACTATTACCTCTTACTGTTGTTTGAACAATCTCAAGAAAAGATTATTTTTACCTTAATAGACTTTACCAAAGAAATGTGGGTCACAAGAATTTTTCTTTCTAAAGCTATTCATTTAAATTTCCTTGGAAGCCATGAACACTTACTCCAACGTGCCTATCCTCAGACATAAGTAAGACATTAAAAAAGGAAAGAAATTTAATTGGATTCGTAAACCCCAACGAGTACATCCTTCTGGAGAACTACAATGTAGCCATAGGTAGATTTTCATGACCTGATTTAGCTCAAAGAACTCCAAGGCAATTACTATATAATGTTTGAGTAGTCTACCTTTTTATTTTTTCTCTAACAGCAGTGAGCTGGGGTTGTTGCTCACTGGCAGAGCACTTTCCTAGCATAACTGTAGAGAGGCTGATGCACAAAGACCTCAATTTCAAGTGCAGTCCATTCAACTTCGTGAATTGATCTTGAATAAAAACATCTAAAGGGGGCTGGATATGTGGCTCAGTGTAAAGGCCCTGGGTTCAGTTCCTGGTACTGCAAAAATGGAAAAAGGACTCTTTCTTTATATGTGTGGGAGAAAATCCCATTTGGTTCAAAGAAGAGAGAAAATGAAGGGAATAATAACACAAACACACATGCTTTAATATGTAAATCAGCAGAGGGGCTATGGATGGTAGTTCAGTGGTACAGTACTTGCCTGGCATAGCTGGGTTGGACACCCAGCACTGCCTTCCACCCAATCTGCAGAGAATTCACAAGTATTATGGAAGTACCTATCACATATGAATGTGTAGAAATTAGAACTGTTCCCAATAAATAACATTTTATAAACTGGAGAAGAGAAAACCAATTTAAATTCACCCAATAAACAATGTCTTAAAATATAAGAGTAAACCAATCTTGAGTGCTTTAATTCACCAAATGTAACTGGATGGGCTCATACTCAAAAAGTCTTCCAGTAAACAGAAAAATCAACTTAGCAATGAGTTCAGACTCTGGATAAACAGGCCCTCTACGACCAAAATCCAGTTCAAAATGCAGTTGATTAGGTCAGAGTATCCAAAAAGGAACTGTAAAAAATCTGTGCTTGGGTCGGAGATTTAGCTCAGTGGTTCCGCCAACTACTTCGCAAGTGCAAGGTCCCAAGTTCGATCCCCAGTACAAAAAAAAAGATCTGTGCTTATATTAAAGAGACATAGGGCTTTGTAAATACATGGCACATTTGTTATAAAAAATATAACTCAAAACAAGGATTTTCAAACGCCAGGTAAACTGTTGTACAACTGTATTCCTAGCTATTCGAGGATTGCTTAAGTTGGCTTAAGCAGTTTGCTAACACCCTGGGTGACACAGTCACAATACACACAAACACAGACCAAAAAGAATTACAGATAAAAGTGGTGGTGGTGGTGTGTGAGGCACTAAGGGACAGAACTCAGAACCTCACCTATGCCAGGCAAATGCTGTATCCCTGAGCTATATCATCCCATCTGCCAGAAGTGAATTTTAAAATTACATTTGTGTGGGGCTTGGAGACATGCACCTATAAACCCAGCACTCTGGGAGGCTGGGGCAGGAGGAACACAAGTTCAAAAGTCAGTCACAATGGGGCCGGGGATTTAGCTCAGTGGTTCTGCTGCCTGCCTCGCAAGCGCAAGGACCTGAGATCGATCCCCAGTACCAAAAAAAAAAAAAAGTCAATCACAAGGATCACAGGGCAGCCTGCCCCCCCGCCCCCCGAGACTCAGTGAAATTCTATCTCAAAATAGAAAGTAGGGCTGGGAATGTAGCACAGTGAGGAGGCTAGGAGTTCAATCCCCAGTCTTGAAAAAAAAAACCAAAAACCACTTATTTTCATTGCCTCCTATCATATAAAGTATTTGTAAGCTTGTCAATAAATGCCTAAGAAATCAGATGTATAGACAGCCCTAGTAATATAAGAGCTAGAGCCAAAATGTTCCAATTGGAGAAGGACACATAGTTATGGGAATCAACTGATTCTCCTCAAATTCAGAATTCAATGTCACAAGTAGAAAGTTTCTTCTCTGATGAATTCCTCTAAATAGTGGAGAGACAGTATATCATCTTAAACAAAGTAAGAAGGTGTGAGGGCCTAGTAAGACACCAGGTGGTAGAAACTAACAGTTACATGGGGTAAGAAAATGGAAACACCAAGCACAGCACAGTACATAAAACCAATTCTCCCCAGCTCCCACTCAGGGTTAGTCCCTAAGAGAAAGGGCAAAATTGAACAAAATGTTTATTTATGACATGCTACAGCCCAACTAACAACAGGTTTATGATTCCAGCTTACCATGTGGACACAGAATGTCTTCATTAAAGTTTAATTCTTCCTCCTCTTCTTTTCTTTCCTCCTTTGATTCATCTAAAGAAACACAAATGGTAACTGCTCTAATTATTGTATTTAAAAATTCAAGTAGCAGGTATATTACTCCACAATTTATTTTTCTTTGGTATTTATTTATTGTTTGTTTCATCAGGGTCTAGCTGGGAAATTCAGGCTAACTTTAAACTCCTGTCTATCCTCCTGCCTCAGCCTTCCCAATACTGGGGTCACAGCTGTGCACCACCATGTTCAACTTCCTTTGGTATTCATTCAGAGACATGGTCTCAAAGCTCAGGCTGACCTGAAAACTGACATCAACCTAACTCACCCTTCAGTGTGCTGGGATCACCTGCGAACCCCACCTCACCTAGATATTCTGTACAATGTTGAATAAAGAAAACTTTAATTACAAAAGTTAGATCCAGATGATTCCTCTGCGCTTCTGTCAAGTGTTATCATTTTTTCCCTTAAAAGGAAAGAAAAGGATCTGTATGACATTTAACTTGATAAAGATTTAGGTTATGCAAGAAAATGTGACCCTTTTTTGCAAATTGAAAAATAATTTCCATGTCGCTCTACTAATTCTAGTCAAAGTATTCAGAACACTGCATCATAAACCAAGTTAGTCATCTTCATGTTGTATCATTTTCACCTACGTACTCTTGTAGAGGCTGAACAGAAGCTCTAAGGCAGGGGCAGGGATTTAGCTCAGTGGTCCTGATGCCTGCCTTGAAAGCGCAAGGCTCTGAGTGCGATCCCGGATACAAAAAAAAAAAAAGAAGAAGAAGCTCTAAGGCAATAAGAACTTAAAACTTTAATGTGAAACATACCACACATAATAAGAATATGGCTTTTCACATTGCATTTCTATTTTCTGCTTTTCCTATGTTTCTAGCATGCCATTGCCATTTGTTGTTAGTTGTGTGTAATGGGGAACAAATAACAAAATCTTTTATCAGGAGATTAGGGCAGTTATCTGTGGATTTTCCAGATTAAGAAACCTAACACATCTTTAATGGAATTAATGTATTCAAACAGCATTTACTAACCACTGAAACAGCTCAACTAAAGCTGGGGTTGTAGCTCTGGGAAAGTACCTGCCTGGCATGTGCAAGGACTTAAATTCTCAGTAATGCAAAAAACAAGATGTGGCCAAACTGTCACACCACTGCCTGTGTCAATACACAAACAAAGGTAACTTCTCAAATGAGGACATAACCTCAACAGTTTTGGAAAACCTAGGTCTCAGCACTGCTAATTCATTTTCATATGAGTGATAAAGACTGGTGACTGATATACTCTATATGGATATAAGCATGAAGAAAATAAGCTCCTAATGTATTTTCTAAAGGAAATTTATCAATATGCACCAATGATTATCAGTATGTAGCGATTATAAATTATCTAAGTCTGACACAGCTTTGAAGAATTTACCTCTCAGAAATAATCTGAAAAATACGCAAAGATGTAGATGTAAGAACACCCAAAGAGGGCCAGGGATTTAGCTCAGTGGTTCCAGCACCTGCCTAGCAAGCGCAAGGTCCCAAGTTCGATCCCTGGTACCAAAAAAAAAAAAAAAAAAAAAGACAAGCATGAAAGGACAATAATCCAGTATCTTCCCTCAAGAACACCCAAGGATGCTCAATGAATGTGAGCCACATATACTAGTTGTACAGGTTGAAAATAGCATTTAAATAAGTGTGGGTTATCCACACAATAAAATGTAGCTGGACATTTCAAGAGAGAGAGATGCAAAGCTGTGCCAGTATGAGCTCCTTTATAAAAAGCCACTAACTATATTCAGGGATTGTCTCCTGGGAGGGCTTTCAAGTTCTGCATTGTTACATTTCTGCAGCTTGAAGCTTTTAAAACTTTTCAATGACCAAAGGAGAATAGAAGCATACTATCCCCAAAACAACATGAAAAATATTTTTAAGCTGGCCCAACATCAAGGCACTTTCTTTTATGGCACCCAACTGTACCTAAAATGAGGAAACACCAACACACAGAGGCTCTAAACTGCAGCAAATACATACTTCATGTACTAGCCCATACGATACCACTAAAATTGCAGTATGATTTTTCAAATAAGACAATAATCTGAAAATACTGCTAGGCTCACAAAATATATAGTATAACAAAATATTAAGGAAAATCTACTAACCTGAAGACCTAAAAACATAGCTCAGAGGGCTAAGGGTGTTGCTCAATGGTAGAGCACACTCTTGGCATGCATGGGCCCTGGGTTCAATCTCTAGCACTAAACCAAACCAAGAACACAGCTCAGGGAGCTTAAGATTAATGGTATCTCGGGGTGTGTTAATTTTCTAAAAAGAAGGGGGATGACAAGGGAAGGTCAAAACCCAATAATTACGTTTAATATATAAGACATAAAATGCTGAAGTGTAAAAAAACACAGTATACTTTAAAAAGTTAGGAATATTAAAATACAGGAGAGAAAAAAAAATAAAAATAAAGTAAAATAGAGGAGAGGCTGAGGCAGGAGGATTGCTGTGAGTTCGAAGTCAGCCTGAGCTACAGAGCAAGTTCAAGGCCAGCCTGAAATAAGGAGACCCTGTCTCAAAAAACAAATGAGAGCCAAGGATTTAGCTCAGTGCCACCAAGCCTGCCTCACAAGTAGAAGGTCCAGAATTCGATCCCCGGTACCAAAAAACAAACAAATAAACAAAAAAACCAAACATACAAAAGAAAAATAAAGTAAGTTGGGTGTGCTCACACTGGTCTCTAATCCCAGCACTCTGAGAAGATGAGGGAGGAGGATCTCAAAAGTTTGAGCCCAGCCTGGGCAACTTAAGACCAAGGTCTCAAAAAAAGGCTGAGGATATAACTCAGAGGGAAGGCCAGTGTCAGGACAGAAAGAGAAAGAGAAATAAGGAAGGAAGCAACCAAGCAAAATAAAATAATATATGCATGTAAATGCCAATAGGGCTGGGAGAATACAGTGGACCCTCAACTAATGGAGAGCCTGACAAACAACTTAGGTTAATTAGGTTTCATCTGCCTCTGGTTATCTATAGCATAAACCCAGGTAAATATCTAGATCTCAGCTATATTAACTTATAACCAACTTGAGGTACAACCAGCCCTCAGGCAACAATTGAGTTCCTAAGTCAAGGGTCCACCGTAGTCAACGGTGAGAGAAAGTGACAGAGAGAGAATGAATGAATTAAAAAAAAAAAAAAGGGAAAATTTTGTCTTTAGTGAGATACATGCTTACGGATTACTAATTAGGAGTGACAGGATTGATGCATAGAGGTAACTAACCTCTGAATTACTAAGGCTCATCAAAGGAAATAAGTGGTCTGCCTTTCAAATCTTGTTTGTGGCCCTGGGGATAGAGCTAGGGCTTCACTCACACTAGCTCCCACTAAGCTATGTTCCCTGCCCTCCATTTTATTTATTTATTTTTGGGGGGCGGGGGTACCGAACTCGGTTCCTTGCACTTGTGCAGCAGGTGGCGAAACCACTGAGCTAAATCCCTGGCCCACTGCCCTCCATTCTAAATCTCAAAATAATTTTAATGTCTTAATTTCTTCTAATACCTTAAAATAACCTTATAAAACTAAATTTATTATCAAACCTAAAAATGTAAATTTGTGAGCACTAAAAAAAAAAAAACAAAACCTAAATTTAGTAGCTAATTCATAGTAACAATTTCTTATCCAAAAGCAGGGCTTCAGGCATTGTAACTCAGGTATTGCCAAATAACTTGCAAGGAAAAAGTTATCCAAAGATGCCCCTCCCTCCTGGGTGATATGCGATGGATGCACCTGACCTGCATGTAGAAGTTCAGCCTGTCAGTGCGGGTAGAAGTCCTGAGTTTGCAATACACTGTGGTTTGCAGCAGACTCACCATTCCTCAAAGGTTTAGCCTGGAGTAGAATTAATATTAATTTTGCATATGATTAACTAGATAGAGCTTGGGCCCAGAGAATGACTAGTAATGAAGGAGAATTTCATATGGGAGCTGCACAGTCTTTGCTGAATTTCAGTAGCTTAAAAATATATTCTATTGGGCTGGGGATTTAGCTCAGTGGTTTCACCGCCTGCTGTGCAAGCACAAGGACCTCAGTTCGATCCCCAGCACCAAAAAAAAAAAAAAGAAAGAAAGAAAAAAAATTCTATTTGCCTTTAGCTATTTGAGAGCTTTTGATTTAATAAAAAGTGTTTATAACTACACAAATAGGTGCAAAACCAATTTACTACAAATAATTTTAAACTTCATGGTAAATTTTCTACACATAAGTTACCTTTACTGAAGGTGTTGCCGTTCATTTTCCCATTGCTTTGGTCTGCATCACCATCTTGCTCATCTAGTTGTTCAAGAGCTAGCTGGCGCCAACTCCTCAAGGATGATTTGCCCACCCAAAATCCATCATCACTATGGAAGAGAGGAATGTCAAAGCATACAAGTAATGTATCCTAATGTTCTCCTCCCTTCTATCCATGGAAAGACCACAGCCAAATGAAATTGGTTTTTTTGAGACAGGGTCTCCCTATGTAGTTCAGGCTGCTCTTGAACTCTCTATGTATTCCAAGATGGGCTGGAACTTGTAGCGATCCTCCTGATCCTCCTGATGCAGCCCCCTGAGTGCTGGGACTATAGGTATGTGTCACCACGCCCAGCAACAGTTTTGTTTTGTTTTTTGGCACACGATTTTTTTAACCCATTTTCTGGCTGTGGCCATTTTCACTCTCACTATTGAACTGCAGGTATCTATCATTTTGAGTGCTTGTTTGGAGGTGGGGGGGAAGCAGCTACTCTCCTGTACCTTTGATGAAAGAAGATTGTCCTCTTTGAACGACAATGAAATACAGAGTGGCAAGGGTTAAAAAAGGACAGCCACAAAGCCAGCCAGATCAGCCCAATTGTCCCTGGCAATCAATGGGGTGAAAAATATAGTAGTCAGATTGTGACATTAGAAGATATGTAATGTTCGGTATCCAGCCTTAACCTTATCCTGTATCTGTTACTATCATTTACATTCAAAAGGGCCAGGGATTTGGCTCAGTGGTTCTGCTGCCTGCCTCACAAGTGCACAAGGACCTGAGTTCGATCCCTGGTACCAAAAAAAAAATCATTTACATTCATTCATGGCAGCCACACCCATCAAATGGGCACTTATTTCACTTGATTACTATTCCACAATTACGTACAGCACGCCCCACACTCTCTCATGGGATTGAACCCAAGGCCTTCTCACAAAGCCACATCCCTAACAGCTCTTTTTTAAAAACACTATGAAGGGCCAGGGATTCAGCTCAGTAGTTCCAGTGCCTGCCTCACAAGTGAAAGGTCCCGAGTTCGATCTCTGGTACTAAAAAAAAATAAACATAAAAATAAAAACAATATGAAAAAGAATCTTATTAAGTCACTAAGTTGTCCAGAGCTCAATCTTGGGATCCTTCTGTCTCAGTCTTACAGAGTGCTGGGGCTATAGCATGTGGCACCTTGGCTGGGTTATATAGTTGTACCTTTAGCTTGGCACAGCGATGCTCAAGATAAACACATGTATCCCATAAACAGCAGGAGGCTGTTTATGGAATTGTCCAAAATAGCCAATTTTATTTACCTTTTTTAGAGAGAATAAGTAAATTAAAGCCAGATAAGAAAAATCTCATTTATTCCTGAGTTTGTAGGTACTCTATTGAGGAGGTTCACTGCATTCCACACTCCCTGGACATTTCTGATCAGGACATTCCAGTGGGTTCCATTTGTTAACACACCTACTTTATTCAGCCTCACCAATGGGCACCCACAGGCTCGCCATGATGTTTTTAAAACACACAATTCCATGGTAGAGCAGTGTCACACTACCTTAATCTGGTCATACATCAGATCCACATTCTGCTTCTTCCTCTCTACTGGATAAAATGCACTTAAAAGAACTGAATCAGTCTTCTTTTTGACCCAAGAAAAAAATTTTTGTAAGGCTGGCTTTATTTGTGGCTTTACCACCCACTTCATCACCTTTCCGACAGATCCCAATAATCTAGTTTCAATAAATTCTAAGTTGCTTCTTCTTTAAAAATTTCCAGTTTATCATTAACAATGTATGATGTGCAACATACCCCTTTCCTGTTGCTTTTAGCAGATTATTGACCATTTTATAATCTTCATTTAGTTGGTTCTTTAGACGCAACACACGACAACGTTCTACTACACATTCCTTACACAGTGCTTTCACTAAAGGAAAAAGAAAGTAAATTATGCTTCCTTCACACAGACTTCCAGTTTTAGTACTTAAAAAACAGACAAGTGCTCAAACAACCTCATACAATGACAATACAGCAAAATGGTATACATCTGAAATTATTTTGGTGACTTAGACACCAATATTGTTATCTACACAAAAGAAAGAATGTTATGATATACTAAAGCTATACCATAAAGTCCAATATATTATAAAGTCTACATGAAAATTCTATAAGATGGCTGGGGATTTAGTTCAGTGGTTCCGTCGCCTGACTTGCAAGTGCAAGGACCCGAGTTCGATCCCTGGTACCAAAAAATTCTATAAGATGGGAATCAAATAATTAAGATGTGGGGGGTCCAGAATACCAGACAACCATAAATGTACTGACTTTCATGTGGAAGTGATCCTCAAAGCACAGAACAGTAGGGGAGAAAACTGAAGGGCAAGACTGAAAGGCACAGAAGCTCTAGAAATCATATAAAATTATAATCTGAAACTTTCCTAAGGCATAGTTTATTTACTGTGAATTTGGAACAGAAATTTAGAAAGCAAAACTATACATGAAAAGCGTTGAAGCATGTGTAGTTAAATGCCAATTTTACTGAGGTAGGTGAGTTATACAGAACCAGAAAAAAGTATTTAACTTTGGAGATAGATGGTGGAGGGAACACGGAATTTCCTTAGTTCCTCTACAGACTGAAGAGAGACCTGTGTTGCTAGTTGTTCATTAAACATAAAATATGTTTAAAGACAGTTAGCCAGAGTCAGGGATGTGGCTAGGTGGCACAGTGCCTGTTTGGCAAGTGAGTTCAATCCCTGTACGGCAAAAAAAATAAAATAAAGTAAAATAAAATAAAATACAGTACAATAAAATAATATAAAATAAAATGAAGACAGGAAGCCAGAACCAAATAGACTGCAGATACTTTGTGGTTATATATAGCTATATCTATTCAAGATAAGAATCCAGAATACAGCAGCTTTTGTTTATATCAATCTGCAAGTCAGTTATACACTGCTCCAGTTCCCCACGACCATGGCAGAGCCAAAATTGGAATCAATGAAGATCTGAATACTTTGAGGAGTGTACACCAACAGATAGTTTCATCAACAGATAGTTTTTCTTTGACAAGTCCTATTTTGTATATGGGGGGAAAAAGTGTGTTTGCAAACAACCAATCCTCAATAAATATTATCAAACAAATGCTCCTCCTCTACTCTCCTTAGCAAATCCTTTTTGCAAAGTATACCAATATTGGTCTAATCACGAGGATTTGCATCAAAGCACTATGAAGCCCACTCATGAAGACCATGTGATGATGACTTCATGCATTGCTCTTTTTGTCAGAGAAGTGGAGATTTTGAGTTACCAGTTAGTCTTGGACCACCTCCATATCTGCTGTAGAAAATATCTGCTGCATATTCAGAAATTCTCTTCATAATTGAGATTTTGTCTGGATGAAGTTTGTCGTGGGAACACAGGCAAGCATGGTTATCAATAGGCTTGGTAGGTGTCGATTCATCCAACCACTTTTGCAGCCATTCAAGAGAGACAAACTCATAGGGCTCTGCAGAAGACAGTGATGAAAAGAAACTATGTATTTTTATAGTTTTTGGACCAAGTGACAGTCATTTTCCTCAGACAATGCAAACTCTGTCCAAAGTTAGCAAATCAGAAGAGCCACTGATCGAAGATGTCTGATGCATGTGACAGAAAGTCACACTGAGTGTAGGGGGTGTGTGTATGCAAACAAGCCTGCACAGTGCCCTACAGGACGGGCCAGTGCTACACACCACATTCTACAAGACATGTCCGGAGAGAGAAGTGTCCTGCTGGACAGCATAGCAGAGCTTCGATCATGACCTCGTGTTGGCTAAGTACAACCCACACTCCACACTGGCGCGTGAATCTCACAATCTCATTTCCTATCACATTTATGTCATAAATTATTTTCAATAACACTTTCCACAAACATATGACATACCTCTGGAAAATTAAAATGAGATCTACATTTAAAATTAACTGCCTCAGCTGAAACCACATCATTTCTTCCCATTTCAATCACAAAACTTTTGTGTCCAACGTGATCAGGATGTCATTGTTTTCCAGACAGGGTCTCGTTATGTCACTCAGGATGGCTTTAAGAACTCATTGACCTTCCTGCTTCAGCCTCCCTTACAGGTATGTGCCACCAGGCCCAGCAATGTGATGTCAATTAAGTATTTATACCCTCACCCAAATCCAATCCATGATCTAGTCACTTCATTATTATTTATTTTGGACCAGTTCCGAGATACAGCACCTTAGAACTGAATTACCACCTATTCAGAAGCTGCAAAAATTAAACAACAAAACTAAACACTTTAAGATGAGTTTTAACAGGGGGAAAGGGAATCCCAGAGTTCTCTAAAAGCAAAAATTAAAGATAAAGGGACAGCTTTGATTACTTACAAAGATTTCCAGTGAGTCCCAGCATAAAACATAGAAGAAAACATACAGAGGTTGAATTTGTGTATTTATATTATGTACTACTTCTGATGAGTTCTGAGACAGACACTTTAGTGCACAGCCCATCTGGACCCATTTTACACTCTGAGAGTCACACATCTACAAAACTCCCATTCTCCTTTTAGTGAAGACATTTCAATTCTTACTAGTCAAAATTTGGAGCTCTCATCCCATGCCTGGGCTGAAAGGGACATCAAAGAGCCCTCAGGTGGGTAGCTCTAGGGAGTCTCACAGGAAGAGCATAGAGCTGCCAAAGACACCAATGTCTAACCCAAGTTCTGCCACCAAGAACTGAACTTGAGCAAGGTCACTTAAAACTCTATGCTTAAGGTTTTTTTATCTGTGAATGAAGATAATAATACCTGCCTTCTACCTACCTCACAGGGAATGTTGATGAGTATAAAAGATAAGGGAAGCATTGAGCTTTTTGAAAGAAAAGAGATACAGAAAAAGTTAATTATACATTAAGATATACATAAGAGGAAACTTCAAGATGCAGTACAGGAAACAAGGTTGTGGCATCTTACATTATTTCATGGTATTGTTAATTACTTTCAAGACATGTCCCGATTTTATTTGCCACTTTTCAAGTTTAAACTTCAAGGAAAGAGTGCACTGGGTGTCTGAAAATCTGTACGATAAATGACCCCTATCTGAGAATAAACATAAAAGACTTAGCAAATCTTTTCCTGAGTACAGTGACATAGATTATAACTAGGAATAACCTGCAGACTCCCAAAGGTCAGAAAATAGGGTTATGAAACAGCAATATACAAGAGTAACTCACTAGGTGTTCGTGTTTCCCCAGTGAATAAGAGGCCAATACCTGTCAATGCTAACTGAAAAAATAAACCCTATCAAGCCCACTCTTATAAAAAAAGGAATGTAGGAAAATGAAAAGGCAGAAGACACTCCTCACCAATGACAGGTACAGGAATTCAAGGCCAAGGGTGCCATCACGTAAGCCTGTCCACTGAGCAACAATGTGACTCACAGGTGGGTAAATTCAACACTTTTCAGTCCCATTAGAGTTCTACATGGAAACTTCCAAGTGAAACCTGTTGTTTTTGGTTTTGAAGCAGGCTAAAAAAAACCACCCTCTGAAATCAAAGTACAAGGAATAGAAAAATCATGTTTGATTTTACAGTAAGAGGAAAGATGGGAGCAGAGACTGGGTCCATAATTCTATCTAATATCATGCTCATTATTAAATCAACCACTGTTCCAGATAACACTTGGTGGGAGACTCCTGGAACGAACAGTAGCTTCGGCCACACAGGTCTCTCTTTCCACTTTCTATGTGAACCTTATAGTTACATGGATCTCTCGAAGAACTTCCCCGAGAACATGGGGTTGGAGCACAAGGCCCTACTTGTAGCAAAATATTACATTGCTGGTGTTTCTGCTCTATAGAAAGACTCCTTGCAGGGTTATCCAACATGCCCCCTAGTGTTTAGTAAACAACCTAAGCATTGCTATCCAAAAGCATAGTAGGCATTTACCAGGTAGGAGAACTCTATCGTTTCCAAATGGAGATAGAGAATAGTGTGAACCTTCAGTTTGAGGAACCAGAAAAGCAACTAATATTTCCAACAAGAAATATTAGAAATAACTGTGAATCACAGTTTCAAAAAACAACCCCTCTGCAAAAAAAGCCTGGATTTTAAACACACAAACTTTCTTTAGAAGCTATGAAATCAGGACAGTTATGGTCTCAATATTTGAAACACTTTAGAGACAAGTGAATCATGTGTCAATATAAGTATGAAAGGCCAAAAGGATTTGTGTTCCCAGTGATGGTAAGATTTTAGGAAGAGTTTTTACCTAGGTTCACAAGACAAAATTTAGAAAAAGCATCATCAAAGCACTGGCACCTCAACAATATGGTCACTAAAATTTTATAACAGGACAACACAGGTTTCCTATGAGGTAAGTTTGTGATAGATTGAAAAATATAATTTTCATAGTTGAAAAAAGTATAAATATACTATGAGAATGTTCTATAAACACAAGCATGGGTTCTTATACAATGAAAAGGCCACCAGAAGCCCAGTGTTAATTTGCCAAGAAACATCATTGGACCATATAGCTCACAGGAGCATTTGTTTCTCTGCGTTCCTTCAGCCCTGGGATCCAATCTAGGGCCTTGTGCAAGATAGGAAAGTGATCTACTACCAGCCCTGACAGCAGTATTTTGCTTGAGATCCATGAAATCCTTTTTCTCTTGTGCAGAATATAAGAAACTGTGAATAAAGTTCAGAAAGAATAGCTGGGCTTAGTGGCACATGCCTGTAATCTCAGCAGTCTGGGAAGCTAAGGCAGGAGGATCGAAAATTCAAGCCCTGTGCAACCTAAGGAGATTACCTTCAAAATATTTCAAAGGGGCCGCAGATGTAACTCAGTGGGATGAACCTGGGTTCAATGCATGACACTACTAATAAAATATCAAAAATTAAGAAACCAGATTCTTAGGCCCCCATTTCTCTGAACAAAGGCTTACAAGTCTAAAGATGTGAATCACGGGTTAACTCCAAATCATTTCCCATTAAGGTCAGTCTAATTTTGGGGGATAATTTCAACCCCTGAATAGAATTAGAGTAATAATGTACAAAGGGTCAGAGTCTAATTGCAAATCTATTTGGAGAGAATTCCTTTCCTTCCATAGTACTTATAATGCTGGGGATTGAATCCAGTGCCTTAAGCATGCTAATCATGCAGTCTACCACTAAGCTAAACCCTCAGCCCTTAAAAAGAATGTCTAAAAGCTATGCTTACATATTTAGCAACTTACACTTACGTTTGGTTTAACGTTTTACCAGTAATAAAAAAATTAAGATATCAAAGAGACAAAAACCACAAGTACATTTATGCTTGAATATTTATTACCTAACTCAGGTCTAAATTGCCTCTCTTTTGTAAATAAGACTTATATATGGGGAATTCATGCCTGTGAAATGACAATTTATTGCAACCAAAGATAAATCACCCTTAAAAATACTGGTTGGTTTCTGGTGCTGTTCTTTTGGAAACACTTGATAAACTTGAATAAAGACATTAAAAGAATGTGGGATAATCCTGGGAATCAAGGATAGGCTATATATAGTTTTTCTACTCTTACTGTAACACTTGATACTAAATATCAAGTTAATCTGAAAGTAGCAAAATTATACTTCTTTAAAAGGTTGGCAGTTAATACTATGCAAAGAAAACAGAACGGGCAAGTTGCTCCCATTATGATCCAATCATATTTGTCCTTAGAAAGAAATCATTGTCTGACAAAGTATAAGAATCTACAAAGCTCATATATGCAGAGTGGTAACCTAGGGTAAGCCTTATAATTTATAACAGCATCCCATTTTTAAAACTTTGTAGCAAAAATTATGTGGAATGTTACACACCAAGTTATTGCTGTTTTTACACAGTAATTTTATAATGTATTCGCTTCCTTTAGTGGACTGTAAGGAAGGGTAGGAAAAGTTTTGTCCATACACATTTTTGTGAACACAACAAACAAGGCAGTTAATGGCAACAGTGCTGTCCCAGAATATCTTACAGACCAGCTCCAGCAGGTAACCTTTGGTACAGCTCCTTAACCTCTTCGTGCTTTGCTTTTCCTTTATCCACACTTTGTTTACGCATCTCGGCCATTTCAACACACCACTCCTCAAATTTGGAATTATCTCGCTCTACCAGCTCTTGAAGAAAGGCTATTCAAAAGAAAATAAAAACAGGGCCAGGGATTTAGCTCAGTGGTTTCACCCCCTGCTTTGGAAGCGCAAGGTCCGGAGTTCGATCCCCGGTACCAAAAAAAATAAATAAATAAAAACAGCTTATCTCTATCTCAATCACATGGCATGTGGGCTAAGCTTTTGGTGGCACATTTTTAATATGGTATTCTCTTCTGTAGGATACCCTCAGCACGAAGGTAGTAGATAAAAACCTATCAAGTAACACCAGGTTATTGCTCCCACTGCCTAGCTTTCCGTAACCAGTCACCCAGAACCATCCAAAGGCTGAGAAACACCATTTCAGATCAGAGCTTGGAACACTGGCAAGCTGGGTAAACTGACAAACTACCAGTGTAAGTCTTCATCATATAAACTGAACAAAGTGACATCAAATATCTTGATTACTTTTGGGCTTTTTAAAAATTAAGTTTGACTTTCTTTGGGTGAAGAAATGGAATAGTTCCAGAAATAGAAATAAGGGCTCCTTTATCTCAAAAGCTCACTACCTTAAAGCAAATCTGTGATTAGTATTTATTTATTTTTGGGTACCAGGGATCAAACTTGGGTCCTTGCACTTGCACAGCAGGCAGCAAAACCACTGATCTAAATCCCTGGCCCCAATTAGTATTTATTAACTTGTCATAACAAAAGCAATCTGGTGCTTGTGGTTAGCCTTCAAGTATGGTATGCTGAAATATTTGCCTGATGTCATCCTGAAAAATACACTACCTGGAACTTCCACGGCTGAGTTGGGCTTCTCTTGGCTTTGCAGTCTATAAACTAACATGTATGCATTTCGAGAGCAATGAGTCCCTTTACCACACTTGGGTCTGCGCGTCTGCGACTTTGAGGGTTCTGCTGAAATACAGAAATCAAAACAAAATTTAACTAAAATGCTCACAATTTCATTTTAGGGGAGGGTGGAGGATAAAAAGCAGTATCCAAATACATGCCGAGATACTTTAACAGGGACCCAATTATCAAACTGTTTCACTGGCTACCCCTTTCAGACACATCCCATTGTTCAGTTTTTGTTTTTGTTCTGGTGCTGGGGAGTGAACTCAGTACCTTGCACTTGCCAGGCAGGTGCAGTGCTGTTGAGCTATATCCCTGGCCCAGACATCCTTTTCTTTTTTTTTTTTTAACCAGGGATCAAACTCAGGATCTTGTGCTTGCAAGGCAGGCGTGGTGCCACTAAGCTAAACACACAGCCTTGGACATCCCATCTGTAAAAGATAAAAAGTACTGCATTTCCAGAGTTGATTTCAATAGTAGTCCCGAATTTGAAGAATTAATAGGAGCAGGGATTTAGCTCAGTGGCAAAGCGCCTGCCTCGCAAGTGTGAGGTCCTGAGTTCAATCCCTGGTACCAAAAATATAAATAAAAAAGAATTAATTCAGACTAACATAATCATTAAGGAGAGAACATGGGACTATAACCCTTGTAATGGTTTATTCTTTTTTTGGGGGGGGCGGGTAAACCAGGGATCGAACTCGGTTCCCTGCACTTGCGCAGCAGGCCGTGAAACCACTGAGCTAAATCCCCAGCCCTGTAATGCTTTATTCTTAATGAGTAGCTTGGTAAACAAGCACATGGTTTAGTACTGTTTTTAAATTGTAAAAGAACACAATGTAGATGTTTAATTTTAAAAGTTAGACTGACAATCATTTCAGTAAATAAAAGTCATTTAACTTAGTCAAGAAAATGAATAAATCTGGACAAACTGCCTTAAATAAAAGTGTATTCATAAAATGCCAAGGAGCAAGGTGATTAGCTACAACTCCTTACAAATTCAGTAGCAAGTAGAAAATATTAAGATGGAAAGCCCATCACATGAAAGGGATTTTCAAATTGGGTTTGAGTACTTATCAGCAGGTCTAGGGCTATCAGTTCTCAGAGCTTCATTTCGCTTAGTATTTTATTAAATCCTTACAACACTCAATACTAAAGAACTGTTTTATCTTTAGGGCTTTGTGGCACAGAAATTTTAGTATATTAGACTAAAATTCTCTAGGGTTAAGTATAAGCAAAGCCTGGTGCAGAAGAAACATTTCTTTTTTTTAAAGAAACATTTCTTAACTTTTCTTAAAACTCCTACGGGAGCTGAGGGAGTAAGTCAACAGTGGAACACAGACTCAGTATGCACGAGGTCCCAGGTTCAATGCCCAGTACCAAAAATGATAGGAAGAAGAACTGTACTATGAAAAAAAGACATAGGTCTTATTTTGAGGTGAGAAGCCGGAGATACTGGAGATTGAATGCAGACTTTTGAAATTTTATTTTGAGAGAGGGTTACTAAGCTGCTCCCAGCTGGGCTTGAATTTAATAACCTCCTGCCTCAGTCTCCTGTGTGCTAGGATTACAGACATGCACCACCATTCACAGCTTTTTATGAGTCAGTCTCACTACCTAACCCAGGCTCACCCTCAACTTGTGGCAACCCTCTTGCCTCTGCCTCTGGAGCACTGCAGTGACAGGCATTTACCACCTAGCCCAGCCTGTGACATGTGTGTATTTAATTTCATTTCCATTGTTGTAAACTACATTATGTGGAACTACTTAACACACTCACAGCAGGGTGGTTAATTCTTGTCTCACTCTTAGGTGGCTTTGGTCACTGACGGTGACACATGCACTACTATACCATGGGGTGGCTTTTTAAAATTAATTTTACTACTGAAAACACCAATAAAAGTGATAGATTCAACTTGTGTCACCAGTTGTTGGGAGCGATTCTCCATTATTTTAGGGAAAAATCATTTCATAATTAAATTATGATTAGGGCTACCTGAGGCCTAATGTCCTTGCCCTGGAGGAGCTGGCTACAGCATGCAGAAACACGACTGTTTTGTCTCTGGTCACAGCCGAAGCCTCAATCTGGTGATGCTGTGATGCTAAAGGACAAGATATCCAGGTTCTTTGAGAACCAAGTAGTAATTTTAAAAAGGAGAAATGTTTCACTTGGGGAGAAACAAATTTCTTATCAGTTTAACACCTCCCACCAGTATAAAAATGCTTTTGCTCATCTCACTTTCCTCATCAGCCTAAGATCCTTACTCCCTCCGATTAGTGCATAAACCCAATAAATACTGGCTAGCTCAGCTTATCTTTGTCTTTGACCACTCAGGGGCACTGACATCCCAGCCCCCTATATATCATGAAATTATGCAAGTCTCTATTATCTTTTTGTCTTTATCCCTGGCCATTACCCTTTCTAGGCAGTTAAAGGATTGATCACTCTCTGATAACCAGAGGTTCTAGCCACCAGAGTCACCAAGTCACACTTCTTCACCTTGTTTTTAGTTAAGAATGAATGCCACATGAATTAGTAGGAAGGTAACAGGCTGGTCCCACTGACCCCACTACCTGGGACAACAGGATGTTTATAACATTTCTCACTGAAAAATAACATGGTGTTCTGTTCCAATGTCCATTAAAAAACTATTCTGTTGGGCCGGGGATTTAGCTCAGTGGTTCCACTGCCTGCCTTGCAAGTGCCAAGTCCTGGTACCAAAAAAAACAAAAAAAACAAAAAAAAACCCTATTCTGTTCATATAATGGGGTACTGCTTAACAGTTTTTTTAAACATGGCTAACAGAAGCAACAGTAGGCACGAGTTGCAAAAAAACTGTGGACCATAAGGAGCTAGGTGTAGAAGAATCAATATATAAACCCACCCGGCATGAGGGTGCATGCCTGTAATCCCAGCACTCGGTAGCCTGAGGCAGGAGTATTGCCATGAGTTCAGTGCCAGCCTGGGCTACATAGTGAGTTCAAGGACAACGTGAACTACATAGTGAGATCCTTTCTAAAATAATCTTTTAAAAAATCCTGTTAGGGCCAGGGATTTAGCTCGGTGGTTTCATTGCCAGCTGCGCAAGTCCAAGGACCTGAGTTCGATCTCAAGTACAAAAAAAAAAAAAAAAAAATCCTGTTAGATGAAATCTACTACTATCATTTTGTTTGCTTAATGACAATGTTTTCCCCTTTGATATGAAAAATAAACCTGGTAAATGGAAACTGATTATTTGCCTTCATGCTTTCCTGAAAGCCTAACATTATGGAACCATCTCTCAATAAAACAAGCACTATTAATAAAAGATATTCAATAATTTTGTGTGTTTAAGAAATGCATATCTTTGACTCCCTGGAGCAATCATGGGCCATAGTAATATATCATAAATATTTCTGGTTAAAAGAATTTATATTTTAAAAGGTCACTCACAACTTAAAGGTTTTACCTAGATCTTCCTCAATCCCTAGTTGTAATTTCTTCCCCTCCATCTTTTCAATGTCTTCATCGTTAAACTTATACCATTCGCCAGACTGCGGATCTTTCACATGGGCAATGTAGTGGCCCGAGTAAGCGCTCACACCTCTATGTATGAGGACTGCACTGAGTTCATACACATAGGACCCATCTGGAGGAGAGAGAATGGAAAGGAAACTGTAGGTAACAATAGTTCTTATATCCTGAAAATAAACAATAAGTAACAACAATTCTTTCCACACCGGATAGAATTCAAAACATGTCACCTAAAACAGAAAATTTCAGTTTCACAAAATACAGGAGAAGCATTCTCTGAAGCAGGTTATCATATTGAATCTCCATCCCCTCCACAATTATACTAAAGGCAACTATACAGTAATTTTCGGCACTGGGTGGTAACCTGACTTTAGAACATTCTCAGTCCTGCACAAACTATTTGAGCCATACATTCACCAAGAATCAACAATTCATATTCTGTTACAGAAACTAATTATGATGCTGGGCATGGTGGCACATGCCTCTAATCCCAGTAGTCGGGTGACTGAGGCAGGAGGATTGCTGCGAGTTTGAGGCCAGGCAGGGCTACATAGTGACTTCAAGGACAGCCTGAACTACACTGCCAGACCCTGTCTCAAAAACCAAGAAAAGCTGGGCGTGGTGGTGCATAACTACAATCCCACCACTTATGAGGCTGAAGCAGGGGGATTGCTGTGAGTTTGAGGCCAGCCTGAACTACATAGCAAAACTCTGTCTCAACCCTCTCCCAAATTAATTATAATTTATACACACTAAACAGATGAATGTAAAGTGAAAAGCTACTGTAGTTAGAGAAAGAACAATAGACAATTTAGGGGTTGGGGGGAAAGGCAGGGAATTAAGTCATCAAGAACAACTGCTTTCAGGGCCAGGGATTTAGCTCAGTGGCACCGTGCCTGCCTCACAAGCGCACAGTCCTGAGTTGGTTCAATACCAGGTATCTGCCCCCCGCCCCCCAAAAAAGAAAAACTGCTTTCAAAACTGATGCCCAGGCCAGGCATGGTAGCCCATGCCTCTGGGCAAAAGACAAGAACCCTGAGCCAAGGGTACAACTCTTGTACAATTCTACAAGGCTCTCTTGAAATAATAAATAAGAGCAGAGACAGCTCAGTGCAAAGGTCCCAGATTCAATGCCCCATGTGGCAAATAAAAACCAGAACAACAACACAGGTGCAAGGTGTAGGTACTGGTTAGCCACAGGGTACAAACTTCCATTTTATGAAGACACTTTAAACTACCTCCACTGCCATAAATCATTTCACAAGACACATATATATTAGATTGTGTATACCTCAAGATCATGCCATTTTCCTCATCTTTTATGCTTTATTAAAGCTGAGGGGAAAATGCAGGCATAGGTAAGAAAATTCAAAAAAGTTAGGAGAGATAATCCTAAAAATCTAGAAGGGTTCCATACTTCGATTTCTTAGTAAGCTTGTTTTGTTTTGTTTGAAACAGTGCCTCACTATGTACTTCAGGCCGGCCTTGAACTCAGTGATCCTCCTGCCTCAGCTTCATCCCAGAGTGCTGGGATCACAGGCATGCACCACCATGCCTGGCTTAAGTACTTTACATCCTAGTGCCACCTTAAATTTAAAAAGCCTGCAAATCACAGATTACATATCACTCATGTGCTTTACCAAAGTAACACTTCATACACACATCAAAATACTGGCAATGATGAACAAACAACTACAGATAAATGTTTTATGCTCTGGAAAGAAATATTTTTATTTTGAGACAGCATCTCACTATGCAGTTCAGGCTAGCCTTAAACTCACTATGTATGCACTTGCCAGTGCTGGGATTATAGCACCACCATACCCAGAATAAACTCTGTAAAATTCTTATGAAGAGTCTAAAGTTAAAACAAGCTGGGTGTGGTGGAGCACTCCTATAATGGAAGGACTCTGGGAAGCTGAGTGATGGGGAAGACAGAAAGGTTGAGCCCAGCCCAGGCAACTCTCAGCAATTAGGGAGACTCTGCCTCCTTAAACAAAAACAAACCAGTGCAAGAGATCAATCCTACTACATATGATTTTTTAAGAAAACTGGCCTGTGGTATTGCCCAGGGTTAGAGTGCATGCCTGGCATATATGAGGCCCAGGCTCAAAATGTGGGCAGAGGCAGGGTATGACTCCGTTAATAATTAATTCCACATGACCACTACCAAAACTGAAACCTGCATTGTTTTCTAAGAAATACATCATTAACACCTATCTCAAACAAATTATTTATACTGACAATATTGAACAGCCAGAATATATTGAATCACTTCACTAGCAATAGGTATTGAAACTACCAACATTTGGGGACGATATACATGGTAATTACCACCTTTGCAATAAAAAAAATCTTCACATGACTTGAACTATTTCATCACTATTTCTGCTCCCTGAGCAGTCTTGATGACTGAACCCAGAGCCCTTGCACTTGGCTACATTCTCAGCCCCTTTCGGATTTTTTTATTTTGAGACAGGGTCTTGCTAAGCTGCCCAGGCTGGGCTCTCAGCTCCCCAGAGTTCTGGGATTATAGGGATTGGACAACCACGGCTCGTGCATTTTCTTAAAACTGCAAATAGCTTCTGGTGCCTGCCTCACAAGTGCAAGGTCCTGAGTTGATCCCCAGTACCAAAACAAACAAAAACTGCAACTAGTAAGTTGTGTGTTAGAACCAATCATTTTTTCAACAAGTAATACACATGTTGCACATGGTTTTAGACTCAGAAGGCAGTTAAGCAAAAGGACAAAATCCCTACATAATAATACATACAGGACTGCTGGGGATTTAGCTCAGTGGCACTGCACCTGCCTTGCAAGTGCAAGGTCCTGAGTTCGATCCCTGGTACCAAAAAATAATAATAATAATAATAATAATGCAATAATACATACAGGAGTTAGGAGTGTGTCTCAGCAGTAAGAGCATACTGGGCAGGCACAAAGATCTTCTACTCAGGGCAGAAAAAATGCAAATAATAATGATGGGGCGGGGGAGTGAGGATTGAATCTGAGGCCTTTGCACTGAGGTACATACCAGTTTATCTGGAGACACTATATGTCACTAAGCTGCCCAGTTTGAATGTACAATCCTCCTGCCTCAGCCTCCCAAAATTCTGAGATTACAAGTATGTGCCAACATGCACAGCTAAGAACAAGATTTTTCTAACAAAGTAAGCCTCTTTGGTAAAATGAAGACTATTAAAAGAACAAAGCAAGGCCGGGATTTAGCTCAGTGGTGGTGCTGGTTAAATGCAAGGTCCTGAATTCAATCCCCAGTACAAAAACCAAACAAACAAACAAAAAAGCAGTGTTTTTTGTTTTTTTGAGATTGGGTCTCCACTATGTACTTCAGGCTGACCTTGAACTTACAATGTAGTTCGGGTTGGCCTTGAGCTCCCAGGCAATCCTCCTGCCTCAGCTTCCAGAGTACTGAGACTACAGGCAGGTGGTACTTGCCCAGCAAAGTAGTAATTATTTCACTAGACCCTATAATCCTAACACTTGAAAAGCTGAGGCAGGAAGACTGAGTTCGAGGCCAGCCTGGACTAATATTGAGTTCAGGGCCAGCCTAAGCTACATAATGAGACCCTGTCTCCAAACAACCCTCCCTACCACTGCAAAAAAAGCCTATGACACAGCATCCTAGAATAACTATGAAGAATTACAGCATAGTGAAGTAGAAATAGCAAATAAATACATGAAAAAATGTTCAACATCACTGGTCATTCGAGAGATGCAAATGAAAACGCTGAGATTCCACTTCACTCCATAAAGAATGGCTGCTATCATGAAATCAACCAATAACAAATGCTGGCGGGGCTGTGGGGAAAGAGGAACCCTGCTCCACTGCTGGTAGGAGTGTAGACTGGTGCAACCACTGTGGAAATCAGTATGGAGATACCTTAAAGAACTAGGACTGGAAGTCCCATTTGACCCCGCTATTCCACTGCTGGGGATCTTCCCCAAAGAATTAAAAGAATCATACCACAGCGATATATGTGCGCCCATGTTCATAGCAGCACAGTTTGTAATAGCTAAAACTTGGAAACAGCCCAAATGTCCATCAACTAGAGACTGGATAAAGAAAATGTGGGTTTTTTATAAAATGGAGTACTACTCAGCCATAAAAAATGAGAAATTAGAGCTATTTATAGCTAAGTGGATGCACATTGAGGCGATACTCTTAAGTGAAATAGGACACACATGAATAAATTCCGAATAGTTTATCTGATGTGAGAAACAAAGTGTAAATAAGGACTAAATGTATAATAGGTAATGTGAAATAGGAAGAAAAGAGGCAAAGGAGAAGGAAGTGGGAGGGCTAGAGGAAAGAATAGAAGGGAATGGGATTAATATGAGAAAACGGAAAAACAGGAACAAAATCTTTGTAAATAGGGAGGAATGGAGGGGTTGAAGGGAGGGCTGGACAAGGGTGAAAAATAAGAACCAAGAGAGACTATGTAAAGGTGCAAATTTCCAATGATGAATGTCATTATATTGTATACCTAAAATGTACCAATGATTAGAATGAATAATCGAAAATGTAAAATAGGAAGAAAAGGTCCAAAGGGGTGGGGTAGTGGGAGGGGCATGAGAAAGGAAAGAAGGGAAAGGAAAAATGATGAGAAATGGAAATAAAGTCTTTGTAAATAGGGAAGGGTGGAGGGTGTGAAGGGAGGGCTAGGAATGCAGAAAAAATAAGAACCAAGATGCATTATGTAAAGGTACAATTCCCAATGAGAAATGTAATTGTGTTGTATACCTACAATGTAGCAATAAAAGAATTTAATTTAAAAAAAAAGAACAAAATAGATGATTGCAAATAAAAAAAAAAGAATTATAGCATAGTTATTGCCAGTGTTTATGACAAAAAATTCTTTAATGTGAATTGGGGGGCAGGGGGTGCAGCCTCATTGGTAGCACACTCAGCATGTGTGAGGCCCATGAAGCACAAACAAAATGTGAACAGAAGTAGGATAGAACTCTTACGAGCAATCACAGATAAGTAACAAGTATGGATTAAGGTAAAGTAAAATCTTTTTTTCTGATTTTTCTTTTTCTTTTTTGGGGGGTACCGGGGATTGAACTCAGAACCTTGTGATTGCGAGACAGGAGGCAACACCTCTGAGCTAAATCCCTGGCTGATTATTTTTATACCCTTCATTATGAAGACACTGAAAAACTGTCTAATCTTTGCTATTTATTCACAGAAAATTGAAATATCTAATTTCACCAAAAAAAAAACCCCTTTTGTTCCCAGAGATTAACAGACAGAAATAGCAGTGAACTGCTATTCCATGTTCATCACAAGTAGATCACAGGTTAGTCTTGAACATTTTAATTTATTTTTTATTTTTGAAGATTATAATGTAATTGTTTCATAAAAATATTACCTTTATGTTCCACATAAGGTTCCATATCCAAAATTTCTGAGAAGCCTATGTAGGTATTCAGCTTTTTCTTATGTCCAGTTTGCCTATTTAAGAGGAAAGGCCATTATATTTCTATTTAAAACAATCAGAAAACAATGTGTAAGCTCTCAGCTTTTTTCTTACTATATTTTTTTGCAGGGGAGAGTTTGAGACAGGCCCTTGCTGTATAGTTTAGGCTGGCCTTAAAACTACACAGCCTGTGTAGCCCAGGATGGCCTCAGAGCTGGCAGTGATCCTCCTGCCTCAGCATCCAGAGTACTGGGATTTCAGTTTTTAATAAACTCAACAGAAGCTAGACTTCACTGAGTAATGTTATGTAAAAACTTGTATGCTTGGGCTGGGGATTTAGCTCAGTGGTTCCGAGTTCGATCCCCAGTACCAAAAAAAACCCAACTTGTATTCTTAGCAGTAAACAATACTGTTTTATGATTGGTAACATTAATAAACAGGTTAAAAGGTTTGAATAAAATATAACAATTCTATTTCAGAACCACAGAACATATGCACAAGTACAAAACTGCATTGCTTTTTT
The DNA here is from genome assembly GCF_053883595.1 of Heterocephalus glaber. Classification (NCBI taxonomy): domain Eukaryota; kingdom Metazoa; phylum Chordata; class Mammalia; order Rodentia; family Bathyergidae; genus Heterocephalus; species Heterocephalus glaber. The sequence continues at coordinate 19,702,474 of NW_028258302.1, read as the reverse complement.
TTTTTGGTACCAGGGATGGAACTCAGGTCCTTGCGCTTGTGAGGTAGGCAGCAAGGCAGGCAGCATAACCACTGAGCTAAATCCCCAGCCTGCCATTGCTTTTAATTACAAAATTAAAGATATATGGGGGCTAGGGGTGTAACTCAATGGTAGCATGCTCACCCATACCCAGCATGCAGAATGCCCAGCACTGCCAAAAACAAGATATACTCCTCGGGCTGGGGATTTAGCTCAGTGGTTCCGGTACCTGCCTCGCAAGCGCAAGGACCTGAGTTCGATCCCCAGTACCAAAAAAAAAAAAGATATACTCCTATGATGACGCAAACATTGAAATCAGTACAAATTTATTTTTCTTCGAATATATAATAATGTAGAATGTCATGGTAGTTTTTAGTAATTTCTTAGGTTAATTCCCTACTTTTCTAGTTCTCAGTCATGTAGTGCTGGCTTAGCAGTTTTATAATAAAATCATGAAATACTGACATTTCAAATCATAGGCTCTATCCATCACTTTCTCAAATCTAGAGTTTCAAATTCTAATCATCTCATATATGGCAAATCTATACATTTTATAGTACACGATGGACAACAAGCCCTACTACATGCACAAATTTACCTGTCAAAGACAAAGCGCATTAGCTGCAAGTTCAGAGTGCAAGGAAGGCTTAGAAGCCGAATCTTCCTTGTAGCATTCTGTTTGCTTTGACAATTTTCACAGAAGTATCGATTATCTCCTTCTAGTTTTTCTTCCTGATCAGGAATAAGACACATTAGTTTAGGAAAGCAAAAGATGGAAGACACAGAACAAGCAATAAAACCGCTGAAGGCATAATTTCATTTAATAACTAGCTCCCTAAACTGTATATAACACTTAAAGTGCTCATTTCCAAAATGTATGCTTTTAGAAATGTTAAGGTTTCAAAAAAGAAATCTCGCATACTTTTATGTAAAATTAATTTTAAAACAAAGAAAAGATGGGTAGAAACTACATAGAGATGTGTATATTTGGTTAAATTAGTGAACCACACTCATGAGCTACAAGAGCATAGAGAGATCCAGTGGAATAGCTGACAATGATTAGGGAGTACTGGGGATCGAACTTAGGACCTTGCGTTTTCAAGGCAGGCGGTGGCACCACTGAGGCCCTGACAATGATTTCTTTACATATTTTCCTTTCTAAAATGGAAACAGAGCTTTTGTACATAGCGAAGGGAGTGGAGGCGGGGCCGGAGGAGGCAGGATGTATAATGTATAGGTGCAAATTCCCTATGTTGAGTGAGTGTTATCATTAGGTATATCTAAAATGTACCAATAAATAGTAGCTGTTATTCTAAGTTATACAGTATGTACCATCACTTTCTTGCCTGGCTTCCTGGATATCACACTTGTCTTCTCCTAACTCCCTGGTCATTCCTCTGCCACTCCCTTTGTTGTTCCTATCGCCCTAAGATTCGAACAGGGCTCAGTGCTTGCCCCTTGTCCTTCCCCATTCCCTTGGGGATGTTAAAGCTCTCACTTCTCCTTGAACTTCACCTCTCAAGTGGAACATCCTCAAAGCCAAACATTTTCTCTTTCATTCTAGTGCTGGGGATGTAACACAAGGTCTCCCACAGGATAGGCGTTTGCTCTACCACTGAGCTACCCACCCTTAGCCTGAACTTTGAAACTCCTCCCCAATCCTGATGGCAACTCCATTCTTCTGCATTGTTAGGCCACAAAATTTAGTAATCCTTGACTCTTCTTCCCCTTCTTACTTGGCACACACACTTTATGTTGAAAATATGTATCTTAGAGCCAAACACTATGGTATCTAGCGCTTCAACTAACCCTCAGTTCAGGCTACCATGCACTCCTGTCTGCCCTTCGTCCTTCCTTTTCAACCAGTCTTGAAGTCAGCACCCACAACTGTCCTGTTAAGGCAGACTGTACATAGTTCCTTGTTTACAGCCTTTCTAGTACCTCAATCCCACTTACAGTAAAAGTCAACCTCTCACAACTCTAGGTCTGTCTGCTATGGCTCTTAGCTACCTCAACTACTCATTTTTTAGCATTCTCCCTTGCTATCCACTTCAGACATACTCACTCCCCTCTGTTCTCTAACCATAGGCACATCCTCATGTCAAGCTCTGTATTCAGTATTTCACCTGCTCGGAACTCTTCTTCCTGATTGTTTCGCTCCTCACTCTTTTGCACTGAATCATTTTATTTGTTATTACAACCCCCCCCCCTCCTGCTTTATTCCTCTCACAGTACTTACTATATTTGACACACTATTTATTTTATACATTTTTTTCTATCAACTTTCCCCTGTACCCATAAGACTGCACTGTACCCATAAAGGCTTATTTTATCTTTTTGTCATCCTCAACAGCTCAAACAGTGCTTGATACAAAGTAAGCACTCAAAGTGTTCAGATGAATCAATCAACAGATGTCTCCTTCAACCATGTTAATGGCTAGCTAGGAGCAGGACAAGCACAAACATTTTATGGCAGGAAGCTGTGTATTAAGCCTTTATGCTATGTGTCTGTTCAAACTTGATAACGAAGGTTTCCTTTTAGCACTCAGAACAAAAGAGAACCACTTCTATATCTCTGTATAAATCTAAATATGCAGAAACTAAAAATACCGAGTGGATAGGGTTAAAATGAACATACTGACATTAAAATTTCAGTTTTAATACATTAGAGTTCTCGTTAAAATGAAAAGATGAATTAGTTTTATGGTAGCAGACCTTAGATTCCCTTACTCTACTGTTCTTAATCATATAGACACATAATTTAACATATATAAGCTAACCTGCAACTGACAAAAACAAAGATGCAACCTGTCTGAGTAATTTTCTTTTAAATCATTATAGATACAATTCTTACAACAGAAATGCTGAAAGAGTGGAACTATACATTACATACAGCAACTGGTGTTTATTTTTTTTATTTTTTTGGTACCAGGGATCAAACTCGGGACCTTCTGCTTGCGAAGCAGGCGGCAGAACCACTGACCTAAATCTCCAGCCCTACATTACATACAAATACCACTCAGAACAGCATTTATTAATGAACAGAAATAATACATATTCTAAAATGTAAATACCTTTAAAAATTCTGAAATACAATCTGTTAACTGTTTGTGGCCTTGGATATTTAACTCCAGTTCATAGAACTTTGATAACAGCTTGGACTCCCTGCCACACTGATTGCAACTACAATAAAAGAGTGATAAAATAAATTCAAGTCAGAATAAAAAACGCCATCACATTCTACTATATTACATCCCACAAAGATGGAAAAGCATGTAAAATCTTAGTTGGCACACACCTGTAATCCTAGCACTCAGGAGGCTGAGGCAGCTGGGATCACTGCAAGTTCAAGGCCAACCCAGGCTACATAGTTAAGTTTAAGGCCAGCCTGAACTACATAGTGAGACCTTGTCTAAAAAAACAAAATAAATTTAAAAAATACAAACCTTTGATGGTCCTCTTTGGTAATCATTTATACTACATATTAAAATGAAAACTAACAGTTGTTGGTGTGACCATGTTATTTTATAACTGGGAAATTTTCAAAGCGGTGCTGTTTAGTATTCATGCTGGCTCCAATCTCATTCTTTCAACTCACACAACACAGAAATAAAGTACATGGCAAGAGTTCAACTAAACATAGCTCCCAACATCTGGATGGGTACAAATGCAATGATCAAGCTGGGTTATTTACATGTTTCCATGGAAATGCATCACTATAAATATTACAGGACCCTTGATAACCCACTAACACTGTAACTTTGAACAAACTTGAAAACTAGGTAATATGGGCAACTTATCTTAGAGTAAAATGTACCATGAAAAAGTTAAAGTAGACTTACACAGTTACATAGGCATATTCCCCACAGAACTGCTGCTGCACAATGTTCTGTACATCTGGATTCTTCTGTTTAGACAAAGTATCTTCCAATAGAGACATAAACAGCTTTGAAAATTCCTGGGCATCCTACAAGTTTGGATTAATGAGAAAGAAAAGGTGTAGCTCTTTTCCAGAAACTACTTGTACTTGCAACATAGCATTTTTTTTAATAAAGACTACAGGTAATTTGAGGCATTCTGTGTTCATGTATGAATTCTCAGAAATGAAGATGAGAATAATGTAAAATATACTAGATAGTAAATAAAGGCTCAAATAACTCAGAACAGAAAAATACTTTTCCTAAAAGATCTTATTTCACCTCCCTTTACAAATATTCTAAGTAAGACCTGAGTATCTTTCAAATTTTTCCTTTTTAAAGGAAAGTTCTTACCTGTTGTTGCCCCGTGTCTAAGCCCAAGGCTTTAACAAACCCTGATGGATCAATGTATCGTCTGTTACTGTTTTGCAACAAAGCAAACAAGTACTGGAGATGCTCACAAATAGTTTGAGGTTCATAATCTATCAAAAGAAAAATGTTTTTAAAAAGTTGTTACTTTTAAAAAATTCCTACCTCTTTTTCATATGAGAACATTAATAAACACCCTTACACTCAAACTGTACCGTA